>NC_056464.1:24547412-24917431 GCF_008729295.1 Plectropomus leopardus | reverse complement strand
TTTGGTGCTTAATTTCTTGTAAATTATGGGGCCATTTCTTTCTTCCATTGCTAATTGCCTCCTTCCCAAGTTTGTAAAAACGAATTTGTTCAGGTTTTGAAGGGTTAATACTCGAGTTTATTATCANCATGGTTTTCTCTGGACAGGAGCGGTATGAGAGAAAAGTGATAAGTGTGGTACAAATAATGTGGTGGAGTTAAAAGTACAATATTGGCCCCAGAGATGTTGTGGAGTATAAAGATGTACAAAATGGAAAAGTACAAATACCTGCAGGCTACTTTAAGAGAAATTGACAGGGGGGGTGAAAACATGACCCAGGAGCATGGGTGGGTCTTCATGTGAGTGACGCAGTCCTGAATAGAGGATCTTTGCAGCAGCTCTGCTCTGTTCAGACCAGTTTTTTGCCTGAACCCGGAGACTAGTAGCCATGGCGTCAGGCCTGTGCAGTGTTGTTGTTGTGTTGGCGTCATGTGTGGTCCTGGCCCCTTCTGTATTTGGTGAGTTTTCATTTTTATTCACTTATTTTAATTTATTTCATGTTTTTTTGTCCGTTATTGTCTCATTTTCGGTTTCACGGTTAGCTCAGTTAGCTACAAACCGGGGGACCACAGGGCGATGTCAGTGTCGTTAGCTTCACAACGGAGGGCTGTGTTGTCTGTTAAAGTTAACGTCTGTTGTTCAAACATTGTTTTAACATCGAAACATCAGCTTGTCTCAACTTAAAATGACTAACGGGGTCACAATATATCTTTTTTTATGATTTGAAGGCGAACTTAACGACAGATATGACGTTATTATGACACATCTGACTGTTGACAGTGCTTTGCTAACGTTTCGTACAGCTATTGTCCAATATAATGTTATTAGGGACTGTTCGTTATTTATGAGAAGAGATGGTGTGTTGCAAAACGCGGGAGGATCTTCGAATATTGTGTTTTTTAGCACTGGGGAGGGAATTACGTTTTTTCGGGTTCCCATTATTATGGGAAATGTGGAATAATTATGGAGTTTCACAATGTCATTCTCCAGGCCTGGAAAAGTCATAGAATTTGGGAAAATCATTGAAAGTTTTGGAAAAGTAATAGGATTTTGTAATCTACTGGGGATAACTTTCTACTTAATTTAACATAGACTCAATGTATTCCCAGCATCGCAGAATTCAGGACATTTGATCTTTTTAACAAAAATCATGTAATGAAGTACTCCCAGGTCACAAATCAAATACATATCTTTGTCTTCATTTTTCTTTTTAAATATTTTGACCATCCAAGAAGAATTTACTTTATTCATTAGAGAGAAGTCAGGGTGAGTTTTCAGCATCAATATTGCTTGGCGCAGTAGTCACATTGAAGGATGTGCGAGTTCAAGTTGGGCAAATGAACTCAAACAACTTATTTGCTGGTTGAAACGCATAAAAAACATATAAAAATGGCTCCTCATACACTTATCTGCACATTAATAAGTAGATAATTGACTTATTGTTTAAGTTTCGTTAGATTGTCCTAGACTAGACCATTAAACTAATATATGAACTCCTAAATTTACCAGTGATGCCTACATTTTTAAATGGGTTGAGGCATGTGTGTGTTTCATTCATCTCCATATTTTACCTCTTCACCCCTAAAGCTTTGTCATTCGCTGTCCCTCTCTGGTTTCTCTCTCTGCCCTTTAACAGCTGGGGACTCGGACTGTAAGGCGTATGATAACAAACCGTACCAAGTATGCACTAGAGGATTTTGCTGTGGTTCCTGCCTCAGAAGATACTGCTGCACTGATAGTTTCTGGCGGTTTACTGAAGATGAACAAGAGGACTGGTATTCCATTTAATTTCTGAAACAGATTATAAATTACCTCAAGCTGTAGTTTCTCTTTTTCCCTAACATCAGTAGAGCTGTGTATTGCAGCCTGTCATGCAAAGATTTTGCAGACAAGCAACAGGAAGTAGTGTTTTCCTGTGCACGACCACCCGCTTGGGGCTAATGTGTGAATCAGTTTGCAACTTATAGTAGCAGAAGTGTCCTTAAATGGGACAGATTCATTAAATATGCTTTGTTCACATATCTGATGTTAATGTATTCAACAATATAAACAGGGTAGGAGATTATAAAATCTGGGCTATACTATGTATTTTTGTATTATTTATGTCATTATAGAATTAATTGTGTTTTCAGGTTGTGATCATTGCACAGGGGATAGTTGTTGTGACAAACACTGAGCACTACAATTTACTAAGGGAATTGCATCTTAAATATTGTTTTCCATGTTTTTTTTTTCTTTGTAGTGATTATACCTTTAACTCTCATGGCACACCATTGCCAATGATCCTTGGTATCTGTGGCTTCGTGGTCGTTTTGCTTATCTTCATCTGCTGCTGTGTCTGCCCCTGCTGCTGCCTGTACAAGATTTGCCGCAAGCCAAGGCGTAAGTAGCCCTCCACTCGCAATTAAATCTGCCTGTTGTTGCTGGTGATGCTTCTTTAGATGCAGAACCGACACCTAGTTCTTTGACCAGAAGCTGGACTGAGGAAATATTTTTACTTGACTAAATCAGCAAAACCTCAACTTCCTCTTCTGTAGAGGGATGTAAGAACAATGTAATATTGCCACAACATTGCAGTATGTGTACAGTGTAGCGCTGCTGTATCTACCAGGTTGAAAAAAAGATCTTAAAGGTGTAGTTCAGTGTTTTTTAAGTGATAAATTGGCACAAGTTACTCACTGGAACCAGAATTACATGATCAGACAATAAAAGTTTTGTATTATTTTCTATTTCACTAGCCAAATCCTGATAAAATAATGTTTTGAAACTACCTGAACAGGTAAATGTAGGTGAACACAAGAGGACTTTTAACAAGTGTTTGAGATAAACAGAAACTTACATGGTTCGGAAAGGAAAGTGAAAGTAAATGCATGAATGCCCTGAAGCGTAGAACTGCATTGGGAATAGAGTTATGCTGGCCCAAGTTTTGCCAAGATCTTTTTGAAATCTTGCCAGGGTGGAAGCAGGCGGTCAAAAAACATGTGCAGATAATAATAACGCAGAATTCTAGAGACACCAGCACAGCTGTTATTATGAATTATTCCCCTATTTACTTACAGGTATGCATATTTTACATATACTGAATAGTTCAAGTATAGTGTTTCCTAATGTTGTGGTGTTATTTCCGCGTTTAAGCGTTTGTCTTAAATTACTTCAGTGTTTGATTTTGTCAAAGAAAATCCTGACTATGACTAATAGATTTAAATAAAGGACATCTCTGACTACATACACACTCAAATCAAGCATTTCCTATTTTATTAATTTAAAAAATTGCCATAATTGAAGTTCCACATTTGTACCTTGAAATAGCTGCATTAAAAAAAAAAAAACTCCCTAAATTTTTTTTTCAAGCTACATATGACACAAGACTTCATATTTATCTTACTTATAAGTTATTATTGAATTTAAATATAAACCCACTGACCCAATCCATCCGTGTACCAGCTTGTCTCATTTGTGGTCTGATAAACTATAAACTCTTCAAAATCAGTGCCCCCATATAGCTGATTCCAAGCTATTGTTGCTGTCATATTTCGTAGGTATTAGTTAGGTTTTATGTTATACAAGGGCCACTTACAAATTGACTGAACTGCAGTTAACATTTAGTTTAAGCTGGTCCTCGTTGCTGCTGCTGCTGCTTTTGCAGCATGTAGCTGCAGACATGTATGTTTCCTGCACACAGCTAACGACAGACAGACAGACAGACAGACAGACTGTCTGCGGACAGCTTCTCAACCTACGTAAAATACAGTGCCTGATTTTTGGGGTTTGTTTTATTGAAGAAGTCAGACTCTTAGTTTCAGTGTGTTGGTGTATCAGTCTGTCTAGTTTTAAAACTGAACATCAGGGGACTAATTTGAGCTCTGTTGGCCCACCCACCACATGACTTTCATTACTGCAGTGACTTGGTCTTACTAGTAACAGACACTGAAACACAGAGAATTCCCCAAATCGCACCAATATGTGACACTGACAACAGTTACAAAAAGTTGCTTAACTCAGTGAAGTTAACTCTGTTCAAAACTGTGAAGTTCCTGATTTTTATGGTCTTCCGTGGTTAGCTGTGTATCCCGCAGGTTGATGACCAAGTATAGCCATCTCTGATAATTGCTGTGGAGTTTGTGTCAGACTCGAACACTGCTCAAGTTTTATCACCGGAAAGATCATGTCCTTTATTTATTCTGCTGTTTTACAAGTGTGGGCCTGTTCATTTTCAGTGATGTGATTTAGTAGTACATTGGTGTGATGAATAACAGTTTTAAAGGGGAAAGATTCTATGGTTTTAATCAAATTGTTGATTTTGAGGATAAGTCTGTTGGTATTCTATGTTTTTGGTATTGTCATTGCAAATCCCATGAAAAGGACAAGACCGAAAAAACTAACAAAGAAATGATCATATTAACAAGTACTGTCTGTGTAGCCAGAGCCTGACATATTATATTCCTCTCTGATAAACACATGCATGCGCCACAGCATTGCATTGAGTGACATGCTTCTCGACTACCATGATCAAGGGCACTGTAGTTTATTTTAAGTCAATATGCTTTTACTGTTATTCTCTGTGCAGCAGATACCGAGATTTAACTGCTGCAGTCGTCGTGTTCTCACAAGACTTAAAAGTTTTTGAGATGAGACGTCTGAAACAAACTAAACCAGTGTTCATGTGTGAAAGCCCCCCATCATTAAGTGTGACGACTCAGAAGGCTCCTGGGAGTAAGTTTACATTAGTTTTAAGACCTTGGAAACTTAAGAGGTTTTGCAACCAAGCCTCAACTTTTTGTAGTTTCATCTCGGAGCTTGATATAACAAAATGCAATGATTTTTTTCCTGGCCTCTGTCGACCAAATTTAATTAATTACTAAGAGTTTGGGTTACGTTGCAGAAAAACAAACAAAGACACTGAGCCTCACGCATGAACAATTCTGTATTGTAAACTTCTTTCACTGTTTTCTGCAAGTTTTCTTATATAAGTGTTCAAGTCGGATTCACATAACGCCCTTACTTATCATAAACTGGTTATTATTAGTGTAATTGACGCCCCTGAATTTTCCATTTTAGGCCACCTGTTCCACTTAATGTATGAGGAAGTTTCATGTACAAAAAATAAAAACTAGAACTTCACACCACTGCAGACAGTCAGGTTCCGCTTTTGCAAATTTGCAAACCAAAATATAAAAGGTTTGGTGGAGTCAGTGGTGGTTAGGACCCAAAGCAGTTCGAAAATATTTATTGTAAAGCTGTCAGCAGCATGTCATCAGAGCACTGCCATGCTGTGACAGAACTAAAGATGGCATTGTTTTATAAAAAGTAAAATGTTAAGGTTAAGGCTGCACGATATGCAAAAAAAGTAATTAAGTCATATTGCAGTTGTGATTCAAAATTTTAGTAGGAATTAGTAATAGTAGTAATTTTTCCATTTTACTTTTATTAGGGGAAAAAGATAATGATGTGATAGTTGCTGGGGTCTGTACTAAACAAGCATGTTACCTTATATGTGGAATAAAATTTGCAGGTTGGTGCATCTCTGTAGCACATATATGCTTCATTTAAAATAGTATGTTGTGACACATTTTACCCTCATCAAAGAGACAGCTCCCGTGATGTGTATATAGCACCTGGCCATGTTGCGGTTTTGATAATATTTCCATTAATTGTGATATGAGGCTTGTGACAGTCATGGAGATGTAATGAGATAATATTATAGCCTACAGTAAGTCGTGTTACACTGTCAGGTGGAGCAGAGGATGATAATGTACAGGAACCTACACAAATGCATTCTTACTGTACCTCAATAAGCAAACAAAAATAATAAAATATCTAAATATCTAAATTGACAACACATAATAATAATGATTTGAGGGACAGAATATTATTTTTTGCATTAAGTTTGTCTTTGTTATAAATTTTATTTTAGTGAGTTTATGTATCATTTTTAAACTCTAAATTTATCCAGGTTATGGTTTCATGATTCTAGGTCAAATCAGTGTTTATACTTTTTTTTTTTTCTTTTTTATGGAAACATGAGTTGTACGACAGGTTTGACAATATGTGAATTTTATTAATAGATAGAAAAAGTGTGAGAAAATTGGTTTATGTTGAGACAACTGTACTGGAAGGATGAAAAGGGGAAACTCAGACATACAAATATAAATTGGGCTAAGTATGTTTGATATGTTCAGCTCTGGTGGTGTGGGCAGTCATCTTTACAAACTTTACAGTGAGAATGCATTTTAACAGGGAAAGCATTGCCATAGGAATTTCCACGCCTTATTTTTTATGAGTTTTGTGCAATTAATGACAGGCGGCCTTCATCGTGTTTGCTCCATGACACGAGAGAGGATTTAGCTCTGGTCTTTAATGTCCTTGGACTCATTATTTCTGCTGCTGGATTTCTTCTTCTCTTCCCAGTAATTAGGTTGGATATCACTTATTTGTGTCTGGCCTACTCACTTCTCTAAATGAATTCAGAAAAAAAAAAATCCCCTCAGTTGAGGAAAGCACCTGAGTAGTGTGTGTATTTGTGTTGGCACTTGAGCGTGTACGGATGTTCCTGACAGTTTGGCTTTTTTAGTCAGCGTGTTCAGGCTTTGTCGTGCAGCGACTCAGTTCTGGCAGAGAGAGAGAGCAATGTGCTTAAACAGCAGCAGGAATGTGGATTCCCCAACTTGGGCTGCTGCATGTCGGGATCACATCCAGGAATGTCAGAGCTCCACCCCGTGTGACTCATTGTTTCCACGACAACCACAGTCTGGAAAACTCAAGACCATCCCACGTCATTTACAGGAAGTGGTCATGATGACTCCCACTCTGTGGGGAAAAAAACATGGTTGGAGAGTGACTGATATTCACACACATCCACCTCCTGCAGCATTTAAAAATAAAAAGTAAAGAAAAAAATCCCTGTTTCAGTTTCACTTAACGTACACAGTAATGAGTTTACACATTAGAGTGGAAACATTAGGGTGGAGGGTGGAGGTTTTGGTCTATACAATTTCATCAGTTTAGCAGCTGTGTACATCTCTGTATTTATAATGCACAAACCAAATCGTGTAGTGTCCTTAATGGAGAACTTGCAGTATCTTATTAAGCACCGTCCTTTACTGTCCTATGCTCAACGGTCTTTTTTTATGAGAATCTTTACTTTAAGATAAAATATAGAGTAAATTATCTGTTCAGTCTGAAAAAAAACATGCACAAACGGTGGGCTTTTTTCAGTCCAGGTTGGTATACTACAAAGCAAGATTTGTGCCTGAGCAAGATTTGTTGAGTCTAAAGCCAGGGTTTCCTGCACTACCAAGGTGGCTCTCTTTTAACCTGGCTAGATCGCCATGGTAACTTATGTGGCAAAATTAACCTGGTTGGAAGTTGCTTGAAATAATCTGAAAAGTGTCTTTCACATCCTATTTGAGGAGCGTCACTCCATAATCAGTGTCAGCGTATGAGCTGAACACACTATAAATACACTGGATACATACAACTTGTTGAGCTGTAATGTCACATAAATGCCACCTAACAAAGCCGCGCAGTTATTGCTATGCATTGCTAAGCTTTTTTCCCCCCAAAGGAGCCTACAGTTTTTCAGAGATGCAGAAAATCTGAGACAGAATTATTCATCTGATTGTGGCTCTCACTGAATTACTGAATGTGTCTGTGGCGTTTTCTGGTCAGTTTGCCCTCAGTGGCTCAAAAATAAGCTTCTTGAAAGCCATAGATCACATGAGACATGAACGGGTCACTATATCTTTATAATCAGGATGACGTTATTTTCACATTAAATGCATTATAATTCCTTCAAATCATATCATACTGTTACCACTTATTATGTTTAGGATATGCTTGTTTCTGATTTGCTGAAGTCTGTTGTTACACAGTTGGTATATTACAGCTGATAGATTAGTGTGTTGGTATTTATCACATTTATTATTCAATCTGTAAAATTCATTTTACTTTGATTTGCCCAAAAATTAAAGTGATAATACGTCTCTTTCATTACAGGACAGTGTCAGACCTAAACACAGTTCTTGATTATAATGAGCAGTTGTCATGTTAGAAATAACAGAGTGATATAACAGCCTATATGGATTGTCTATATTAACTTTTGCATTTACCATATTGTCATTTTCTGTCAGCACTTGCCTTATTTGAAACAACAGTGTTGCTTTGTGCTGTAATTTTAATATTCTTTAACGTGTTCAATGTTTTTTTGTGAAAGCTCAGAGTCTGAAGCAGAAACCCTGAGTTAGCAAAGAAAGTTTGTTCGTGGTACCCTGTTAGCTCTGACCGAGGCTGCAAGGTTTGTCGAGCCAGCTCAGTCAAAGAGAGCCTGGCTCTGTTGAACTGGCTTCATAGTATTCCACCCAGAGTACTGTCTTCAGGTCGTACTTTCATTGTGTGTATGGCCTCAACAACTTCCACTAATAAGACAGGCCAGACGGTATGCAGTCTGAGAGGCAAAGCCCGGAGCAAATAAAACACCCAAAAAGCACACATCGTTGTTCATAACGCTTAATTTGTGTAACAAGGTAAAAACTGAAGCTGACTCAGATAGTTGTGTAAACATTTATATTTACTCTTCTCTTTTCTTGGCTGGATTTCAGCAGCTGGGCAGTCAGAGGAGATTTTAGTGCATAAGTGAAGTGCTGATAGTTGTTATGTCATTCTCAGTGACCTCATTTTCCACGTAAACCAGCGTATAATCATGATTCCTGTTTCACCAAATAATCAGTTCAGACCAGAATTGCTTTTTTCTGGTCAAGACTACTTTTCGTTTAGTCCGTTTATTATTCCTCCCATCACTACAAATCAAAGTGTGATTTAACCTCATACATAGCCTACATTATCTGTATTTCTCATCTGTGTCTGTGTTGTTTGCTTACAGCTGTGATAGCCACCACCACCCACACCACTGTGGTCACGGCCTCTCCGCAGCATTATCCCCAGCAGCCAACTGCAACACCTGGGCTGCCTCAGTCCTACCAGGGAGGCCAGTATCCGCCCTACCAACCCGTACCAGTGCAGCCGGGTTATGGACCGCAGCCCATGGCAACACCCTATCATGGACAACAGTTCACAGCAGGGCCGCCACCAACATATCAGGAAGCCAGTGAGTGTGGATTGTTTTTTTTTTAATATAGCTTAGGCAAAGAGTTACAGGTCTGATTGTGATGATAGGATGTGATTAATACCAATATTAATGCCATCAAGTCAATTTTTTTTGCTCATTCATTTTACCTATAAATTGGGAATAACAAACTTGATTTTCTAATGAAAGAGAGAAAATTAGTTTAGTTTGCTAAAGCTTGACTAAAACTACTGTGCATTTTTGTCAAAACTACTACTGCTAAAATGAAACAAAATCATGTCTCAAACGTAACTCTTTAACCTGTAACCACTCTTAAAAAGAATGTACATCTTTCTGATTGTGGTCCACAAAGCAGTTTGCTTGAGAGAGTTCACCATATATATATAGTTCTCCACACACACACACACACACACACACACACACACACACACTATATATAGATATATCTATATAAATAGTTGTCTGTATTCTTCATATACTTCATACATATTTTAAAAGGAATGACGTTGGTGATTACTGTGTTTTTTTTCTGGGCACTATAGAAAAACAGTGTTTAACATTGGATAATGACAGTACACTGCAGCTTTAAAAAAAAACACGTGCAATTTCGTGCGTCAGAATAGCTGCAGTCGGAAGTGGAGGTGGAATATCCGCCGCTGGTATAAAGTTTGGTCATGTCTGAATTTTGTAAAATAGGAAATTTAACATTTATGGTCACTTTGTGTGATGGAAGTGAACTTGTGGTCACTGTCTAAATATTTTCAACCCTCTCATCTTCATGATTTCTCTCTGTGTGCAGCTGGTCCTGGCTACCCGCCCCACCCGATGCCTTACAGTCAGGCTGCATTCACCCCCGGCCAGCCTGCGTACCCTCTGCAGCCTCCTGTTCATCAGCCGCAGCCCAACGCTCCACTTTCAAACACAGACTATCTAGCCCAGCCAGCGTACAACCCTGCTTATGTTGCACCGCCACCCTAGATCGGACAAAAGATCACAGTGCCTCACTCTCAGCCACTTTAAACGTGCTGCAACATTTTGGAACTTGGCAGAACTGGAAATGTGTAACCTGAATCAAAGAGGAGGATTATCTTGATTCATGTGTTTTTGTGGTTAAATACGGGAATGTTGTTGTAGTGCATCTGTTCCGTCGAAGAGTTGCCAATGAAAATGTTGATACCTCTCGGCTCGTAATGCATGGACTTACAGTATACAAGTGGTGAGATTGTTGTTGTTTTTTTTAAACATATTTTTTAGTTGGCTCCTTCTTGGTCATCTTGGTGAATTACACATGAAACCACTGAGTCTGATTTTACAGATTAAAAGTCCTTTTTCTAGCATTCTGGACATGCCTGAGCATCTTCCTCCTGGTTCCCTGTAAAACTGCACCGGCTGAACTTGCCTGACCTCTTCATTCACTGTCTACAGTCATTGCAGTCAGACTCTGTGGTCATGGTCATAATCTCGCTGCTTTCTGCCAGTTTACTTTAGGCAGATGAAGTGCTTAGAAGATGAAGTGGTTTTTTTTTTGTAATTTAAATTGCTTTGTGTGTGTTACTTGGGAACAAATGCAGAGTGTATAATCCTTCCCACCAGATTGTATAAAAGAAGTGGCCAACGTGATGTCACCCATTGGTTTGTGGACTACCAATTTGAAGCCTCGAGATTGGCACTGTAGTTATCACCATCTTGTTTTTTTCAAAATCCAGAAGTGACCATATTTAGATGTGAAAATCTTTATCATCTATTTTACTCAAAATGGACCATAATTTCCAAAATTATATTGAAGAATACCAAGAAAAATGTTAACTGAGGTAAGAAGTGAAAAGAAGTCCTTTTTTGCATTGATTAACATGCAACCAGGCTTCATTTTGCAACCAGTGGAATCGCCCCCTGCTGGCCACTAACAAGAATACACTTAATGGCACTTCAGCATTAGCTTCACTTTTCAAACTTAAAGACTATGTACACGTCTTTATACAGTCTAAAGTTGACCAACAATGTTCAGGAAAAGGGGTCCTCTTTAAACTGTACGGAAAAAGGGAACATTCATCATGTCAGTCTGACAAAATAAGCCTTGCACACATTTTGTTTTTGTGTTAATGTACAAAGGAGACTTCATGTCATTATCTCCTCTTTTTCTCAGGTTGTTTTCATTCATTGTTTTCATCTTACAACACAAGTAACTAAAATGCATCGGCAGCTTTGAATGAAATAACCAAAGGTGATTTATTTTCCACCAAACATTCACAAAAAGAAATGTTATACTTTGAAAATGCAAGAAACAGTTGTGCCTTCTTAGCCATATTACGTTTGATTTGCCTGTTTCACATAGTGTTGTGTTACTCTGACTTGACTGTCATCATAAAGGATTACATTTACTTCAACCTTCCGCATTATTTGCAAAATGCAGCCTTTACACTATAGTTACAACCTAAACTGTGCATTTATGAAATTTTAAAGGTCACAATTTTTTTCCAGTATTGTGTTATTTGCCTTGTCAAATCCTTTTTTTTCCTCTCTTTCTGGAAATTCTCATTACCATTGCCTTTATCGGTTTTTACAAGCATAGCAGTCATGTTTAATAAGTAGCCTGTTGCTGTTTTTTTTTTTTTAATCTAAACTTTAAACTAATATGCCTGCCCTGTTCTGCTTTGTCACTTCTGCTTTCTGATAACTGAAATGACTTTAACAGCTCAAGTGACCTTTCTTCTTATTATCCAGCTGTACTTTCAGAATACAGTCACTGCTCATGTGACACAGTTTTGTTGGAGTCACCCTGATTTTTAACTTTGTCTCATGAGACACTGGCTGTGGTCAAAGAACATACAGTACCTTATGTATTCCATTTTAATGTTTCATTATATGTGAGTATCACAGGTACACATTTCAGAATAAAGTTCAGTCACATCCACGCTGTGACTTATTTTACTTTACCAGCTATCATGAGAAACCACATGCCAGCTAATGAAAGGAGCAGATGTCCTCACATATCTTTTTTAATTTGCAAAATAGTTAATTTGTGAGGAATGTGCACGCGTCCAGAGCGCCTCGTCTTTGTATTTCTGTTTGCTTGCCTCTTGGTCTTCAATCTGTCTTTATAAATGTTTTCTTCCTGTGATTTCAGTGTTGTTTCTTCAAGATGACTTTAGTTGGACTGTTTTTTTGTGTGTGTGGATTATAGCCATCTGTGTTCTGTGTGAAAGACATACCAGCAGAGATTTATTCTTGTTCCATCTGTGTTTCACGTCCAAGAATAATTGTCATTGATGCTACTTTAAGAATATATGTACATTACTTTTATTTTGTTAAGAACACACCACTTCCTCTGCAGAGTTCAATAAAATATATATTTTCTGTTTCATCCCAACTTTGGTTATTGAATTTTCAGAATATGTTACAGTGAACATTGCTTTTCTTTTCTTTGAGACTAAACAGTGCATTTTCTGTTTGTGTTAGAGAGACAGCAGCTACACCATTTAATGGCAGACACATGCAACTAGTTTGTATCATTTTTTTAATGAACTGGCTTAAAAGAGCTCCAAGACACAGACAGAAATGTCAAAAGCATTACAGCTAACCCTGGCCTTCCCCAAGGCTGTTTACACAACTCCTGCCCTGCCTCTGTTAGATTAGACTATTGAAAATAGTAACATCTGACACTTTTGCCTTTTTAAAGGTGGTGGAATTAAAAACTTGTCGTCTTCAACATTTGATGTGTTTTGTTTTCAGAATGATGAAGACAGATGTAGAACAATTAGATACAAAATTGAATGTAGGCTCTATAGGATGATTTCCGTGTTTTTCCAAAACCAAGTATAATAATTATATGATTTCAGATGACTTCAAAACTAGTGCATATAGCTGCTGTAAATTGGAAAAAATCTACCCCAGACCTGCTGAAGTTTGGGCTGAGCTCCAGCGAATAGTTCTCTGCTCTGGCAATTTGTTTTTTTGTTTTTAGATATTTCCCTTTTTTTCTTTCTTTTTCTTTCTTTTTTTAGCTTTGGAGAGGAATTGGGGTCCATCTTCACATGTTTTGTAGTTTGCATTTTTTTTGGATGTTTACATGTTTTTAATGTTCTGAAAAATAAAGTATTCAGAAAAAGAAAGAACTGACTTTTCTTACCCCAATATCATTTAAATATTTCGCTTTAGTTTTTAATGTGCTAGTTTTTAACTTCTGAGCACAAATAAATGCTGCAGTAACCTTAAACATATACTTTTTTACATGAAGAGAAAATGATATCTTGATGTACAGTTATTGAGGGCGTGGAGGCGGAAGCTGGGAAATGGGAAAGTATAAAACTGCTGAAGTGCAAAAGAACAGCTCAGGGCAGGACATTGGGTGGAGGCAAATTTCAACACTGGTTCAAAGCAAGTTTGGGTAGATCCACTTATTGCTTAACTGCATCGCATGGGGAAAGAAACTGAAATCTAGCATTGCTACAGCAGATTTACCCGTGGTCTGAATTTTGGTTTAAATTCCAATGGTCTCCTTTATTAAAATACAGGAAAGATCATGTAAAACCTGCAAAAATTGTTTTAAAACGTTCATTATATCTGAGTTTGGAGCCTAAGGGAAGTGAAACAAAGCCAGCATGCAGAATAAATACATTCGGACTAAAAAGGAACAGTTTATTGGCTTGTTTGCCGACATAGTATCTGTTGTTGTTGCCATCTTGGTCTGTTTACATTGAGCACTCCCTTTTGCAAAAAAAAAATTCATAAATCCTCCAGTGACAAGTGTTTCTCATGAAAAAAGGAATGCTGTTGGGCCGCTTGCTACAGGGTGGGACAGACTGACAGGTTTAAACGGTTGTGGCACTGTACAGTCAAACGCATTTGCTTATTCCACTAAAACACAGCAGATATGGTTTCCAGGGTCTTGTCCACTCTTGTGTGTGTTCTGTGTGTGATCCTGCTCCCGGCTGCATGGGGTGAGTTTTATTTTGGTGTTCTTTCAACAGGTGTGGGATCTTTAGGACGTCCTCAGTCATATGCAGACGGTCACACGGGGAAACCAGTATGACTCAGTCAGGTTTAAATGAGTTAATTGTCAGGTGCCACACTTTCATAACTACTTTGATTTTACTTTTCAGTGGCAGCAACACCAGTTTTGAGCTTTTATACATCTATTTAACCAATTTAGCTGCTAAACTTATCAGTGCATGTTGTCCTGTAAAGCCTAAATTAACCCTTTGAAACCTGGAGCGTGATAATTGTTCTTGTGCTGCTTTCAGATGCCTTTTTAAACTTTTTATTTATATTTATACTTTTTTTTTATAAGCACTTTTAAAAAAAGTAATTTTCTTTTTTTTTTTTTTTTTACCTTTCCTCTTTCTTGTTTTGTGCTAATTTTCAGGCACTTTTCTTACACTTTTTACAATTTTCTGACAAGTTTTTGTGGTCGTTTATTCTCTAGTTGCTCATTGCTCTTTTCCCATGTTTTTGAAAGACGTCAAACCAATTTTGTCAGCTTTCAAAGGGTTTACCTCTCACCATCATTTCTCCTCAGCCTGTCCCTTTGTTGTATATATTACAGCTGATACCTGCAGCGCCTACATGGACAGAGATGGTTACAAACATAAAAATCAGCAGTGTGGCGAGTACTTCTGCTGTGGAGACTGCCACACAAGATCCTGCTGCAATAGCATCAGACACCGTCTAACTCAAGAAGCGCAACAACGCTGTGGTGCTGGAGGGTGTGAATGTGTTAAAATTTTTTATATACCATTAAAGAAAAAATATTAGCATTTTTAAGTATTTACAATAGCTTTTTGTGTCTTTTTTCCCCCAGGAGCAGTAGTGGTATAGCAAAAAGCAAACTTGGTACACTCCTGGGAAGCATTTTAGGATCCCTTTTCCCGATTATCATCTGTGTGGGTCTCGTCATCTGCTGTATGGCTCCTTGCTGCTTGCTCTACAAGAAGTGTCGAAAAGGTCGCAGCCGAGGGTCCCAAAGTAAGACACATACTAAGTCATAGTTTATTTTGTGCAAGCAACTAGAATTAAAAACATTTTGTGTATTGTATGTGCAAGCAGTAAAGTGTGACATTTTGGGCAATATGCTTATTTGTTTCCTTGCTGCATTTTAGATGAGAAATTCCAGACTCAGAGATACTTTTTTGATCCCCAGGAGGAAAGTGTGATTTGTTACAGTCGCTCTGATGCTAGGCATGGAGAACCAGAGAAAGTAGAAATAACAAATAAGTTCCAGCGCAAAGTATGTAAAAATATAGAATAGAAATACAGTAATAATAGAAACAATTTACACCAGTATGTGAATATTTACATCATAAATCTGTATAATGTGTTGAGTGTGCATAGAAATATGAACTTTGTGCCTCATGCTACATCGTAATGTCTAAAACTAGTGTGTAAAGTTAGAAATCTAACATATGTGTGTGATACTACAATGTACAAAAGATACATGAGTAAGAAGAACAATATACAATAGAATATGTGAAACAAAAAAAACTGACGTCACTTCACATCTGTACAATAAATATGTAGTAGCCAAATAGCATTGCTTAGCACAAAGACTGGGAACAGGTGGGAAGAGCTAGCTTGGCTTTGTCAAAAGCATGTGTACATTATTTTATAATCAAACTCAATCTATGACTTTACCTACAGTTGTGACAGGCCCTACCAGTGTAATCAGTGGGCCCCAGCAACCATTTGCCCCCAGTTTCCCATCCAACCCAGGATACCAGCCTGTACCTGGCCAGCCTGGATTTGGAGGTCTGCCCAATCCTTCAGCGCCACCACCACACATGGGATCTTGTGAGTTATTTTCAGACATTTGTAAACTAAGATGTGGCTGGTAGAGGGATATGTATTGTTACATGACTCACACAACTTTAGAAAATATCTTTTTTAATCTTTATTTCTTGTTTTTTCTAAAAAAATAAACTGTCATGAGTGCTGTTAGCGGTTGAAAAAGGTTAAAAAATGAGGAAGCAACACAAAATTTCAGTAATAACAGCCCATATATGGGTTTTTGTCCTCTTAGATGGTCCAGCTCCCCAACCAGGTGGATTTGGTCCAGAGGTGCCTGTGGTGAACTTCATCGGTCCGTCTTTTGCACAGCCACCAACATCACATGAACATTCACCACCGCCTTACAACCCTGCTTACCCCTCAACCGGATAGTATACTCGACCAAAGCACTGCATACTTAAAACTCTGCAGCACCACCATTCTCACAAGCACGTGTGGATAACAGTGGAAACCCTCTTTGCAAGCTGTCATACTGAAATATGTCTTGGGAAATCTATATTCGCGTGCAATTTGTCCACAATTTAGACTACTTCAGCATATCATTATATCTTGCTGCTGCTGCTTGTTCTGCTTTTTACGGGTAAACCTTTCAAAAATAACGCATCATTAATGGCCTTTTGTAAATCCGTATTCTATTTTAAAATATGGCAACTTTTGTGTTGAGTGCTGAAAAATACTGAATTTCAGGAGAGAAATACAAGAACCAAAACACACATTTCAAGTCAGGAGAAAAAATAAAATAAAATCTACAATTATATGATTAAAAAACAACAACTACAAATACCCTAAGCATGAGCACAACTGTTAAGGTGGTATTTATTCTCAGAGATTCTGTTTTGTTTAACAATTCTCATTCATTCACATTTTTCTGAGCAAACATTACTTGAATTGTTGATCTCAGTTTTTGTTTGTCATGAACAACTGAAGAGTTTTAGGATTTTCCTCCCATAAGAGGCACCTTAAACTGTGGTGTGATATGACAGTGCCTGATAAAGACCTCAGATAGAAAGAAATAACCCAAATTGCAGAGAGCTTTTATTACAATGTGTGGCGCTTACGTTTGATCTGTGCATTAGTTAGTTTGATTGATCCAGCACCTATTAAAGTTTTTTGGATGGATTACCATACGCCCTGTTTGACCTTTGACTGTGGTGTCATTTGAACAGTTGAAATTGTGATGAAATGTTATTGAAATGTTTCTTTTTTTAATAATCTCCAGTTGACACTAGAGGTCGCCTTTGCTACGCTTTTATTTTGTACAGTCAGGGGAAACAGTGCCATACTGTATGCTGCTTGATGGAGCAACAAAGTATTGTTAATGAGCATATTATTTTACATATAAAATGATAAATAACAAGCATCTGATAAAGATGAAACATATTAGAGATATTAGATCAAAATCACAGGTGCACAGGTGGTTGGACAAAAACGTTAGAAGGAGGACACTTTGAGCTTTGAGAACTTGTGACCACATTTCTCTGTATTTTCCTCAAAATAAAGTGAAACATAATGTGTTCAAGAGAGAGAGAGAGAGAGAAACAACAATTACTTAAAAACAATAAATGCACACATAGTAATAATAATGTTTAAAAAACACACACACATACACATCATACTCTGGCTGTCGAGCCAATATTTATCTATCTATCACACTGTTAGTCTCCCACTTTGACTATCATTTTCTGACTAGTTCACCTTTCCCTTGATGTTGTATGTAAGTTGTTCCATTTCTTTTAATTGCTCTACCTGCTCACTCCACCTCTCTATAGTACGTCTTCATGTCGAAAGTCCGATTTTTTCATAATTTTAAGAGCTGTTATCTTTTATATTCTACTAGGTACACATCCTGGAGGATAAGTGAATAAGCTACATTCTCAGCCATTAGGTTTGAACTAATGGTTAAATGCACTTTGTTGAAACATATGGTTGTTTGTCTTTTTGCTGTCTTGCGTAAGGAGTTGGTTGCAGCAATGTTTGCATATATGAAGATCACATGAGAAGTTTTTACGACTCAACATCTTTTGGAGTTTCCAGAAATGCATCAATAGAAATAAGAAATTTAGTTAGCTTGCTTCTCAAACCCCTTCAATTAAATCAGTATCTGTTATAAAATTCCACAAAGTTGTGGCTAAATGTTGTTATCTACCATGCAACAAAACCACAGTGCTCAGCGTAGCCTCTTCCTGTGGGAGCATGTGCAGTTAAATAGCAGGAGTGGGCGTGCTTTCATTTAATCCCATAATAACAAGCACCACTCCCTCTTATAGCATCCCACACTATCCATTAATCAATACAGTAATAGTGCTGACTGCGGCTGTCTCAGTCATAGAAGTGACGGGGGGCTATAACAGGAAAAATGACCCTGCCTGTGTGTGCTGCTCCCCGCTCACCGTCTAAAATAAGCTCTCTCCTTGAGGTGTGGCTCAGACTGCTAATGAGCACTCCACCAGTGTCATGGACGTCGTGGCAGATAATCTTTAAGCCGGCCATCACTTCAATTTTCCTCTTCATCCCTTTCTTCTTCTCTCTTCCCCTTTCTCCCGTCCTTCCCTCTGACTGTGCTTTGTTCTGTCTGAAGGCATTCTCCTCTGGCCTCCTGCCCGAGCTGCCATTAGGATGTTTTCAGCATTTTCTCAACATCCCACACCATTCCTTTCTTCTTTTTCCTTTTCCTCTGCTCTGTGGAGTCCTTCGGGTATTTATAGGTCGGAGCTGCCCGGCACAGAGAGCACAGGGGAAACACTATGTAATTGGATATCAGAAATCAGCCTTTTGATCAGGTTTTAGATATTTAATCAGGACATTGAATCAGTGAGTTGTGAGTGGGAGCAACTGCTGACAAATTTCCCAGAAGCATTCCCAAGATGCTCCAAAGAGATACATGCATGCTGAACTTTCCCACATGCTTGGAAAAACAAACTGACTTGACAGCATTATTTATCTTTCAGTATTTTTAAATCTGTTCCATTACCACAGATAAGTGATAATACGTTTCAAACATTATTTATGTTTTTGCTATTTTTACATCTTTTTCATCACTGAAGATGTGTAATAAAACATTTCCAGATAAGGTACAAAAAAGCCAAAGTATTAGCTTTGTTGATTGAGGGATGGAAATATTAGTTAGTTTGTTTGGTCACTGTGGTCCAAACTAAAATATCTCATCCATCCAATATCAATTACTGGATGGATTGCCATTAAATATTGTATAAAGACACTTATTGTTTCCAAAGGATGAATCCTAAAGACTCTGGTGACTTTTCTTTTAGTGCAGCCAGCAGGTTGACATTTTGGTTTTTTTTATCAATATTGTGACAGCTTTTGAATAGACTTGATGTACGCTCCCTCAGGAAGAATAATCATCAAGTCAAAATTTAAATGCTTCCATACTTTGGTTTATGCAGTGTTTCCTATAGGCAATAGGATTTTTCTTTTTCAATGCTGAAGTGTATTTTAATTTGCCCCACTGAAAAATATTTAGAATGGCTGCTGACACAAGAAGGGCTTTAGACAGTTGCACAGTTGTAGATGTCAAATTGGACAATTGGACATATGCAACATCTAGTGTTTCAATCAATATTGTGACTCTAACATTGATTGTAAAAACATTTGATGACTGTTAACAAGTAGAACACTAGGAAAGAGGATTAGGGTCATGTTAAAAGTCATAATATTACTAAAATAAAACTGAAATTTAATGAGAATTAAGTCATACAATTTCAATAAAAAAAAGTTATATTATTACGAGAATAAAGTTGAAACTTTTTGAGAATACTCATATTATTTCATGAAATAATGTTGTAATATTATGAAAAAAATGTTGTAAGCCTAATATTACAAGAATAAAGTTGTAATTTAATGAGAATAAATTCATATTATAAAAAATCTCAATATTAGGAGAAAAAGGTTGTAACATTAAAAGAGTAAAGTTGCAATTTAATGGGAATAAAATCGTAAAAGTAAAAGTAGTTTTCTCCTAATATTAATGTTGTAATATTAGGAGAAAAAGTTGTTATAAGAATAAAGTCAAGAGAGAATAAAAAAATAGCATACTATTTCAAGAAAAATAGTCATAATATTACAAGAAAGGAAATGTAATATTTCAGAAAGTAATTGTAAAATTACAAGAAAAAACTAAGTCGTAATTTAATGAGAATAAAGTCATACTATTTCAAGAAAAAAAGTTGTAATAGGCCTATCACAGGGGAAAAGTGGTAATATTTCGAGAAAAAAAGTCGTAATATTTCAAGAAAAAAGGTTGAAATAGTAATATTACATGAATAAAATCATACAATTACATGAAAAAAGGCAAGTATTTTATTAGAAAGGTCCGGGACAACAACACACAGAGGAGATGACGTTCAACGGCAGGCTGGCGGCGCACTCGGCGTCTCGACGTCATGCCACGCACTTCCGTAAACAAGTAAGTAAACTTTCCCGAATGGTGCTAATAAACGTTTGATAAATGCGATTGTGCTTGTTGAGCGACACAGCTTTATATTTTCTTTACTCGTTATTTAACGCTAACGTACTTCCAAATATATAAGCTAATTCGCTTTTGTGTAACGTTAGCATACATAAGAGCTAGCTTAAAGTTCAGTTTACGCTCTATAAAATGAATCAGTCTTCCTACATTTCGTCATTTTTCATTCCCCAAGTATCTTCCCATGCTTCAACTCGACATACACTGTAATACTGATTAGTTTGTAAGTATGGTTATACTTAGAAAACTTAGATGGTAAACATTATACAGCTACATGTTAGCATACTAACGTTAGCATTTAGCTCGAAGCACAGCCTCGCTGAGCCTCTATTATCGCTGTGAAGTCTCAAAGTAGGTTTTGTGTCATTGGAAGGATTGCTAAGTCTCGGAAACTACTAAAAAAATCTAAATTATCTTCAAATATACTTGTATGTCGTATGTATGTATTTTAATTATGATTAATATATATGAATATACATGCATATGCAGGCTGTGCAGGTGGATTGGTGGGATCTGTTTGCACGTGCATGCACATTAATGTATGTATGCATGCAAACATATGGATATATGTGTGTATATTTGAATGCATGTGAGTCTATCTGCATAAATATTTAAGTGTATGTATATGTTAGTGATGAAGTTCACGGATTAATTTACTGATTAGCTGAGAAGGGGTAGGAAATAATAAGTTTATACTTCCTCCTACTCCTTATTGAACACGCAAGATGCAATTTCTTGTTGCTTATTTGTATCTGTTCATTGAGTGTAGGTTATCATTCATTTTTGATGTTGCCATTTTGTTAATTTTTCTGTTTGTTTGCTTTACCAGTTTGAAATATCTTTCTATCTGTATATCTAGATACACTGAATTGCCAGTGTATTAGGTTAATCGCTAAACTAATGCAGTCTAATGCAACAGTCCTGCTGAAAAGATGTCGCTGTGATGCTGTAGTATCAGGGGTGCTTCTATGATTAAGCCTATTCTTATTTTATATATGAGGTGCACAAAATAACAAAAGAATATGTCATTAATTGCAGGATCTATCGCAGGACTGTTAAAGTCTATTAGACAGCATCAGTTTTAGTCAGATGTACAGTACCTAATAAAGAGGCAGCTGAGTGAAAGCTCATCAGCTCTTTATTTTAATACTGCTTAAAGGCAGTAGGGGGCAGATAGTAACTGACACCAGAAGCTGATTCATGATGCCAGCCAGATCACATGAGAGGAGCTCATCCTTCCACTAACCTGGTGATGATAGTGTCCAGAGACACTAATCTCACTTTTACTTTTAATCCTCCTTAATGTGCAAGTTTTGTCAAGAAGCTCAGAGCTCAAAGATAACATCTCAGCTGAATTTTCAGGCAATAAAATCACACCACCAAGTCTCTCACGTGGTTTAGTTGACTCCCTGCAAGAAAACAAACCATCTAAAATTGAGGATATACTTAATAATTACACTAACCTAACAGGGCTGTTGCGCCAGACTGCATTATATTATACAGGTGTAATAAAGTGGCCACTGAGTGTATATTACACACCAAAGAATCTCCACAGAATGAACCCAATTTAAATGCTGTAAATACATATATATTTTTTTTCCTAGCTTCTTTAAAACTAATTTTCCAAATCTACTAACATCTTGCAGTTTACAGAACAGTTCTTGTCAAATTGCTCACCAACTTTTCCCCATGTTTTTAAAAGAAAGCAAACCAATTTGGTCATATTTTGAAGGTTTAAATACTTTTACAAGAGTAGTACAAGAAAATTAATTTTCATCTAGAGTTTAAAGGGTTAAAAAAAGGATATTCATCTAAAACTTTTAGCTGCAAATAAAATGTTTTGCACTTAATTGGAAATATGAATATCCAGCCCACTTGCCACAAAAATGTTGGTATTGTACATTTCTAAAATCCACAAATACATTACATTTGCGTGTTTCATCTGTATCATATCAGCACTTTTACAGTGATGTTATAAATGAGTTTCTGCCAAACTGCAGGCCGCTGTTCAAGACCATCAGACAACAAAACCAGTTCTGTTTAGTGAGTCATTGCTGTGTTTCCATCAGCCTTTAGGCTCCGGACGTGGGCGTTGTAGCCATGGGCGGATAATGAGACAATGGACCCCGGGGCACAGATATGTAAGGGGCCCCATCACCTCTCTTATAGGAGCAAGGCTCACAGAATTTGTGGTGGTTTTGCATCTCTTTGTAGTCGTTATGCATCTTTCTGTTGGTTTGTGTTTCTTTGTGGTCATTTTGTATTCATTTCTGCCTGCGGTTGTTTTGTGGCTCTTTGAGGTAATTTTTCTTTTTTGTCATTTTGACCCTCTTTCTGATAGGTATGTGTTAATTTTAAATTTTGCAAGTGAAGGCCAGGGGGCCCCATTACACTTTGGGCACCTGTGCCTGAGCCCGGTAGTCCCATTTAGTAATCATTCCATAGTTGTAGTGACCCATGGGGAAGGGGCCAAGAAAATGGTTGTTTTTTACCGCTGCATTGCTGCTTTTCCTGAATTGTGCCCCACACCGGGTATTATAAGTCAACATACAATCTTTCCTTAACCATAACCAAGTGTTTTTTAGTGACTAAATCTAAGCACACATTTACCGCAGTGTTGTTAAAATGGAAATGTGCAAGATATCTGCTGCCACAACATAATAAAGTGCAAAAGTATTCTTCTTTTTTGGAAACATAAAATACCTACTTTTTTCTGGCAATGGAATGGATATCCACTTAAAAAACCCTTACTGCTGAATTAAATTTAAAGTCACATCCCTCTCAACATTTTTCTACCATGCAAAACCCTAAATGGGAAGGTGACACAAAAGTATTTTATTGTCTCGCGTTGTTGGTGTGCAACTGTTGTGTGTGTGAGGTTTATTATGTGGAACAGTTGAGGTGACACGCTGACAGCTGCACACAGATTGACTGGAGAGAAACAGAAATCAGCTGGTTAAAACCACAGTTGTGGTTGGTGAGAGGGCATGACTGAGGTAGCTTGGCATTATGCTCTTTGTTTGAGCTACTTGTATGGAAAATAATTGGGGGAAAATACTTACTATTCACATTGGTGAATGAATAAAATAACACTGGATGTGCTTTGTTGGAGTGCTGCAATTTTCCTGATTATGTCTCATTGCTCCGTCACAGCACATAGTTCTCCCGCTCTCCCTTTCCAGAGGAGCTAAAGGTCTGTAATAAAGTTTCCTGGGTCACTGTGCACATTTAGGGCTCTTTTGTCTCCCTGATTCATTCCAGATCAAGTCAGACGTCAGCGCTTTTAAGCTCAGAGTAAAAAAAAAACCTTTGGATTCTTCATGTCTGGCTTTTTAACTTTCAACATCAGTTATTTTCCTCCTTTTATGCTCCTCAGACTACAAGCACCTGCAGCGAAGAGCGGCCACAGAAAGAGGCACTTTGGACCGTGTGAACTCCACCAGATAAAACGGTTTGCTGTCTTTTCACCCTCTCTCTCTCTCTCTCTATTCAATTGCCTCCAAGTATCTTGACAACCTTGCTTGGTATTTTGGCAGCAGTCCCGTGAGTGTTGGTGTCAGGGGAGGGGGGGGAGGGAGGGAGGGACAGAAAGAGAGAGGGGAGGGGGAGGAGTGAGCGGGCTATTCAAGGCACTTGTCCTCTGTCTCCCTCTGAGCATAGAGGAGGGGGAGGCGCACATGCATTGAGAGAAACACACACACACACACACACACACATACTAGTGGCGACCACATTTTCACAGCCTGCTCTTCAGACTGACAGCAGCAAACGGAGTTGAGAGGCAGCAACATAGAGCGAGGGAGGACGAGAAAGAGAAAACAAGGGTGGCATCCACAGAGGAGAAGAGCCTACACAGGATTTTTCTCTTTTATCTCTCTGGGAGCCATAAAAGGATTCTCCCCTTCTTGAACTGAACTTGCTCTGCTGCTAAAGAGGACCTGCTCCCTGCTATGGCAGCCCCGGTGGGACATGGGAACACTGTCTCCCTCTCGTCTTCCTCCTCTCATCGCTGGCTCCTCTGGGCTCTGCTGAGCCTTTCAAGCCAAGTGTGGGGCTTTAACCTGGATACTACTCACACACTGCACAAGTTGGGAGACCGTGGCACCTTTTTTGGTTTCTCTCTAGCACTTCACCAGCAGCTTACCCCAGAGCCTCAGAGCTGGTGAGTGCATGAATGCGGCACTGTGCTTTGTGCCCCCTGATTGTGTGTGTGCGTCCTTTTTGACTTTTTGTTGCACCTTACACTCAGTTTAAATGTGAGGTTTCTTGTATTTGCACCTGCTCTTCGTGCAAAATGTTCACAATACCATTAACTTCATTTTAAGGGGAGTTAGGAGCTGAAATTTAAGTTGTGGCTGCTACAGTCAGCATTTCTTTGCTGCACCAGATTTGCTAAATCATTCTCATAACTCTGGGTGCAGGAGTTTTAGCATGTTTATGTGCAGCATGCACAGCAAGAGCAGCCTGAGTTAATAGACGATGATTTACAGTAAGTGGAGAGTGGATGAGAGTAGATCTTGTGCTGAATCAGCTGGCATGCAGTGATTTCTGAAGAAGGAAAAAAAAGCAGTTTTAAGTGATTTTTTTTCCCTGAGCAGTTAGGGTCTGATGCAGACTTCACACAAGGGGAGTGGAGATACTAATGTGTCCCGTAGTTTCATGGGTGAGATGTGTGTTTGCTCGTCTGTGTGACTGTTTGTTCTCTGATATTTTTGCCAACAGCTGTTTCATTGCGTCTTTCAGTGTGACTGGAACACTCATAAGCCTCATACCAGTCCCTCTGTAATCATGAATAAATTATAATAACAGATCGTAAATCTTTGGAAATCCTTATAAGTATAAATAACATACTGGCTTAATTTACCTCAAGCTTTTCGATTAGTATTTCATCTGATGAGGTGCCAGAGAGAAAAGATTTGTAATATATAGTTTTTTTTCAGTCTAGAGATCAAAACTGTATTTTCCACTATGTATTCAGCAAGCACAGTTATAGGCAGACTCCTATATTTCCTACTTAAAAGTTTTGTTTATCATTCCCTATTAATGATGTAGCAAAAGAGCCATACACAAAACTGGATATATGAACATTCACAGAAAAAGTAGCACAGTGTAAATGTAAATCTGTGTAGGATTTAGGGACATATGTTGGCAGAAATGGAATATAATATGCATAACTATGTTTTCATTAGTTTACAATCACTGACAACTTAGGATTGTTGTATTTTTGTTACCTTACAATCAACTGTTTATATCTACAAACACAGCAGGTCCTCTTGTGTTTAAGACATGCAACTGATTCGTGCATCAAACTCATTTGTAAAACTGAAACCCAATTAACACAGTTAAAACAAAGGGAAAATATTCTCTATGAAATAGAGGAAAGGTATAATCATGTATAAAGTGGAAATACTAATACCTAACTCAAACCTAAACAACTATTTTTACACTTGAATATTACGAATGAAACAAGTATGTAGGATGCATGGTTTAAAATTAATTTAAACACATTGTAAAGAAAGGTGTCGTGTGGGATTCAGTGGTATCTAGTGGTGAGGCAACAAACTTAAACTTATCTCGAGTCAGTGTTTGGTTTGTCCATTCTGGGCTACTGTAGGAAAAACACGGCAGACTCCATGGGAGACAGGAGATGGCCCGCTCCATTTGCTGACATAAATGGCTCAAAGCGATTCCTATATTCAGCCAGGTGATTATACACCAATGAAGACATCGTAATGAATTTTATTTTCAATTTCTGCCAATATATCCTCCTTTTTTCCGGCACACTGAAGCTTATTTAAAGAGAGTTAGCATAAGTTACTACAGGTCTGTGTCTGTTTTAGAGCTCCATATTTAACCGTTGGCTCCTCAGTTTACTCGGGCTGCAGTCACCCTGTCGCCTGGTGTAAGACCCGGAGAATGACATCAGCATTCACACAGACACAGAGTCAGGAGAGTCAGGTCACCCGTCTGAAACCTGCTCACTGTCCAGCAACATTCCTGGAACTTATTTTAAAAACAGGCTATGAGCTTAAAGTATTGTATGGCTCACTACTGTGGCCAAAGTGCAACAGAGATTAGACTCCTGAGTAAAAGAAGAGTTAGTGCCAGGAGGAGAAAGTCAATAAACCAACCTGATGTGCTGATGTGATGTGCCTACTGGAACAGAGTGGGATGAATAATGCTGCTGCCAGTATGCTGTGACATCACATTTGCTGTAGATGACTTTATAATGATTTTATTACCATCTACTGTATCTATTATGACTGGAAATTATGAGGTAATCATTTTTCCTATAATAACCAAACACGTTCACTTCTATGAGATAATTAAAGTAGTCCTGTTTTCAAAGATAATCCAGTGTCCAAAGTGGTTTATAAAAGTCTATAAAAAACACTTAATACTTAAACTTGCAATAACTGAATTTCTGTCCACTCGGGCAGTGATGTGCAGACTGATTCTTTTCATAGTATTGATTCCTTGGAGCTGATACATGTAATTGCATTGAGCCTTTTGAATCATTAGAGTTTTGGTACTTTTTTGCCAAATATGGTGTAAGTGTCTACGTGACATTCTTTTATAGTACATGCATGATCAAGAGCTAGTGCTGCCCACCCCACAAAACTTCTCTTCATAGCTATCCCACTTATATGTAGATAGGCTACGTTAGCTCAATACGATGAGACAGTAATGTGATTGACCAAAATTAGCTGTTCTTAAAGGGAAAATTAGATGTCCCGGTTGCCTCTGCAGCCTTGTGCTATATCCATGTGGTGTACATAAGATAATGAATGGGAAAATTTGGGGATTCATGAGCTAACTAAGCTAATTGCTGGCACCCTGTTGTCCAACAGAAAAATGTTCCTATAGTGCTTGTAAGCAAAAGTGAAAGCTCACTCTTGTTTTGGAACAAGTTTTGTCCACTTGGCATTTTGCCTTGCCATATTTGTACATCTTGTCACTGTTGCCATGGTTTTAGTAACTTTTGATTGCTTTTGTATGAGTCTATGGGCTACATTGTTTTTTGGGAAAATCCTGCACAGAGGGAGGCTCTGCATCCTGATAATTCTATGTGCTGTACTACAACGGACTCCTTTGATATTGTCTTTATATTGTTTTACATTGTCATTTGATATATTCTTATTTAAAAATATTGACTATACCCACTTTATGTTTATCTTAAAAATTCACAGTTATCCAAGTTGACCTGGCCAGTAACTCTGCAGACAGCCAGAAATAAAACTATGTTGGGGATGTGGTTCAAATCTTTTTATTTATTCATATAATTGTTGCTGTAAAAGGGTGTCAAATATAATTGTATCACCATTTAAATATATACTCATCAATCCACCAAATTCCCAGACAAAATACAGCGATCATGACCTCACTGAGTACTCACTGGTTCAGCCCTGATGACTTGATGGTGATTTCATCAGTTTTGTGGACTGTAGGAGCGCAAAACATTTCGACTTGATGATATTGCACTCTTAGTTTGAGAAATGTATTATTCAGATTGCAACACAGCAATTATCTCTCCTGTCTGAATAGTACATTAGCTTCATGATAGTGCCCTCTCCGGGAGTTTAGTTTCCAAGATGCTCCTATTACCATCTCTGCCCCTCTGATATACTGTCTTGAAACAATTTGCCTCAAACTGTCTGTAATTCGATACCATTGACTCATTTTCTCCTTATATCATGAAGGTTTGGGTTACTGTCACCTGTGGCCATTCTGGGTTGTCCTCATTGTGTGTTGTGCCACCAGATTCAATGGTGAAAATGATATCGCTGCTTTGATGCTCTGTTCTGTGCTTACTCATAGCTGTGTCACACACAGCGCATAACATTGAAGTGCTAATATCAGCTTAGTCATACTGTCACACTTACAGAGTTTTACTCCTTCTCTTGAGTTGTTTGTTTCCCTAAAACATCAGCAAAGTCATGAGTATCTAAAGGAAGTACTCTCTTACTGTCTGCCATTCTGTCTGTATGTCCGTCTGTCCTTTCCATATTTCAACAACTGTTCATTCACTCTGCTTCACACTTGATGGGTGAATTACTGGGGACCAAAGGACATAGATTAGGGCTGGGTACCATCATTGATTTCCTGAATCGATTTGATTCTTATTCACAAGGTCCCGATTTGATATTTGATTCGATCTGATATCGATTTATTTAGGTGTATTTCAGCAGGTTTTCTTGAATGTAAATTCAAGATTCTCAAAGACCTAATGCTGTGAATTGTACAAGGAATTACTTTAGAAGAAGTATATTTTCAGAACATGATTAGAACTGAATATTTTATAATTAAATGTTATTTCTAGAGCAGTAACAGTAATATTAAAAGACCTTAATCACTATATAAAGTATCTCAGTATCTCACTGGAAACAAATCTAAATGGTAAATTAATTAACAATATTAAGTGACATTTCAGACAGAGTCAAGAACAGACATCAGTCAATATCTGTCAGTCTCTCTGTCCTCTGTCCTCCTTCTGCTGCTGATGGAATTACTGTCTGAAGGTAATGTTACTGCTGGTAAATTTTAGAAATTATGCTAAACAGTCAGATATAAACAGTAGTTTTAGCTTTTAGTAACAATTCGCTAGCTGAATTAGTGCATTACCCTTGTGTAAAACATGATTTTGGTGAATGAGAAACTGGCAGAGCAGATTCAGATGTCACTTTTCTACATGCTTACATGTTAATGGTAGTTGAACAGGTGTATCGATAAAGTACAGTCTTTTTCCTTGCAGAGGTTTTAATGTACTTACACTAATGAGCATAGTTGTCAGCTTGAGTAATTTTCACTTCACTGTCTCCACCGCAGCATCTCTGATCACTCCATGTTTGTGTGTCTGTGTGTGTGTATGTGAAGCTGCAGCCATGGCGCATAGACACCGGTAGGAGGAGAGGCTGCAGCATGAAAACAAATTACACCCAAACATCAAAAAGAAAGCTAACAGTTGCAGATAAAAGAACCTCTAACATCAGAGCTTTTCAATACTTTAGTATTTAATTATTTAGTGCTGGGACCAAAGAAATTTACGGGGTTAAAGCTTCACACATTGCTGTGAAAAAACATATATTAAAACATTGATCTCGGAGTTTATGAATTGATTTTGAATTATTTAAATGAAGATCGCTTTGAACTGGATGGAGAGATTGTTTTAACTCAGGCCTAATGTACATTGTTGAATTTGGTGCAATTTGGACATACAGAACGTGCAATATTAACCAATTTTGAATAAACAAGAAAACAATGCCATATATTATGCTGTATAGTTTAGTAAATAATATGTATTTTTTGAGCAAATTTTGAATCTGCAACGTAATCAGTAACGCCTCTGTCTGGTAAATTCGTTGCAATGTTTTCCTCTGAAGTAAGAAGTACACAATAAGTAAAAAGTATACAGTTGCATATCTTTTCAGTACCATAGGGGCCTTTTGTACATTTTTGGGGCACAATGAGTTAGACTTGTCAATATTTTTCAGATCAAGACATCAAAAATAAATGTAAGGCTTTTCTGGGCCCTTTCACTTTGGGCTAAAATATGCCTCAGGTGTTTCTCCTGTGAACCAGAGTGTATCGCACCAGTGTTTTTTACTGTGAGCAGGGACTTAAGTGTTTGACGCAACTATGTCATGGCAGGTAGCAGGTGTATTGTTCAGGACCCAAAGATGCGTGGAGTAGAGTATAAAGTTGTTTGTATGAGTGGATCTTGAGAAAGCTGCAAAACCACAGTGCAGTTTCTTCACAGGCCGGTTGGGGAACAGATGTTCAGCTTCAGATGCAGCTGGCAGGTTTATAAAGAATGTCTTTTTATTCAGCTGTACAGTTTCTCTTCAATACAGGCTTGTGTCTGCCCCAAACCATACAGCTCCTTTTCAGTATAGCAGCAGAGGTCAATCCCATGTGACACAATGATCTCATACTCGCAAATGTGCTGAAGTGAGATCCTGTTCAGTGACATGTTGTGAGGAAGTTAAAGTATGCCACACTCAATCTGTCTTCCTAGACTTCTGTAAACTTTTTTTTATTTTCTCTGTTGGTTGTTGTTGCCCTTAAGGCCCCGAAACCTGAACTTAGGGGGCTTCTTCTCCTGCTGTTGCTGATGCCAGACAGAGGATGAGGGGAGAGGGTATTTCAGTTTGAGTTATGTGTGTGTCTGCTATTTATAGTACTATGAGAAGTGCTTCCGCTAATAGGCTAGTGCTTGGTGAGGACAGGAAGCCCCCTGAGCTTCATCCCACCACTGCCAATCTCCATGAATCCAGCTACTGCTTGTTTATATACTGTAGTAAGACTGCCTAAATGCATAGAAAAGTAAAATATGTCAGTCGTCTTACGATATGATACATTTTGAAAATGAATAAAAAGAGAATAGATTGTGAAGGTAAGTGTTTGAAGGCAACACTTAAAGGTGGAGTGAGAAGCTGTCATCACAGTGGGAAATTCAATATCGTTTACACTTGGGGATAACAGTGCACATTTTGAGATGGTCTCTCCTGCAAGACATTCATTGTGTTGTGTGATAGAAACAGTTGTGTTAAGAATGAAAAAGATAAAGAGAGAAGGTTAAACTTCAATTGTCATTAAATCACAGATATGGTTGGACATGGCCCTCCAATGCTAATGTCAGGAAAGCGTGGCAGGGGGTTTCTGAAGCTATTCATCTATCCAACAAAACCTTCTGTCAGTCTAACATCCAGGCCACACTGCCTGTGTGAGCAGTGTGTGTGCATCATGGGACCTGTTTTTTTTTTTTGGCGCCTGTGTTCACAGGTTAGAGTGGCTGGTATTTAGTGATAAATCAAAGTATTAAAAAAGCAGATTGTTTGACCTAATGATGATAAAAGTACAAGGCATTTCCAAAGTCATTGCATTTCATCCTGGGGCAACCGTGAATGTGTTTACCAAATTTACTTGAAATCCTTGTTGTTAACTCATGTTGCTCATTGCAAAAAATGTCAGTGTCATGGTAGTGCTAGAGGAAAAGTCAGGGAATTATCAAAGTCAGTAGTATTCCTCTTGGTACCACAGAAGTCTGTACCAAAGTTTATGGCAATCCATCCAGTAGTTTTTGAAATATTTCAGTCAGGGCCAAAGTCGTAGAGTGAAAGACCCTAATTCCCATTCATAGTAATTCCCATTCATAGAACCACACATGGCTAAAAAATATGCTGATAGTCTATACCCAAGATCAGCTGACTCTGCAAGCTTTTAATTGCATACATCAATATACTTTGAGCGAACCCATGACAGCATGATATAGCATGAAGTGTCCTGCATATAGAAATGTTTAGCTGACTGCCAAAGGCTTATAAATCAAACTGTAACCATGTGTGCTGGAAGGCCTTGAGACTTCATGCCATTTCTTTATATGGATATTGGCCTCATGATTTAATGTAAAGATCTTTTTTTAGAGTGCTTTGACAAAGGTGGGGAGAAGGCAGTTTGGATGTAGGTCACAAATCATGTGTGATGAATCTCTATGTGGCCATGACAGGCATCTATTAAGCTTATTCTCTGTTCTGACTCAATTGTTAGCCTTTCTTTATTATGTTTTTTATTCTCTTTTTTAATTCTCTTTCTTTTTATTGGAAAATTGATCATTTTTAACCCTGTTTTTCCCCCAAACCATGTCAGTTTGTTTTTGCGTCTAGCATAGCCACACATTGACAGCATTATTAGAGTGTGATTTATCTGTGTCAGGCTGTTGATGTCAGTAGACGTAGAGTTGGCTGTGTGAGGGAAAGTGGAGACTCTCAGATTGCAGTGAGGTTCATGTTTACCATGGACCTGCTTTGGCGCCTTTCTAAGGAGAGTCTCGGTGCCAGTGGGGCCACAGGTATATAATCCCAGACACATAGTCTAAGAATTTAAAACAGAGCTTTCCGAAGCTGAACAAATCCTCTTATTGAACTGGAGGCTTGATTAACATAGCCTAACAAAACAGGAGCAGAGTTTGGATGTGATGTTTGGATGACCTCCAAAAGGTTACAGAGATTGCGAGAGAAGTCAAATGCAAAAGATAAGAAACTCAGCAGTACACAGGGTTAAGTTAAAGGAGGTAGCATTTATTTTTTAACAAAGTGATAGTTTGACATTTTGTGAAATGTGCTTATTTGCTTTGATTTCCTGTGGAGAGTTAGTGGGCTTTCACATCAGGGATCCTGGCCCTGATCTGAGTAGGCCTGCCCTTGACCCAAAAGTCCTTTTCCTGAATAGAGGGGGGGTGGAGAGGGGGTTTAATGTACTCTGGCATAGTACAAAGCAATCGTAGCTAATAGGAGAAAGAAGCAGGTGCAAAGATTGATACCACTCCGTGTGCGCTAACCACGAGGGTGGATTTAACATTGCGGTTAAGGCTGTGAAACACCAACACGTCGATTGTCCACCCATGTTGATCTGATGGTGAGCATCTGTGGCAGCCGTGGAGCCTGTCGGTGAATGAAATCACTCTGATTGGCTGTTCAGCTCAGCACACAAGAGGACAAATGAAAGTGAAAAATGTAAACAAAGGGCAAAGGTCAAGAGAGAGTGAGGTTGATACAAACTTGTAATATAAGGTAAGATTGTTTTTCTTTAGCTTTAGCTGTGTTGTTTTTTTACTGCTGCACGGCAAATATACTTTGTTCGTTCAACATTAGATTGTGTTGTTAATGTGCTAACTGGCTAACTAGCGTCATGACTTCTGGTTTTTCAGACTTCTGGTCTTCTGGTCTCCCATTTTTATGATTGCAGACAACCACGGTCTGCTGGTATGGAGGGGTATTTCCTCTCATGCGGGTGCAGAATGTTCTAGTTGGCCGTCAGTTTGATGTGTTCATGTGCAACTTTTTGGCCAAGACACAGCGACATGAGGCGACACAGCAGGGGGCTTTTGTCGTCGCTAGTTCTCAGATGTCGGTTTGATGTGTCTGGGCCTTAGCATTAAGACTGGAAACAGGGTAACAAAGGTAACAAAATCCACATATCAGAACCTGTAAAACTTACTAAAAAAATACATTGTGTCATTTATTCAATGCATGAAAAAACTGAAGTATTTTTCTAGTATTCATCTTTTTTTTGGAGGGGATGGTAGGTGGATTTTCTTACTGTTGCACAGAGCTAGGCTAGCTGTTTCCACTTAAGCTAACAGGCGATAGCCTCATAGTTGTTGTACAGATGTGAGAGTGGTGTTCTTTTCATCTAACTCTGAGCAAGAACGTAAACAGGCTTATTTCCCAAAATGTTCAAATATTCCTGTAAGTCTTTTTTTGCGGTCGCTAACTTTTACTTTGCTGTTTCATTGTGTTTGGCTTTTGCCTCCATGAGTTAAACACAATACCCTCTGTACCTTCCAGTACCATTCCTGATGTTTTATATACATATAAATGTGTGTAAATGGGGCCCAGCATAACTGCCTCACACATTCATAACACAATGAAGAATTTCTGGAGGTTAATTTGCATTAAAATAGCCAAATAAAAGCTGCTTTTCCAGCCTCAGCTTTAGAGTAGAGAATGAACCTTCCCCCTTTTTCCTCCCTAATTCAATTCATGATTTTTGTCCTGCTCCCTCTCTCTTGTTGCTAAATCTTCTAATGGCCATTCATATGAAAGACTCGTAAATGTAGGAGCTCACGCTGTTGCAGTGCTCATTTATAGGAGAGATCAGACGGAGCTGAGGGTATATAGCATGGGCTTTACAGTCCAGCATGCACGCACACACACATACGATTAATACTCTTTACTAGCTCCCACTTACTCTCTGTCTATTTAACATTCTCCCATTCCTCCACGCTGCGCTGCCTGAACAAAAGCTCGGTGGGAAGCAGCGCTGCCTGGCCGAGAGCTTTCAGGAATATTACCCCGCGGACCACGTGGTCAGTGGAGGGAGAGGGACAATCTGCAGAGTCAGGGAGGAAACATACAACTTAGATCTGATGAAGGTGCAGATAAAACGATGGCAGTGTAGCAGGAGCTGAATCTGCATCTGCACTTCAGAGATAGTTTGCATCTTGGCAGATAAAGTTATGAGAAGGTTTCTGGCATTTTGTTGTGTCATCAGTATACATGATAATAGTCTTTGGGTTTAATGAATCATGTATGACTTTGCTGTAAGGTTTGCTTTTCATGTTAATTGATAAAAAAAACTCAGTGGCTAATGCTTTACCTTGAGTTGACTATAAATATGGTATGATGTGTAGGTGGGGGAGGGGTGGAGGGTCTGATGGGGACGGGAGCTGCAGGGATGAATAAATCATGGAAGACCTCCTCTTCGATTATATGTGTGTGTGTGTCCATTTGAGTTGACTCTAGTAAAGACGCGGTTTAATCAATCAGCTGAAGGCGGCTCTGCTGGGAACTGATACAGAACTGAGATCGGAAAGAAGCCGTGAAAAGCAGGCAGGAACAGGAAATTACAAGGGATGTGGAGGCTTTTTGTTTGTATTTATTAAAGAAGATTGTCTGTCTGATTTATTACGCAGGAAGGTCCTTGGGTACAAACGGCTGGTTGCTTTTACATTTAAAAAAAATCCTTACAAAGATGCCCTTTGAGTTATCACTTTCACTCACTTTTCTCATTTCCTCAGACTGCTCTGGGTTGAAGAGGTCCATGGATCATGTCATCATTGTTTGTGTTTTGTGTCAGGTTCAAGTGAATTTCTAAGTGACACTGTGGACTTAGAACAAAGTTTAGAATCTATCATAAATGTAACTAGCTTTAAGTTTTATTTAAGATGGACAAGAATTTCATACGTTTTTTTTCGTTGCGACTAATTTACACATCAATGGTATAGATTTTTTCAGCTGTTTTTTCATGAGTACTTTTACAACACAAATATTACATGGCAAAAAGCAATGCAATCTCTGTTACGCCTTTCAGCCTTGACAAAGGTAGTGCATAATCCTACCAGATTACTCCTTCCTTTCACAATAAAAGCTCCAGACATACACACCAAACAACTGTTTACCAGAGGAAACTCAAATTCACTCATACCATTTCACTAAAAAGAAACTCAGTAAAAGTAGCTTAGGCTACAGAACTTACCTCAGACAGACTGCCAGACACTGCTGTGGGTCAATAAGACCCCAGTAACTAATGTAATTTGCACTGCTGCAGGTATGAGTAGTTGTGTTGTAATTTATTTCTAGATGAGTATTGCCCCTGGTGTGTTCAGGTCTTTAACTTAGTTATATGTTTGCTAAATGGAGATGTACACATCTCGAAATACAACAGATTGCACCACACAAGCTAGTTCTTAGAGATTATTTTAATTTATTATTTACACCCTGTAACCCCCAGATGCAGGCTAACTGTTGCACAGCCACTAACTTAACGTTAGCTTGCTAATAAATTACTTGTTTAGATAGTATAGGGGGTGATATAAAATATGACCTGACAAAATGTTGTCAAATTATGATGCAAACTGAGAGGATTTTAAACAAATTTTACAAAAATAAAACAATAAGCCTCGAACTAAAAAACACTGAGATACAGTCATAAATACAGTCTTACACTAAATTACACAATTTGTTAGATCAGCATCATTTTTTCATTTCACACAATACCTAAATCAAAATCTGAACACATGCCTCCAGAAAGGAACACATAAGTAAAACAAAACAATACCTACACTTACTAAGGATTTGCTCCTAAGGTTAAACCTTTGAACCTTGAGCAGATTGGTGGGATTTCTTTCAAAAACATGGGAAACATGAGCAACTTGGAAGAAGAAGAAGAAATGTTCCACAAACTGCATGGAATAAAAAAAGGAGGAAAAATATCTCCAGAAAAGGAAAAGAATAGGGAAGAAACATATATATTATTATTAGAATTACATATTTAAAATTATGTTACAGAAACTTTCTTAAAAAACAGCAGGTTTTTCCCTGTATTTTGTTTTAACAATTTCTTGCTGATTTTTGCATAATTTCATCTTTTGTTGCTCATTTCCTTCTTGCCATGTTTTTGAATTTTGAAAAAAAAGTCAAGCCAATTTTCTCAGGTTTTAGAGGGTTAATACATGGATCGACATGGCATTTTTATCTCACTAATACTGAAACAAAGCCGAACAGGAGCTGATATGACTAGAATAGCAAAGCAGCAATTAAAACCCACTCACTACTTTATTTAAATTAGTCTCTATCTTTGCTTTTTGTCCTCCTCTCTGTTCTTTTCGCTCATCTTTTTTCCATGTGCCTCCACTCTGTAATTCTTTCTCTTTCTTTGTTTCTGTCTTGTCTTATCACACATTCACATAAGACATGGAGGTCATGTGACCTGGAAACTCTAAATTGATCCTAGGTGTGACTGATTGAATGTGCTTGTGATAGACCTGTCCAGGGTATATCGCTGCTTTTCACCCGCTGCATGCAGCTTGTCCCATCCTTTCCCAAAAGGTTGAAGGAAAGAAAGAGCAATTAGAATAGAGGCAAAGTATGGAAAGCAGACAGAGTGTGTCAAGATAGACGAATCAATAGATGGAGGAGTGGATGAGGGCAGGAGAAGGAGATAAAAAGGAACAGGGGAGGGATGCTGTTGGGGTTATGTCCTTTTTATACTTTGGACCTGAGGGCCAATCATTACCCCATCTATGCCTGGAAATGACTGTTCACTTATTGATTAGTAGTGGGGCAGGTGGTGAGCTCAGGGGTTGTTAAAGATGCATGTGAAGTGAGGATAGGGTTACTGTTGTCCTCTAAACATAGTGTTTGTACCTCTCTACTTCTTGACACATACTTTCAGTGCTAGGTAGAAGTTTAGATTTTTTTTTGTAAATTAATTTGTCTTAAATCGAAACTGCCCTTGTGATGTCCTTGAACAAATGGTCAAAGCAGGAAGTTGAGTCACGTCTGTAGGCAGTGAACCACAATATCCCAAAGGGATTTTTGCACAGCCTGGCAGCTGTTTCTGTCTCTCTTTTTGCCCTTTATTGTGCATTACCCAAACCCTTTTCCTCCTCTGCCGCACAGTGGGAGAGAGTTGAGATGTTAAAAAAGTGATGATTCACAGCTTGGTCACCTCATTCTCAGCTGTCATTTTCTCATCAGCAAAACTGAAAGGAGAAACTAGAGTCAGGTGTGAAAGCGGGGATTTTAGCTCTGTTTTATGAGACTGATTGTCACAGCCGACGTTGTTGGACAGACTGCAGCCAGTGTGCTGATCCATAGTTTACACAGTTGTTGCACAGCCTTTTGTTGTCTGGTGTGTATCTGCACGTGTGAGTTTATGAAAAAATATTCAGGTCCATTTCTACACTCATGCCTCTATTAACGTCTGCATGCTTGCACATGTTTTTCCTTTTCTATGTATATATGTGTGTGTGTGTGTGTGTGTGTGTGTGTGTTTGTGTGTGTCCAGGTCAAAGGTCACAGTCTTGCCTCAGGATAACAGAAGGCCTAAAGAGCCCCTGGCCCCCATGCTGATCTTGTAGAGCCACTGTCTATAGAGCAACAGCCTCATGCTGCTCCCTGACGGACAGATGTCAAAGGGTGCAAGCAAACGGATTAGGAGGGATCAACTGAAATGGTCCTGAAACTAAATATTGGAAATGTTTAGGGTGTATTTGATTCAACATTTCACAAACTTTATTAGCCTTCAAAGGCCCACGCCTGGAAAATTCCAGGGGAGGGATGGGTTTAAAAAAAAAGTTTGTATTGGCTGTTAAAAGCTGCTCTTTAAATTGAAGTGTGAAAAATCTTTGGCCACCAGAAGCACATTGTTTGGATGATGTGCAGTCACATTGAGGCCCTTGACAAACTGAGCTTGTGTGGCCATCTTGTTAACGTCTGAACCCCTTTCCAGTCTTTTGTCTCTCTCTCTCACATCATTTATCTCTTGTGTTTTCTCTCTTTTCAGTCCGTGTGAATGTCCACTCTCTACATTAACAAACAAATGAGAACTTCTCTTGGGATTATTGCAGATGTTTCTGCGGCTGTTTGACTGTGTATTGGTGTGTTTACATGTAGGCATGCTGCTATTGCCGGGTGTTTTCAGTAACAGAGAAAAGACAGCCTCATTTTTAGCTTAATATAGTGGATTTTGGAGTATGTAAAATTGATTTTGAAAAGGTATTTAGCAGCATGTGTTGGAGAATTTGTCAACCCCCGAGGAGCATGCATCCTGCAATAATAAACATGAAAGTCAAGTACATGGGATTTTACAAGCTGCAGATGTATTAGGAAAGGCTGAACATTGGTGGAATTAATCATGTTATAAGGTTGTGAGTCATCAATAGGATGAGATTGATCAACACTCTTGGGTGTAGCTGATTTTCTTTTGGCTTGTTTTCTTGATATTTAGAGAAAGAATGCCAGTCTGAATATTGGTTACATGTGTGATGTATTGTTGTCCAGTCCATCTCTCACTGCTTGTATAGGAAGCTGAATGCGGGGATGTGACTCTTGAGAGTGGGGGAGGAGTGAAGGAGGATGGGATCGTGTGAGTGTAGGGGGTTGAAATGGGGGAGGGGTGGACAGGATGGTGGAGAGTGTTGGGGTCACTGCACATGCTCCCCTCAATGGACACATGGATATTAGTGTAGTGTAAAGAGGGTCCTGTGTGTGATTGTCTTGTGTCTGTGATGATTAGCTGGAAAAACAATGATGACTTCTCTGACGGCAGAGGTTAGAAATGAGTATTTCAGGGGTTTTGACAATGTTTTTTAATACACTGTTACTGTTTCAGTGAGAGCAGCTGATAAATTAATTCTGTCATAGCATATTCATGATTCCTAGATACAATCAAAACCAGACACATGCAAGAATACAGGATATCTTGATTAAAAAATATTTTCCATGCTTTGCTGTGTCCAAAATCAACATTACACAGTCACTGAACATTTGATTTTGACCATCATAATATAACAATTTTACTTTATGTAAGCTTTTGTTCTGTCTTTGCTATGTGTCTTTGTCAAGATTATACGCACCTAAAACATAGACCGTAGAGGTTTTCATGTCATATATCTGAATTAAGACTATTTATATAAATAGTAAAAGGGATCGGCCCCACAACCAAACACTAGGGCAGACCTCCTTAGCTCACAATAATACTTGATTTGAACTCTTTCTTATATCTTTTGATCGCTGTTAATTTTTTGATTGAAGAATGTCTGATAGGTCCTGTGATTGGCTGGCTGGTCTTATCTATTATCAAATCAACTTATTTGTTATGCATAATTTCTTAATGTTGCCAGTGCATGCATTATATGCTAAATTCTTTAATTTCGATAGTTATAGTTTATTTGAAATGAAAATCACAGTAGGATTAGATATGTACATTTATGCACAAGAATCTGATGCCCTGTCTTGAGTGTTTGTAGCGAAATGATAATTTGTGACACCTGTCCACAGGAGACTTTTTTTTTTTATAAAATAAAAAACAAAAGCAGAAATATAATATTAAAAAAGACAAATGTATCCACAGGTGCATACACGTAAACTACCAGTAAATCAATACACAAATACATCTCATAAGATACATACACATATAAACACATAAAATACATTTCCAAAATCAGCCAAACAAATGACCAAATACAGGTGTGTCTGCTAAGATCGCTCAGACTGAGTTTTATCACCACCAAATGATCAAGATCACAGAGCTCATGCAAAACTCTTGATTTTATTCCGACATTGGAAATTTGTCTGCAACAGTGAAATCGCTTGAAAAGTAATTTTGTCCAAGGCCATCATTAGCTGTACTCTTTGCTCAGTGCAAATTTATTAGCATGATAACATGCTAAAGTAAGTTGGTGTTCATGGTAAACAAAATACCAACTTAACATCATCATCTTAGGGTTGTCATTTTGCTCGTGTTAGCATGCAAAAGTTAGCATTTAGCTCAAAGCACCACTGTTACGGCCTCATGGAGCCGCTGATATGGCTGTAGACTCTTAAAGCTGTGTTTAATCAGTTCACTGATGCAGGTGGGGCCCAGGTGCATTGTCTTATCTATGTATACAACCTGGCAATGTAAATTACACAACCCTACACACATACATACACACACACTAGAGATATGCTGGTGCCGGCTCAGTGGCGTCCGGGTTCATGTGGGAACTTCACCATCACCGTCACGCTCAACTCCCTGATATCTCTCGTCCAGGCTCAGCCTGCAGCAGCAATAACATAACCACAACCACTCATATTACACACACACACTCCATGTCAAATGTGGGTTTACTGAAAGATGAGCCTGGCAGTGGAGATCATGATCATAATATCTGACTCAATCCTGAACAATGAAGTGAGCTATGAAGTGGGTAAGGGGCAAACAAATGAAGGGATTACTCAGCCGTGACATTTTATCTGTGTCAAATCTGGGACATGTGTGCCTGTCTGTATGATGGGCATTATTCAACTCTGACTAACTCTAATCACTTAACTTCATGCAAACCGAGTCACACATAAAGTATTCAGGGCTGTCACGATTGTTGAGGACACAGACAACATGTCGTTGTTTTCTTAAACTATAAAATTTATCCACACAATGATGCTTTTCATCGGGAAAGATCAAGGGGAATGAATGGTGTTAAAAGGGGCTGCTGCTGATGATTATTTCCCCCTTTTTATCAATTGATTAATTATTTGGTCTAAAATGTTAGAAACTAATGAAAAAGGCCCATCACAACTTCTAAAACCCCAAGGCAACATCTTCAAATGTCTTGTTTTGTTCAACCAATAGTTCAAAACTCAAAGTCATTCAGTAACATTTTATGAAAGAAAAAAAAGAACATACTCATAATGCAAAGCAGGAACTAGGTAATAGTTACCATTTTTGTTGAGAAAAATGATGGGAATTATTAATCACTCATCAAATAATTGCTAATTACTTTTCTGTTGATTGACTAATTGTATAATAAAGTTTAATTTCAGCTCTTGTCTGAAATATTTTCTCAAAAATGAGACTATGGAGCAAGTTTGTTATAGTTAACTGAATTTAAATGAATTAAAAATGAATTTAAACTAAAAACTGGTGAAAATACAAAATTATAATAATTCTGCAATGGAGTCTAGTAAATAATAACTTCTAGTATTAGTAATAATTCATGCTAAAAGGAATGAAAAAAATATAAAAACCTGAAATAACACAGTCTAAACTTTTCAAACACTATCTGTCCCTACTCTCCTCTCCCATGACTTTGTTTTTTAAGTATTGTTTGAACCCCTTATCTTAAATAAATATGTGCCATCTACATTCACTACAGTTAAATTAACACCAGTAGGTAGAGATTTATCTTTTTTTTGGCCACTTTTGTAATTTATGTTACAAAGTTTTGTGGTGAAAGATGGCCAGGGCCCCTCATCATTTTATATCGTCGCTGCACATAGTTTATGTCTTTTGAGTTGTTTTCTCTCTGAATAATAATTTGAATCTGTCAAAAATGGCTGAATGTAATGTAGACAAGTGGACATGTTGGGAGCCATCCCACTCTGTCATCCAAATACTGGCGGTACGACAGCTTAACAGACCTCCCACCTCACACCCTGACACCTGCCAGGGTGTCTGCACATGTGGGGGGGGGTGGGGGGAGATTGGTATCACCTAAACTCCTAAACGTAAACCAGAGCTCCACAGGAATGTCAAGCTGTAAGAGGAATCTGATCTTATCAGTTTTTAAGGGATATGTTCTTCCTCTTAAAGCCCCTTTTGTTTAACATGTGTTAGCCTTAGCTTAACACTGTTTGGTCAGGGCTCTCATGTGGACCACCAATGATGTGTAGCAGTCATTATTTCACATGAGGTGTCTTGACTTTGGATGTTCTTACTCATTAAGGTGAGGTAAGTCATCCCTGAGGCAACGCACGGCTGCACCTCAACAGTAGTACTTGTCAGAGAAGAGAATTAAATAGACAGTAGAGCTGTCAGGCAGTCCGGGTGGTATCAGTGGTCGTTTCTGTGTCAGTGTGTGTTTGGATGAAAGTGAGGACTAAGGTTTTTTCTTACTGGAAAAAGAAAAGATATTCAGTCTGGTTGACAGCTTTTGTTATGGTGTAAAATGAGCAAGATGTTGTGATGTGCAGCAGACTGGTCCAACATGTTTGACTCTCCCCTTTAACTAAACTGTATCAAGCAGCAATTTCAGTTATCCAGCACAAGAGTAAATGAGTGCCAACTGCAAGAAGAAAATGTTGGAATGGTACATTTTTCCAAACCACAAAGATGTTACGTTTGTAGGTTTTGTATATATCATATCAGTGTTTGTAACGTGATTAATGAGCTGACTTAATGAGCTTGCCAAGCTGCAGACCACTGTTGGAGACCGACAAAAATAAACAGTTGCGAATCATTGCTGATTTTCTAGCAGGTTTTATGGCACACAGGTGTTTTTATCCAGAGACGTCATCATGTTTTGCCTTTAAGGCTTGTAGTCCGAAAAGTGGTTGTTTGATTACAGAAATGTTGTTTCCTGCTATTATTGTTGCGTGAAAAGTGGTTGTTTTTTGGAGACACATTGTTGCTTTTTCTCCTGGTATAGTGGCCCGAAAGTGGCTGTTTTTCATCACTGCTTTTCCCTCCAGGATTGTGACCCAAAAAGCTTTTTTTAAACCAAGAAATAACTGCTTTTCTTGAGGGGATTATGCCCCCAATATGGGTTATTTTAAGCCAAACCAAGATCTCTTAACCATAATCAAGTGGTTTTTGTGCTCAGAAATAACCACACATTAACCTCAAAATTGTTTAAACATAAAGTTTCAGCATGTCGGTTGCATGATAAGATCATAGTGTAATAATATGTGATTTGCAGAAACATACGGTGCAAATGTTATGTTGATGTTTTTTTTTTTAATGTTTGCGAATGAATGTTTTTTCTGATGATTGGATGGTGTGATGCATTGCTTCTGTTATGGCTGGTTGATTAGTGACTGTGACCACTCAGACGTCTACTTCTCTGTCTGTCTGTCTGTGTGGGGTTTATGCAGTGCTATCAGCTTGCTACATTGTATTTATAGGCAAAATACTTCCCAGCCACAGAGATAACTCTAATTTAAGTGTGTACATAACAAGGTAGATATGTGGGGGGCAGGTGGTGGGAACTTCTCACAGAGGTTACAGCTCTTACGATTTACTCATACATCATTGTTATAATTATAGCCTGTATAAGCAGCAGGCACATTGCAATAGCTATTGTTGTTGCACTCAGTTTAAGGTTGATCCACTTTTTCCACTTTTTTCCCCACCGTCCAGTGTGCTCTTTATTCCCTCTCCTCTGTTTCCCCACGTCTCGCTCCCATGCATATGCCATGGCTGACAGTGTTGGGTGGAATGTGGCTCAACGCTCGGTTTTTAAATAGCATCCTCGCCTGAATCAGCCACTCCTAATAAGGCAGAGGGGCTGTGACACTGGCCTCAAAATATCAGCAACCACCTCACTGAGAATAAAACCTTTCCTTGCCTTGATAGTGAAAGATGATTCGTGATAAGCTACAGTATGCAAACAAGTTACAGTACACGCAGACGCCACAGAGCTGTTTTCAGTCAACCTTAAGTCAAGATCACGTGTTTAACTGTAGGTGGTCTCAGCAGGATATGAATGTCTTGACCTACAGGTGTTTGTGCTTTACAGTAATGTCGGCTAATGTGAGCAGAGGCCGAAGTGTGAACTTTGTCACCATGTGACACGTATGAAATAATAACGCTGATAATAGTGTTTAAAGGAATACCTAACCCCCAAAAAACTACCATTTGAATATCAGTTAATTACCTGGAATTCATGAAGAAAATTTTGATTTTCTCACCTGCCTCCACAGTGAACAAAAAAATTAAAAAAAGAGAAAATCCTTGATGAATTGATGTAAAAGGGGATTGCGTTTAACAACAACAAAACTATATCAAAGAAACTGTTTTTTGACTCACACTTCCAAGTGCAGTATAAGCCCAGTCTCATTTACCTATTCCATGGCTGCAGCGGTATACTGGTTTTAAGTTATACCGTGGTATAAAAATTGACGGTTATCATACTGTGTATATTTGCTTATCTGTGGTATTAAAATATATGTGAATGGATTGAGAATCTCATCTTTAAGTTATTTTCAAAAAATGAGACTTTTTACTCATACCTCCATTTAAAAAAATGGTTTCAAGTTTCAGTTACGGTAATAAAACATTTGTTCAACCAAATGAAAAACCTTTTGTTTTCATACTTGTAAAGGTCATAATTGTGTAATTCTGTGATAGCTTGATACTGTGATACCACTTAACAGCAATATTTTCAGACAGTCATCATACTGTAAAAATCTCATGCCATTTCAGCCCTAATTCAGTCATATGCTCAGGCCCTCCCAAACATTTTTGCTTAAAAAAAGTTCCTATTTAAAACACTTCTGCATAAACAGTCTCATACACAAACAATTAGCACACCTCAGCAACTCAGTGGAATGGATGACATGAGTCCAGCACAGGTGCTTATCCAGGTGTGGATGTAAGTATGTGGAAGTAAGGTTTTAATGAAAATTAATAGGTTTGGGAAGTACTGAGCATACAACTGGATAAGTGAGACTAGTATTATGCTGCAGGAGTTTGTTTGAGAGTTTTTAAACTTAACTTTTGATATAGTTTTGTCGTTTAACGCAGCCCCCTAATATTCCAAAAGAATCTTCTTTTTTGGGATTTTTCATTCACAACGGGGGCATGCAAGAAAAATAAAGTTTCCTTTACAAATTTAACGTAACGTGACTTGAGTAACTGTGGCCATAGTGTGGATGAACTAATCCTTTAATAATAGCGATTAATAACTTTAACTACAGTTACATTGTAAGTAATGCAACTAAGACTCACATGAGATGTTTATTTTCTGTCATGAACCTCGGACACATACCTCTGTGAAATCAGAGATCAATCTTTGTCAATTAAATGTTTCTCTTGGTTTCCTTTCAGGATTCTCGTGGGGGCGCCGCAGGCAGCGGGGCAGGGCCTGTTGCAGGGCAGACGTCCAGGAGCTTTGTTCAGGTGTCCAATCACACCAGAGGAGTACGACTGTGAGAGGGTGGATATTGATGGAGAAGGTGAGTCAAGCAGAGTTGGAACCATTAGTCAGTTAATTGATTAGGAGCGACAATTTGCTGCTAAGTGAATCGAAAATTGTGTTAGTCGACTTAGTCCATTTTTAAGCAAAACTGCCAAAAAAAAAGGTCAGTTTCAGCATCTTACGTGTGAATATTTGCTATTTTTCTTGTTTGTATTGTTTTTCTTTATAGTAAGCTGAATAGTTTGGGGTTTTCAGCTGTTGGTTGCTTAAAAACAACCAGTTAAAACATGTCAACTTCGGTTATAACAAAAAGATTAATGGCCATTTTATACTATTTTTGTACCTTTTATTGCCCAAATTATTGATCGGTTATTTAAGAAAACAGTCAGCAGATGTATGTATAGTGAAAACAAATCATTTGTTGCAGATTTTTAAATGTTTTTGTTGTTGCTTGTTTTCTTGAATCTTCCAGAGAGACTATATTTGACTTTATAAGATAAGACAAGATAAATAAGATAAAATGTTATGTGTTCTTCCATCTCTGACTATATTTATCAGAATAAGCCCTTCTAGATCTATTCAGTTGTTTCAGAAGTAACAACTTAATTATTAATTAAGTAATTGCAAATGCTTTCATATATTTTTATTCAAAACCTTCTAAGTAATGTTTCCATGAAAATCTACTAATCTAATTTAATTTGACTTATGTTTAGTCATTTGCATTGCATTAGAGAGAGTGTTACTGTAATTTTAACTCGAATAATTACATAGAATAACAAAGAGCTGTTTGGTTCTGTGGCTCAGATCCCAATTGGTTTACAATATGGAAACAGGAATGATCGCCATTTCCTTTTTTTTTTCCTTCAGTGGATCTGGACAGAGAGAGCAAAGACAACCAGTGGCTGGGAGTCACTGTCAAGAGTCAGGGGATTGGAGGGAAGGTGGTGGTAAGTAAAGTCCACATCCTGTAAATGCATCAGTGCAGGAAGCTTTAGGTCTGTCTTGTGTTTAAAAATAAAAATGTTCTGCTTCTGTTCTGCTTTTAGCTTTGGTTCATCTGTTAACTATAATAAGCATAACTGTTTTTTCTTATCTTAACAAGCACTTTAAAATCCTAATAATAAACACTGTGATGCCACTTCCTGTCTCTCTCCAGACCTGCGCTCACCTGTATGAGCTCAGGCAACGCGTGGGTCAAGCTTCAGAGACTCGTGACCCAATCGGACGCTGCTACGTCCTCAGTGAAGACCTGACAGAGCGAGACGACCTGGATGGAGGGGAGTGGAAGTTCTGTGAGGGCCGGCCGCAGGGCCACGAGCAGTTTGGCTTCTGCCAGCAGGGACTGTCCGTCAGTTTCACCCCAGACAACAACTTCATCCTGTTTGGTGCTCCGGGAACTTACAACTGGAAAGGTAAGGTGTCTGGTTGACCTGCAGAGAGCTGGATCATGAAATTAAGGCAGTTATGCTGATATTTTCCTTCCTCTGGAGAGATTTTTTTTTACCACTGTGATGTTGCAAAGCAATATATTTTTTAGAGCTCTAGGTGGCAACAACAGGAAGGCATGTATTAGTGTCTTATATTTATTATAATCTTTGTGATTGATTTTATTTTTGTCCTTTAAAGATGTTTATGATAAAATTGTTGGCAGAGTGCTGCACCTGTACACATCCACCAGGTATGAAAATCAAAGAAAGCAAGTGATGTTAGTAGGAAATGCAGTAAATTAAATTCCCTATTTTTTTATTAATTAGCCCCCTTTTGCCTTCATGAGTGCTGCACCATTACAGTGTGCATGTTCATTATTGGGTGTTTTCACAATTTACAGTTGATGCAAAAACGATATTACAAGAAATACTGTAGCAATTAATGAAAGTTAGAGAAGAGAGCCAATCCATGTAAACTGTGTAATTAAAACAGTACTAATAACAGGACAATACTGTTAGGGAATGAAAAAACTTGAATTGATTTATAAGCCAATCTAGTGATTGGACACAGACATTATGCAGAGCAGCGGCATGCACTTAATCAAAGAAAGCTCTGAGATTTATCTGGTGCAGTAATCAATTACTGGATTGATTTCTTTCATCTACCACATGGGATCAATGGCCGTCTCAATTTATGCAATTCATGTCTTAAAAAAATATGTCCACTTTTTCTGATTTTGATTTTATTGAATTTTGATTCATAAAGCCTGGTGTGAGACTGTTTCCACTGTCCACCATGAACATGTATCTAAATGGAAAGTATGGCGTGTATGTGTGTGTGTGTGTGTGTGTGTGGGGACCTGTCCCAAATTCATACTAAACAACAATTTCTAAACAGTATGAATACTAAAAAGTATCAGTATTCTATTGCGCTGTCAATGGACACTACTCACTCACAATGCCGTGCACAAAAGAAATAAAATGATTACAAAAAAAAAAAGAAAAAATCTCTTGGAAAACACTTTGCTGTCTATTTAAGATTTTTTTGTATAGTAACTGCTAAAACTCTGTATGCTATGACTTAATACATACTCTATCAAATTAATCGATAGTACAGATTTGGGATGTGTTCTAGATTCGGGCATTTTAAATAGTTTCCATATTCAAGTACTTGCATTAAATTATTATAGAGTACTCGTCCAAAAACAAATCTAAAGTAAGAATAGGGTCAAAAATGAAAATGAGTGTCTGTATTCTGATGTCTGCTGTGTGTGCTCGTTGCTTTGCTGTGCCCTCACCTGTTTCCATTCCAGGTGAGATGCGCGCCCAGCTCCTAAACCAGACTCTGCTTGACCTTGGTTTCTATGACGACGGGCCCTACGAGGTGGCAGATCAGAAACAACTTAATGCCCAGCTCATCCCTGTGCCCTACCACAGTTACCTGGGTAGGATTTGCCCTCCCTGCTCACTGCTGCCTGTGCACAGGAGAGAAAGAGAGGGCCGGTGGAGCAGGGCGACACCAGGGCTCAGACTGCCAAAACCACAGGAGCTGAGAACAGTAGCAGCTGCCAAACTGCCTCTAACTGGTCATTCCCCTTAGGGATTATTTCTGGATGAGCGTATCTATGTGTGACTCACAGAGAGCTAAATGTAACTCCACCTCATTTTTTAAACATTTTCCATGTGAATGTGGGTGGACGTGCGAAAAATGTCCAGAGCTGAATTAGACCTGACATAAATTCTTATAATGCCAGTGCTTCTCCCTTTCTTGGGCGAACACGGGAAATATTTAGCTAACAATGACGTTATCCTCATTCCATCCTCCGCCCTCTTCTCAAAATAAAGTCCAGCAAAACATGTCAAAACGTTTAAGGGGTGGTGCAAAACCTGTCAGGGTGCAGTCTGAGCCTGAAATGTTGTCTCTCCACCAGGTACCCAGTGGTTTTACAGAACCGCTGCCACAAAGACAAAACACCAATCAATCACAGCCCGTCTCACCTGCACCTCCCTCTCCCCTTCTTTTTCCCTCTCTCTTCACTCTATCACCATTTCACCACCCCCTCACTCCCCTCCTACACTCGTCCCCCTGTCTCTCTTCCTCTCTCTGTCTTTCTTTTTCCTATCTCGGGCCTTAGGGCTCTTGTTCATGGCTAGCCCCATTGAAGATGCGCTGCTGTACAAAACTCTGGAGCCCTCCAGCCGGCCCACAGCGTTTGAGGATGTAGCTCATAATAGCTACTTAGGTTTGTAGGCGTGAGGTGTCTCTGTTTGGACCGGATTGGGCTTGTAGTGGAAGTAGTCCTACCCTCTTCCTCCGTCTTTGTCTTAATCTTTTCTGCTAATTTCAGATAGATTTTTAGTATGTAATCTTTGTACTGTGTGGGACCGCATCATCTTTACTGTAAAGAGACGGCCATTCATTACTGACATTTATTCTACAGAATGTATTATTAAATAATGTTATTGTTTTATTTATTATGGAATTTAATTTAATTTAATTTAATTTAATTTAATTTAATTTAATTTAATTTAATTTAATTTAATACAATTTAATTTAATACAATTTAATTTAATACAATTTAATTTTTGTTATGATTACTTTTAACTTTTTCCACTTTTAGCTGCTAATATGAAAATGACAGTGAGATGGTTGTCTCTTTGAGTAGCAGCGAGGTGTTTGTCTGTTCTGTCTGTAGATATCTGTTGTTTGTAGTGTGTTGGGTCAGTCTGCATGTGTGTGTCGGTTTGAAGCTTTCCAGGTGGTGGTGGTTTTCTTGTTAGTTGTTATAGTTTTACTAAATCATTTAGCGCTTTACCGGTTTAACTAACAAACAAAACAAAGAGTCTAAAGCCATGCTAGCAGCTGTGTGAGGTTGTATGAAGACATGGTGGTGCGTGGAGCTAAATGCTAACATCAGCATGCAAATATTCTCAAAATGCCAACATGCTGATGTTTAGCAGGTTTAATGTTAGCATGCTGATATTTGTCATTTAGCAATAAACTCAAAGTGCCGCTGAGGATGATGGCAGTGTTGTTAGTTTTGCAGGTTTGGTCATGAACCAAAATGTTGGACATGAAAGTGACTGTTCAATTCAGAAATCCCAAATCTGTATTTTTACCTCTTAGCTGTAGTACCGTTTAACAGTCAAGATTGTTTTGGTGTGAGGTGTCAGGTGCTGGATATCAGCCGTAGAGATCCTTCTCTCTCTCAAATATAAGACCTTGCTAAGAGCAGTTTCATTTAGGACCTGTATTTTTACTATCGAACTAACCGAGTGCCATTTAGTGTCATTTTATCGGGAAGAAGGCAGCTGTCTCTATTGCCAATATGGTCAACACTTGGCAACTCACACCAAAACAATCAAGACTGATTAACAGCACTACAGGTAAGAGAATAAAAAAAAAAAATATTTTTGATTTTTGGGTGAACTGTCACTTTACATTTTTGACCAGATGATGGTGCTAGATGGAAAATTGAGAGATTACCGTAACAGTTCATCCTGAGGGGATCATGAATGTGTGCACCAAATTTCATGGATTTTTTGTGAATGTCTGCACAAAATTGTGTCCCAATCCATCTGTAGATGTAAAGATATTTAACTGGATCATTAAAAACTTTGACGTGCTGGTGGCGTTAAAGGAAACTTCAGGAAATCCACAGAATCAGGAAGATTTATTCTCTGGGGACCGTGAATATCTGTACAAAATTTCATGGTGATTACATCCAACAGTTGTTGAGATATTTCAGCGTGGACCAAAGTGATGGACTAAAGTTTGTTTTTGTTATGAATCTCTCGGTTTTTAGTGTTCATGAATAACAGCTCATCTTCTGCTTATCAGGTCTTGTTTATTGTTATTGTTCCAGTTATTGCTTTTCACTAAGCGTGTGGATCTACCATGAATCTCTTTATTCACATACCTCCGAGCCTGCTTACCCTCCTGCTCTCCACATTGAGCCGTCTCCTTGACAACACTAATTCCCACATGACCTTTTAGCCTTCATTTATAACTCACATGCTTCCATTGATCCTAACCAGATGATGTGCTACACCTTTGCATGCTTACTAAAACGGTAGAGACAGTGTTGTAGCCATTTCTGAATATTTGTATAATTAATTCCAAAACATCAAAGGTTTTTTGTTGTTTTTTTATATATGGTTACACATATAAATTATAAGGAGCAGCGTATTGTTGAATGAAAGCATATGTCCTTTTTTACCTCCATCATGGTCAAATCAAATCCTGTCAAAGAATCTCTTTATTGCAGTCAAAGCCGGGTTTTCTGGAGGCTTGATGCCCCACACAAAGTTTAACGACCTTTGCAAAGGTGTTTCAGGTTTTTGTTTAAATAATAATGAAAGAAAAAAAGAAAACAGTATGTTTTGTTACACATATGCCTGCTACTCAGGTTAAAACAACATTAATGCTCACCATGTTTATAAGTCTTGACTTTCTTATTTTGTCAGAAAAATAGGAGAAATGGCAATACTTAGCAGCAAAATAGGCAATAGCCCCTATTTACTTCCTACCCCCCCACCTCTGACAAACCATGCTAAAACTACACTCGTCTTTTAACTCAGCCTTCATTTTGATCTCAACTACACACTTGCAAAGTTATGACTATCCTGCCACTATCTGTCCACAGACAGACATAAGCTTTCTTTTTCAGATAATGTCTGGAGAATCAGGTCTGACATGGCCAGGGTCGCCCTTTAACACATGTAGCACACACCAGGAGATTGAAAACACTATTTTTGGTTAAGATGAAGAATGGCGCCTGGCCTGGGTAGAGCGTGCAGAGGGCAGCACATGATGCAAAAAGTACACTGCAGAAACCGTAGTGTTTTGTTAAAGTAGTAGTGATGATTTGGGCGTCAGTCCTTACCATCAGAAGGTTCAGAATCTCGTCGCCTCTCCATTTTTGTTGTTTTGTCAAAGTAAATAATTGTTCTTCTTCATCACTGGGTGTTTGTACTCTACTAGTTTTGCACAAGTCATCAACATGCGCACTCCCTTGCTGCAGATTCTCCAGACAATGACCTGCTCTAATGGCACGCAGGAGGGCATTACATAGACTTTATACAAGGGTCCCTGCAGGGTAGAGATTGTTAAATTTCGGTCCAGCTGATTTGGACTTTAATGTTCTCACACACAGCTCCTCTGGGTAATGTTCAGATAAGTTAGGGATTACAGTGCGTGTTTGAAAGGGGTCATAAACACTTGGCAAGGTGCTCAAAGCTGCTTCTGCTACAATAGGCATTTCCATTTTGCCATGATGACACACACCAGACTCACAGGGTCGAAACTATACCAGCCATCTTGACATTGTCAGGGCTGGCAATAATATGTATGATATGTGCAATATCACTGTAGTGTAGTACAAATTACAGTGCAATGACTCGCATGAAGATAGAGCAGAGACATTTTCATTGTCTCAGGGCCCCTTAAGAACCCTTTGCTGCCTTTAGCTTTTATTCCCTATTTAGTTTTACAGAGACGACCTTGTAGCGAGCCCGTGTGTTTAAAGCCGCCCTGTGTGGAAAAAGTAGCACCTTTGTTTCCACTGGCCATTTTTTACAGGACTTGTGATGCAGACTGTTGCATTCCTCACCTGCCACCCTGGAGCTGCTCACTGTTTGTCTCTGTTGTGTCTCCCCCCTGCATGTTTACTCAGGACTAACAACCCCCCCCTTATGTCGTTAAAGATTATTTAACACTCTTCCCTCTGCATGTTTTCAAACCAGTGAAGCAAATGCATGTGGTCGCTTCTGTTCAGGTGAAATGTTTGAAAGGATGTGCTGTTTTTCACAGCTTGATGAGAAAATTTTAACACACATTTTGTCTTGAAGCAAACACACACACACACACCTCCCCTTTCCACTTGTTCGCTCCTTTGCTTTTCCTGATTCATATGCAAGTACACATTCCTTTACACACACACACACACACACACACACACAGACGTACACTTCCACACAAAAGAGGTTATAAATCTGATTAACGTCCACCCACTGTGTTTATATTGTGCCTTCACTTGAGGCAGCTTATACAGAGCAGCAGCATCATGAATCTCATGAGAGGTTAGGTGAAGCCCCATACATCTCCCTCTGTTAGCGTCACAACCAACCCTTCACTGCTCTTACTGGTGGACACACATCTGTCCGCCAGCCTCCAGACACATGCACACAGGACATTTACACCCATCATGAGTTTGGCACAAAATCAATAGTCACTTAAGGCACACATTTCATTAGTAAGAAGATGAGTAGTACATGCTACACACAGAGGAGATGAGCCTCTGAGCCCCCATGGTCAATACTAACCCCTGACCCTTTCGTCCTCTCGCCCCCATCTTGGTCCTGCTGCCCGTCTTCTAGGGTTTTCTGTGGACTCGGCCATGGGGATAATGAGCCTTGGGGAGCTAACTTTTGTGGCAGGCGCACCTCGGGCCAATCACACAGGGGCAGTGGTGCTGCTGAGGAAGGACAACGTGTACCGGCTGGTGCCACAGCACATCTTCTGGGGGGAGGAGCTGGCCTCTTCATTTGGCTACTCAGTAGCTACAACGGATTTAAACAAGGACGGGTAAGTAAATACTGATCAACAGTGAATAACACCCCTGTATTTGCACTATTATGAACTACATGTCTGTTGCAACATTTCTGGTCAAAATTGCCAGCAGCGCACAGTTTGTGATGTGTTTCCCACCTGAGAGGTGACAGACTTGCCCATCAACTAACGTTTGTAAAGCAGCATACTGTTTTTTGAGGTCTTGTTCTGCAGTTAATGCTTATCGCAATAAATGCCACCAAAAAGAACAAGAAGGACATTTTTGAGATTGTAACTTTAAAGGATCAAAAGTAAAAGTACATGTTAGGCAGAATAGGCCCTTTTATATCGCAGGTAAATTATCATGGATTGCATTGACCTGTTACAGTACTTTACTGTAGCTGGTTGAGGAGGACTCGGTTTTGCTGCTTTATGTATTTGAGGATAGTTTAATCTGTAATGATGCACAATATTTCATAAATTTGATACCATGTTTTATATGTAAAATCTCAATTGGAAAAGTAACTAGTAAAAATAGCTATGAGATTAATATGTTAAGTACATGAGCAAATGTAATTAGTTGTGCTCTACCATTCAGGGCAACAGTAGATGAAAAGAAGTGGGTTTCCAAAAAAAAAAAAAAAAAAAAATGGATAAGAGGTTTAAGGGTCTCCCAAAAACTCAGTTCAGTACTTCATTAAAGGGGTTATTCATTTTTAATTCTCTGTTTCTGTTCCCAGCTGGACAGATCTGATTGTTGGTGCTCCTAATTTCTTTGACCGTAAGGCAGAGATTGGTGGAGCTGTGTATGTTTACCTAAACCCCTTCGGTCACTGGGACGATCAGGCTCGGCCGATTCGGCTTAACGGGACCTACGACTCAATGTTTGGAATGACAGTCAGCAATGTAGGAGATCTGGACCAGGACGGATACGGCGGTGAGAAAAACATTTTTTCACACAGTTCATCATCAGTTTCAACCCTTGAATAATGTCTAGGGGAACATAGGGAATAACATGACATGTTTATCTAAAACTGGGATGGAAAATGGGACCAAAATGACAAGAAAATGCTGTTGAAATACTTTAAGTCTAACAATGAATGACATCTCTTTATAGAAAATGATTAACAGAGATAAACCAACAAAAAAAATTGCAGCAAATAAGGTGTGAGGGTCTCCAAGGCCAAAATAATAAACAAAAGCCAACACTGACTAAAAAACAAAATGATACTAAACTCCCTAACCAAGCAAAAAACATAGGACAATTTTGAGCAAAACAAAGGCAGAAACCCCCAAAGGGCTTCCTTAAAGTTACCAAGACCAATTGAAGTGGATGTAACATCATCACTTTCACCTATAATAATGTAAAGTGACTGATTCTTTAATTTTACTGTCCTTGGTTGAACTAGATGGGTATTTAAGTTTTACTTTGACTTTTAGCCAACATTGTTTAGCAGTAATATGTCTCTGTAGCTCTCTTTGTACTGTGTTTCTGTTTAAAACATTTTGAATATAAACCATGATATTAGATGTTTGTTTCTTAATGTTCTCTTACAACAGTTTTTAAATCATTAATGTCCCTGTTCAGATATTGCTGTGGGGGCACCGTTTGATGGTGATGGCAAAGTTTTCATCTACAGAGGCTCAAATGCTGGAATTGAAACAAAACCTGCTCAGGTGAGTTTCATACAACAGTTAAAGAATCAGGAGAAGAAGAGAATAATGAAAGGAAGACTACACGAGTGACTGGATGAATGATGACTGATGAGTGTTTTTTATCCCATCAGGTGCTGGATGGTCGTGACTTTGATGTGAGACGTTTTGGATACTCCATCTCAGGCGGTTTGGATATTGATAATAACCAATACCCAGATGTAGCAGTGGGCTCACTTAACAACTCAGTGGTTCTCTTCAGGTGAGAAAATGAGATCATCAGTTTTATAACAATATGCTGCTGAGAGGAAACATAAATGCCTGATGTTTAATTTTTAATGTTGGAAAAATCATGATCAAATTCCAAATTTAAGCAGGCAATAATGACATAACATTCATATCATATCATACATTTTGCATGTTTACAATTTGTTTTACCATGATAAAGCATAATGTGTTGTACCTGACACACCTCTTTGTGTTTTTGTGTGTCTCCAAGGTCTCGTCCAGTCATTCATGTGGTCAGAGATATATCTATCGATCCTGGGAAAATTGATCTGAAGCAGCAGAACTGTAAGGGCAGAGAAGGAGTCTGGTAAGAAATTATTACAACATAACAAATAATTCAGGATAACTGAACTAAACCCAGATTTAAAAAATAAAAAACAGCTGCTAATGTATTTTTCTCTTTGATTTTTATTTTAACAATAGTGCATCATCTCATCATCTGTAATACTGTAACAGAAAATGTTTTTCACTCTCCACTCTCCCTTTTTTTAGCGTGGAGGTCAAGGCGTGCTTCACCTTCACAGCCCACCCAGAACACTACTCACCACACATTAGTAAGTCACTCTGCAGTTTCAAGACCATTTTTGTTCTTCTCTCATGTGGCACAGGAGTCATTTCTATTTACAGTTGAAAGTCACCTTATCTGTGGAGTAACATTAGACTTTATTTTCATTAAATCACAGCTGTGTGATACTGTATTCCCTCACATGGGGGGGGGGGTCATATATGTTCTGCCCCTGGTGGGCTCTTTAAGTGCTCTCTGTGTGTGTCCTGACATTTTTTTCTACCCCTGTGTCTCTCTTCAAAAAATCCCCCTCGTTTTAACTCCCTTCAAGCCCTGGTTGTGCACTTTGAAGCCGACACCGAGCGCAGGAAGCTGGGCCTCCCACACCGCATTAACTTCCTGGGCCGCAGTTCCCTGGAGCCGGAGTATACTCAGACAGAAGAGGTGGAGCTGCATCGTCAGCGTCACCCTGTGTGCACCACTGCTACCTTCCAGCTTCACGTCAGTAACTCACTTTTTTGTCCAGATGAGAAACCTTCAACTACAGTTTTCTTTTATTATTCTGCAAAAATTCTATTTTTTTTTTTGTTCAGTTTGAGGTATTTTTTTCTTTTTGTTACTTCGGTAGTAAAAAATGAATGAAAATAATAATAACGTTAAAGGTATACCATGATTTTTTCTACCTGGTGAAATGAGTGTTAGGGCATTGAATTCCTTACTTTCATTCAGTGCTTTGAGATGTTCGAGTTAATGTTCCACAAAAAGGCCAACATAACAAACTCTAACTAAATCTTTTCTTGTCCATTAATCTTTTTTATGATCCCTGTCCATGCAGGAGAACATCCGGGACAAACTGCGTCCCATCTCAGTGGCGATAACCCACACTATCAAGCCTGTGCCACCACGCAGACACTCAGCCAAGCGGCTGGAGAAGCTGGCGCCTGTACTGAGTGTTTCCCCCTCTAATACGCTGCAGTCGGAGGTCTGTAACAAAAAGGAAGCAAGTATTTTATGGTCGGGATTAATGTTAATGGGCTACACTTGCCCACAGATTACTGCATAAAGAAGTCGAACTTTATGAGACACTTCACATCAACAGTCTTTTTTGTGCAGTAATTCAGGCTACTTAGAGCATGAAATATATAACACATAAAACATATCTAACTGAAAAATGAGTATTTAACAACATATACATAATTATACATGCAGAACAATATTTTTACATAAATAGGGTTCATGATGGTGTAAAGTCTGGATTGCACATTTGATCCTGTTGTTAAAAGATTATAACTTCATGTGCACCTTCGTTAAATGTGGTACATCAGCACTGAAGTTACATTTTCATAAAGTACAGTTAACTGAGATGTTGAATCCTTTCCTGGAACTTTATCCTGATTCACCTACCTCCTCACACACACATCCACTGGCTGCATCCATGATCTCTCATCCCATGTAGTTTAAACCCCACATATCTACTGATAATAGGCATTGCTAATTCACTAGGGCTGCAGCAAACATTAAGACAAGCATAGAGAACAAAGAAAAACTAAAAAAAAAAATACATTTGCGAGGCTGGAACCACTGAATTTTTGGCACTTTTGCTTAAACAATAACTTAGTTGCTAATAAAAATTAAACCATTCCAGTATTTATCTTGCTATATAATAAAAACCTTGAACTAGATGTTGAATGTGTTTTGAGATTTAATAAACCATTTCACGTCTGTCCCGTTTACCCTCTGAAGGTGAACTTCCGGCGAGAAGGATGCGGGAACGACACAATCTGCCAGAGCAACCTGAAGCTGAGCTACCAGTTTGGGACACGACCCATAACCTCTGACCTCTTCACCCCTCTGCCAAAGTTAGTGTCTGCAGAGCCCACTGTGTGTGAGCTGGGGGCCATGATGATATAAAGTGTGTCTGAAAGACTATTGCCTAGCAACCTATACCCTCAGCACAAACAAATGTGTATGTGCGGAGGTAATAATGCTGGTTTTACTAATAGTCATTTTAGTAAATCTCTTGGTACCAGCTGATAATAAGGCACCCTTTCTACGGAGTGTATGAGTTAATATTGATGGCTTTATTGAAGGGGTACTTCACCCAAAAAAGGACCAGTTGTGTATCAGTTACTCACTGCGTGTTCTGCTTATTTTGTGAAGACAACTTTAATTTCTCTCATACCTCCATGTGAACAAAGAATCAAAAAATCCAAAAAAGACAAAATTCTTGAAGAATTGAAGTAAAAGGTTTCTGCATTTTACAACAGCAGACTGTCTGTACAGACATGTTTTAAACAAAAAAGGTTTTACCGAAAATGCATGTGTTTCAGAAGTACTGAGCATACGAATGGATAAATGAGACTTCGATTATACAGTAAGAGTTGTGTGAGCTTGTGATTAGATGTTTTGATAGGGAACTTTTTGATGAACCAAGGTGCTAAAAGTGTCATATTTGAGATAAAATAAACATCAGCCAGGACCCTTAATAAGTGTTGACTTACTAGAAAGAGGCTCTTATCTTTTCACACAAGCTCAAGTCATACAGAATAAAATCATGTTATATTAATTCAGCGTGCAGCAAAATGAGATCTGTCAAGTATTTCCTTGACACCTGTTAATGTATGTTTTCTTCCCACTCTCTTCATGTAGAGACGAGGATGATGTGCAGGTGTTCTCCCTGTCAGACCAGCGGTTGGTGGTGCTAGAGATCACTGTCACCAACATGCCCTCTGACCCCCTGAACCCTGAGGAGGATGGAGACGACGCCCACGCTGCTCAGCTGCTTATCTCCTTACCAGACACTCTGTCATATGCCGGCTCCAGGGTCCCGCCACAGGTATGGGCTGTAATAAGACAAATCTCTGGGTGGCAGAGGTGGATTCATATACCAAAAATGTGCATGTTTGGATGTTTGGTTTTTGCTGATAGTATTTGTTTGATTTCTTGACCCACTGTAGATGAGATGCCAAGCGAACCAGAATGGCTCTCAAGTTGAATGTGACCTGGGAAACCCTGTGAAACGAAATACGAAGGTACGGAAACAAAACAGTGTGAAAGCTTGGATGAATGTCAGGAAAAAGAGATTAAACTTTATGTAAGAAAATGTAAATTGCTTATTAATGTTATATACTTGCATACTATTTTAGATTTCTTTCCCTCAGTGTGAAACAAAATCAGCATAATTTCAGCATTAAGTGTAATTATGTATAATTGTTTTAGCCAGTTCACCCCTTGCTTTATCTGAAATATCACTTCATGTTTTGCTTTTTTTATCAGCTGAAATTCTCCATCAACTTGAGCACATCTAACATCACAATTGAGACCACTGAGCTGACAGCAGATCTCTCACTGTCAACGTAAGTCCTCTACATCTTCTCTGACAGAGAAAAGTCAAATGATGCCATGACTGACAGAAGCATCTCATTTCACTCACATCAAGCTTTGGTTATTTAGCTGCAGATATTTGACTTGTTCAGACCAAATAATCACACTGTTTGTTCGTGGTTTTGTCCTCAGGATCAGTGAGCAGCCTGGTTTGGCACCGGTTACAGCCTTTGCTAAAGTGGTGATAGAGCTCCCTCTGTCTGTCAGCGGGTGAGTAAACATTTTAAAACTCTTTCTCCATCAGTGTTTAAAAATTGTATTTGCCTTAGAAAGGAAACCTTGTTTTTCCTTAGCTTTAAGTTTGTTAAATTGATGTTATCCTATATCAGCCTGATCAACTCTTTAGTGACGCTATATGATGTTCACACTAGAAATTCTGTGCATCATTTTATACACATTACACATATTTGCATGGGGGTATAACAGGACAAAGGGCACCAACCACCTCTGCCACAGTTTTGCATTTCTTTTTAGTTGTTATGCATCTTTTGGGGGAATTGTGTCTCCTTGAAGTTGTTTTGTTTCTCTTCGAGTTTCTTTTGTCTATCTTTGTAGTCATCTGTGTCTCTTTTTGGTTGTTTTGTAGCTGTTTTGTGCATCTTTGCTGTTCTTTTGTATCTCTTTGTGGTCTTTTTGAGACATTTCTGGAATGATATGGTATTATTGGGAATGTTGGGATCTCGTCTCATCTTGTTTAAAAATAAGGTTATGTGGGATGCAGCAATGCATCAGTTTGACTAAAAAAAAAATAATCTTGCTGTCTGACATTTATGAGAGGCATACTTTAATTCCATGTTTACTGAGGTGCTTACAAAATACAGCTTCTCTAGGTAGTAAACAGATGTATGCTGTACGAAGTTGTGTTAGTGTGTTTGCAGCTGTCTGACCCACTGATGTGATCGTGTTTTACTGTAGACTTGCTCGTCCTCACCAGCTGTTCTTCAGCGGGACAGTAAAGGGAGAGAGTGCCATGACCAGTCTGGAGGACATCGGCAGCCCTGTGGATTTTGAGTTTGTGGTGAGACACGTGTGTGTGTGTGTATGCAGACACTCATCTTAATATAAGTGGTCTATCCAAGTATGAGATATTTCTGCTCTCAATTTTTATATTAGTTCTTTCAGTCATGACAGGTATTTCATGTAGATTTTTTTCCTCGTTAGGTTGCGAATCCCGGACAAGCCCTGCAGACACTCGGCTCGGCCTTCCTCAACATAATGTGGCCTTACGAGTTGACCAATGAGAAGTGGCTCCTGTATCCCGCCAGCTTGAAGTTCGAGGGTCACCCAGACACACAGTGCACCCCAACAGGGGCCTTAAATCCTCTGAAGCTATACAGCTCCTCACTTGCAGACCTTCCACGGCCTGTCAATCGCGTGGTATGTAGTGCAGAGCTTATTAAAAAGCAAAATCAGGAAATTTGATTCCAACACCACCAATAGAGATGACAGGAAATCCCTTTTCGTTGAATAATATTTGGCCTGGAAGGCTCCTAAACTGAATGAACTGAAAGGTCAGTTGCAGCCATGACAATAGCTGGCTTGCTTTTAATACAGGTTGATTTTTTGTTAAAAAAAAAAAAAGAAAAAAGTAACAATGCAGTAGAAAAGTCTTACTCACAGTTTTTCAGATATTAATGTGCTTTATATTTATTTCACTTTATATAGCAGTTCCCATCCTGTTAATGAAAAGTGTTTAAAAAAGGAGAGAGGATATCATTTTTAATGGTTGTTCTTTCCTGAAACTATTAGCATGTAACTTGAAATACGGTCTCAAGACTTTGACCGCATCATCATCCTCCTTCTACACCTTTATACTGCTACATCGTGTCCACACTGACAATTTAATGCTATTTTAAAAAGCATTAATCAACCATGATCTATCTCTGCCTGGATGAATGTGTCCCCTATGGCAGGAGGGGCGAACACGTCGCTCCCACCCAGAGGAGGAAGGTCAAGTGATGACAAAAGACAGTGTGAGACGGACCACCCCAGCTGTGGCGGCTTCAGACAGACGCAAGTCGCTCAAACTGGTGAGTGAAAGAAAAATATAGCTGCACAAAAGGGAAGATGCAAGCTTTGTTACTTTTGTTTTCAAATACTGTTATAGCTGCTTACGTCTGTCTCCAGCTCATTTGAAATCTGCAGAGTGCTCAGCTGTCACTTCTTCCTCCAGGATTGTCTCTTGGGGTCGGCACGCTGTGTCGTGTTCCAGTGTCCCCTCCACAGCTTCTCCGGTCAGGCTGTCCTCAAGATCCACGCCAGGCTGTGGAACAGCAGCTTCATAGAGGTAAAAATAATCCTGTCATCATTACATCAGCACCTCACTGCACATCTCTCTCCATCTCAGCTTCAGTCCAGCTGTTACAGCTGCTGCTGGCAGCTCACACTGAGCTGATGCAACTTAATAAATGATAACTGCACCATAATGAAGTGAGATCTTTGATGTCGAGGCAGTCAGGAAACTGTGAAGTGTGTCTGTGTGTTTGATATTCAGATCCAAGAGTAATAAGAGAAATATAACCAACATGTTTTTTTTTTATTGATCATCAATTAACATGATTTTTAGATCGTAGTTTTCTTCTGTGGCTTGACTTATTTACTCAGGAAACTTGATGAAATTGAATAACTTACTTTACCTGGGTCTTATTGTCAAGGTTTTACCCATCACTCCTATTATATGGTATGCTATGAGATGAATGTGTTTGCCAATATGAACGATTGCCAAAACCACAAATCTGAAGTGACATTTTATTGCCTGGATTATCAGTTGGCGTCTTCAGGATGATGTGATGATTTTTTTAAGAGCTGTATTTGAATAAACGAAACACAATGTTACCCTGAACAGTTTATGTATTTAATTGATTCATCAAGTTTTAACTGTTGTTCCTCTCTCCGTCTGTCAGGAGTTTCCAGCCGTAAGTGCTCTGGAGCTTCTGGTCCGAGCCAACATCACTGTCAAGTCCAGCATCAAACATCTGGTCCTCAAGGATGCAGCTGCAAAGGTTCAGTACACTTCAGTCCATGTAACATGTATCCTCAAAATGTTTTTAATTTAACCACATAAATGGGCATATAATTTGGTGTCGCCTTAAATTATCATGATGTAATAAACTTAATTTATATAGCACCTTTCAAAACAAAGCTAAAAAGTGCTTTATTATAAAACTAAACTTATTGAAAACACAAGGAGAATGAAATTAAATAAAATGTCTTTAAATATAAAAATACAAGAAGAATGAAAATTAAATCTAAGTAATTAGAATATAGATGATAATAATAATTGAAATCAATAAGATAGCAATAAAATAGACAATTTAGATAAAGCAGGATATGCCTTCCAATCAAAATACATTTTTAGGAAAGACTTAAACACCTCTGCCTGAGGATCTCAAACTATGCAAAGGTTCATGAGGATTTAAAAGTCTGAAATGTAATCTGGAGCCAGGCCTTGAGGAGCTTTAAAAGTAAAAAGTTGTACAAATTCTTATCAGCAGTATGAGTTAATTTACAGTTAGTCTGCATTTGTTTTGACTCTTTTAAAAAAACACCTGTTATCATTACAGAGGGTTCCTGCAGACCCTCATTGAATTCATCAAAAAATAAGGCTTTCATTTGTATGAAAATGTCTTAAAACAACCTCTCAGAAGTCTTAATACTGTTTGGGACATGAATCCTGAATCTGACATTACATTTAAAATCTCAAAACAAGTAGTAATATCTATCTTAATATATCTTTTTTTTTTTTTTTTAAATTACCAAATGCCTCTGGCGTTAACCTCAGGCAGATCATGGAAGCAGAACCAACTGGAATCATGTTTGAAATTGTAATAAACATTTTGGCAAAATTGTCTATAACCCCATTTTTTGTTTTTTGTATTTTTCAGTTATTGTGAAATTGGTCTTAAATTTCATTCCAAGCGGCCAATTAAAATGTCTTGAAAAGTCTTAAATCTAATGTGCCTTAAGCTGTAGGTGCCCTGATTACAGGTATGTGTGACTGAGGCCTGACTCGCTGATTTGTCCTTTCATTTTGCGTCCTCCCTTCCTCTCTAGGTTCCAGTGATGATCTATCCTGAGCCTGGTCTCACTGACCAGTACTGGATCCCCTGGTGGATCATCCTCATAGCCGTCCTGGCAGGCATCCTGCTGCTGACTCTGCTGGTCTGCATACTGTGGAAGGTAACACACACACACACACACACACACACACAGAGGAACTGTCACCACTTTGTTGTACTCTCTATACGCTCCGTTGTGCTCTGTGTCCCAAACAATGAATTAAGATTTTCTTAAATAGCAAATACTGATAAATGTAGTACAATGGCCTTTATACAAAAGGTCGTTATAGTTTAATTTCCCTGTCACCTCATTGGCCATTACTCTTTCTTATCGCTTTCCGTGGTAGTCCAATTATTTCTATCCGCTTTGTTCTGTTCTGCCCTGTAATCATTTTATTACTTCCAGCTCACTCTCATCTGCTCCTTTCCTCTTTTGTTTGTCCTCTGTGTGTCATCCCTCTTGTTTTGTCTCCTCTCTCTTCCATCTGCGGACTCTCTGTCCTTAAATCCCCTCTCTCATTCATTTCCCATTGTTTCCCCTGTGGTGATCTGTTGCCCAGTGTGGGTTCTTCAAACGCAGTGAGCGGCGCCGACACTATGAGACGGAGTACTACCGCGCTCATTTGGGGGTCCAACCCTCGGAGGCGGAGAAGCAGGCATCAGAACTATAATAAGAAAAAATATTTCACTCTGGCCTGCTCTCCCCTCCTCCTCTCCCTCCAAGCGGTAAAATACTCACCCTCAATCGCTTTGTTCCTCGGTGCACTGTGGTGTGGCTGGTGGTGTTCATTACAGTGTGAAATATTAAATTTTGGCACTGTTAATAACAAAAACACACATGTGATATTGTGGCAGCGGGATGGTGGGTAATCGACTGTTTCCTAAGCCCTGCGCCTCTGGCACTCAACTGACACTGGCAGATTTTATCAGCTCTAGCTACCTTGTTAAGCTAACGTCAGCTCCATGTGTTGGTGGAAATGCTCTCTCCGGCTGAGTTTTTAATCTTCCAGCTGACTCATTTTAAACAATAACCTTTTAAATGAGGTTGCTCAGCGAGCTTTTGAGCCTGTCAACATCGGCAATCAATTAAAAAGCACTTGACAGAGGCTGAAGCTTCAACATGTGTTCAAATTAAATTAAATTTGCACCAGTTAATGTTTTTGTATTGCAGTCAAAAGCTAGTATGATAAATAAAAAAGTAAGATTTCATTTCTATTTTAAAATAAGCCATTTAAAACTGGACATAATTGAAAAGAAGTTAAATTATGCTTTACAGGGTTCCCACTGTCATTAAATTCCTGGAAAAGTTATGAAATTAAGAAAACTGTTGTGCAGGCCTGGAGGTGATTTGAAATTAACAGAATATTTTGGAAAAACTATGAATATGTTTTGTTTTGGCTGTTGTTTAAAGTATATACTTGAAAAACTCCAAACATGTCTGTGCAAAATATGCATTACTTATTTAAAATGCAGTGCTATTTTGAGTGACCAAACAATGATCAGCCTTAAAACCTTTTATTAACAAGAATTAAATGCATACAGACTTGTTAAAATTATACTATACATTAGCCACTTGTCAGCAAACATTGATTTCAAGAGATGTACATTTCCAAGTCTTTCTTTACTACAGACCTTATTTCAGATATTTAACCAAAAATCTATTTTCAAAAAACATGGAAGGAACCATGAAACCAGAACTCATTCCTGGGTTTAAGGACCCATTCCTGCACCACTCTGTTACGCATAGAGGAAAAACTAACGTCACACAGTGGACGTGTTTGTCATGAACGGGGGGCCTTTTTTAACTTGCAATCCTGCAAAACATAGTTAGCTAGTTTATGGCCGTCCAATATGTTAATGCTAAATTATGCAGCTCCTGCAGATACAGTGGTAAGCCAGCCATGCTAAAATTCACAGTACAGTGGAGCAGACAAACAGGCTGTTAAGTCCGTATCATTACACTTTTGCTGTTGTGTTTATTCAGAAAAAAAGCTAAAATACCATCAACTACATACTCGCAAGTGCACAGCTTCAACATGTGAAGACGTGGAGGAATTCAGAGCTTGGTGTTCACTGTGCTTGGTTACTATGATTGGGCAATTGCAGCTTGGGCAAGTGGTTTAGCAATTGGTCAATTATGGTTATGGTATAAATTGAGGCCAGCTGTGCTCATGGATATTGTTATAGTTTTTAAGCCATGAGGCATTTGGCTGAATCAACATACAACTTTTACCACTGTGGAGCTCACTGTTATTAGATCACAGATAGTGGAAAAAATCTATAATTTCAAATTGATTCCTATTATTTAATTCTGTTTTGTCTTTTTAACCTGTGCTTATTGAACACCATCCAGCCACCTCTCCTTCAGGGCTCTTGGTGCCCGCTGTGCTGTGTGTCGTGACTCTGCTGTTACAGTTTAATCATCCACACTCGTTCATTCTGGCACCAGTCTGTGCAGACTATTCATTTGCCTGATGTGTTTGTCATGCACTTTTCAGTCTATTAACACTCCTATTTGACTTTCACCTCATGACCAACTGTTTTTTTCACAGGTGCCAGAATCAACTTGTCATTTGTATCAGCAGGTGTTTTTTTTTGTTCACATTAAGTGTGCAGTTTTTCTTAATGGCACTTTGGCAGCGTGTTGGTGTGTTAATCAAGGACACTTAAAAAGACTGTTGCTGAATTTGAAATGCAGAGCATGCAGATGTGCTTTTTGGGTGGATGTGCCTCTTTATTAAAGTCAGTTTGACTGCACAATGTCAACAGATAAATATGATATAATTTAATAGAATAAATGAGATTTTATTAGTCTCTTACAAGGCATGATATTGGAAAGTAGAATGAATTAAAAGGAATGGTTAGGATTTTTTTAATGAAGTGGGGTTGTATGAGGTACTTATCTATAGACAGTTTATTAAAAACTGTGGATGGGGTCAGCAGCAAAACGTATTTCAGCCTCCTTAAATAATGTCCCATCTAAAAAAAAAAAAAAAATCAGTTGAAGTGTATGCTATTTTGAGAGTATTTTCACTGCTTTACATTAATGTCAGACAGGGAAAATTAAGCCAAATGTATCACCCTCCTCAAAGCCAGACTCCACTGAGAAGAACAGAGATTTAACATCACTGAGCACAGGAGCTGCTGGTGCACCGCTGCCTCAGTTAATTTGCTTTAGTTATTGTGTGACTTTGGCATTTAAAAGGGTTAGTTCAGATTCACCAAAGTCACACAACAACACAAACTAACTAACTAAATGAAGCAGCCGTAGATCAGCAGCTCCCGAAAATGCTCCCGGTATAGCATACACTTTTTTCTTTTTGGGTGGGACTTTTTTGAGGTGGCTAAAATATGGTTCGTTGCTGTACCCCAATCATGTCAGTGTATTGTTTAGCTTCTGTGTCAGACTCCAGCCTGCTTCTCCAAACTGGGTGTGTGTGTGTGTCACACACCGACTATGGACAAGTACCACATTACAACCCACATAAAAACATTAAACTGTCCCTTTAAGGACAGACAATTCTCCTATATGTTCTCATATATGACATCAGTTAATTCTTTGTTTTTTCCTTCCTGCCCCCTCGACCATCACTCCCTTTCTTCCTCTGCATGTGCTGCTACCTGCACTCCTCTTTCCTGCACCAACAGTGTGGTTTCTTCCAACGGGCCCACTACAAAGACAAACTGCCTCAGTACCACGCGGTGAAGATTCCTCGCGAGGACCGGCCTCAGTTCCAGACTGAGAAGTCAGGAGTTGTCCATAAAAAGGAATGGGCCACACACTGGAGCGACGGTACCTCTTAACTCTCTCTAAAGCACTGACTGACTGAATTTATTCGAATCACCATGTGTGGCTCTCATTCTGTCTTTGCATTGGAACTAACGGACTAAGAAAGTGCACATAAACTGAGATCATGACATTTTGTGCACTCTGTACTGTGTCAGTACTGGTGGCCTCGTACAGTGTGACTGGATCTCTCATACTGTAGCCCGCTGATGGCTGGCCTTGCATAGTCTATTTATGCTGTGCATCTATATCAGTGTGTTACAGTTTAAACTGAAGGCCAATGAGAAATCAGAGCCAGTCTAGCTGCTCAAGATGCTTTGCAACCTGCAGAAGAAGTACTGATGCTCACATGGACTTCACAGTCTGTCATCAGGACAAAGGAGGACAGAAAATCACAAAGACATGCATGAATGCACAAACATACAGTATAATCATAGATGCATACAGACACACTGGACATTGTTGATGAGGAAGCCACTGCCTGTGACAAACACTACTTTTTGCCTTAACTACTGTAAGACTGACGACTGATATGGGCAATGAAATAATGCATTTTTTTAAAATAGAAATTATGTTTTGGGATTTTCTGTTAGTTAGCACTGGTAAGCAATGGGAAAATGTCAGTATGTAAGATATCAGTAACATGTTGCCGAACACTGAGTGTTGTCTGGTTTTGCTGATTGCTCTGAAAACAAGTTCACATGATAGTTTTTTGTATTTCCTTATTCAAGGAAAAGAAATTGCCTTTTTGTGTCAATATCTTTTTTCACTTTTTGTTAATATGTCAGTCAGGTGTACTGTACATTGATAGTTTATTGCCTGAGTGAACTTGAAAAAGAACAAAAAATGTCACTATATGACACCACGGCCATAGCGCTGTAGTCGCATGAAAACCAAACATGTAAGAAAAGCAAAGCAATATTTACTCTATGGTCTGCACATATGCAGTGTAAGCATTTAAATTTTTGGACCAGTGTGTAAAATGATTATGTGCAAAAACATAGTCTCGAATGAAAGGTCCAGTGTGTAGGATTTATGGAGAATATATTGACAGAAATTGAGTAAATATATAAAAAGTAATATAATAAGAGTGTATATTTCACCTTAAAATAATAATTTTCATGTTTTCGTTATCTAAGATTGAGGCATTTATGTGTGCATGTGTTCCTACAGCAGCACAGACTGTGCAATTCAAGCACCGGGTCCAGATTCGCTTTTCGTTTTTCACATTTACGTGTTGGCCAACGTAGTTAGCAGCCCATCCTCCATCCAGATAATTAAGCCTGATAAAAACCTGAGTAATGAACACTAAAGGAATCCTAACCGGGAGTTTCAGCAGTTTGCAATCAGCGATCCTCACTTTGCTAAATGCAGAGTCTCCAACACATTCATTTATTTATGGCGGCCCGCCACGATTAAAACATCTGCCGTCACAAATAGATTTTCTATTTTTAGAGCTTGACCGTTCATTAGGAGCACTGTTGAAAAATATTTATCATTCAGTTATTCATTGTACTACACTCTCAGAGAGTGTACTCTGGGCACAGATGGAGCAGTAGAGCGTCAGGCGCATTGGAAGTGAAACTTAACCGTCTAAAAATTTATATTCCTCTTCTATCCTCTCCTACATCGCTCTGATCTGATTAGCTCTGAACGGATCGACTGATCCAGACTCTTAAACGTTCAAGGACCTGCAAAATCTCCAAATTTAGAAAGGGGACACAGAATGATGCAAAGGGACATACACATTTTAAAAAAAAAAAAAGAAAAAAGGTTTGCTGCTCACACATACACTCTCTTTAACTCTGTGTGAAACACTGAAATGCCACTAAATCCTACACACTGCTCCTTTAAAACCTATGATACTATGTATGCCAGAAGTAGATATGTCCTAATTATGAGGTTTTCAAAAAACACCACTTTTTTTTTAATTATTATTTTTTTATTTTTTACTGAGATGTAAAAATGTTTCACCGGGAGACATCATGACCTTTGTATAAATACCTTTAAGACTTTTTAGTTTAACTACATTAACCTGCGTGCTGCACTGACCCTGGTTCTGTACCACACTCACACCAGCCAGGGTCAGATTATTTCAGTAGTGACATTTCTAACTGCATACAAGTGCCTTATGGTAAAAACGGCAGATTTTGAAGTTAAGAACACGAGGCACCTTGCAGATTAGGTCAGGCTGTGGATCATCTGTTGGACACCTGCGGACAAATAATATCCTTCCAACAGTTAAAAAAAGCATGAAGAGTGGAGAGAAGATTTCCAGAAGAGCAGAATATGTCAGCGAGGAACCAGACAAACTTTCTTTGGATCTAATTTGGGTCGATGAAGTGGCTGTAAAGCATGAAGAGTCAGCTTGGTTTTAGGTATTGCTGGACAATCTTTGTATTAGCTGCATGACGCTCCTGTTGCTGTTCTGACATTAACCCTCTGTTTTTTTTTGTCATGATTCAGTGTTTTATTTATTTTATGTTTGGCTGCACTGTTTTAACATTGTAAATAAAATAAAACAAAATAAACCCATGAGATAATGTAAATTGTGTCATTGTCAGTAGAATATTTGTATTATTAATATAATACTAGTTAACCTGCAGTTCACTCTGTGATCACCAGATGGCAGCAAAAGTCTGAAAACTGAAATACCTCTCTCGTCTCTGTACTGTTAAGGATTTTTATTTTTATTAATTTATTGTAAAAACAAAAGTATATGCGATACACAAAATAAATCCATACTGATATAGAAAAAAGTATGGAAGAAAAACAGTTACAAGGTAATTACAGGGCTTTTATGGAATAAATTTGCATTATTTTGGTTCTTATTTGTGTGGTAATGTTACAAGGTTGTATGGTAACCTTGTGGTGTGACTTGAATTTGTCAATATGAACAAATATATATTTCATCACAAGAGCAGATTCATTTTTTATCTTTTTTAACAAAACCTTTGCTTTCACAAAATGATCTCATCCCTACCTGTGATACTTTGTGAAGCCCAAAATGATGCCAAAGGCAGCCTCTTATGTTGTATTTTGCCGCATCAGGAGTCGCTGGAAACAAGGGGTCGCCGGTTAAGTTAACCATCTAAAACTTTTGGTTCTGACTTCTTGCAAAAACATGAAGCAAGGCAACGAGGTAATTGGCGAAAACATATATATATATATATATAATTTTTGTGTGTTTTTCTGTTTTTCTAACACTCCTCCCTTTTTTCCATCTATTTTTGAGGTTATATCCTTGTCACCTGTTTCTAATTTCTTGAAATTTGTGGGAGATTTCCTGTCAAGTCGGTGTCTGAACACAGCAGAAGCAATATATTTTGACACCCTGAGAGTAAAACCAGGCTGGCTTTTGAATGCACCCCTTTTTAAGAAGAAATTAAGGTATTTTGTTTTGTTTCTGTGGAATACAATATGTAGACTTGTGTGTGTGTGTGTGTGTGTGTGTGTGTGTGAGTACAATGAAAATAACAACAGGTCAACAGGAAACTTATAGTGGTTTTGTCATGTAGTAATAACAATCGTCATCAGGATCAATATGTGAAAACGTCAGAGGCCAGGACCTCAAGCCGTTGCTCTGATTCATAAAAGAAGATAAAGATCAGCTGCATATAGCTGGAGGTCAGACTGACCTCAGCTTTCAATCCTCGGCTCATTTCCTGTTTTATACCAGCAGGGTGATGATTAAGTTGGTCATACACAGTCTTTCCTTTTGGCGGCAGTTTAAATCGTACCAGCTACACACAGCTAATCCAGCGAAGTGTTAGAGAGAGATGTTTTACTTTGCATGAGTGTTGCAGCAGGATGGAAAAAAGATCTGATTTAAGCACAGATGACCTTCTCCAGATCTGTGAAGGATAGAAATGAGTAGATTTATCAGCTGTACAGTGGAAGAATGCAGAACTGTGTATTGGTTTTGTGGTTACCAGCTTCATGTTTGAAGACACTGTTATAGATCATTCAGATGTACAGTATGTTCAGGTTCTAAGACAGATGGAAACAATTAAAACATCAAATCATTTTTCATGTTTGAATCTGAGCTAAATCAATGCCCACCAACATGGGATCAAGTGCAAATGCAATTAATTCTTCTTTCGCAAAGCTTACAATCTTCAGTTTTTTTGTTCACATGGAAACATGTACATTTAATTATGTGTATTGTGAGGTCATCCTTAACCCTTTGAAACCTGAGCAAATTGGCTCTTTCAGAAACATGGGAAGAAGAACAGAGCAAGAAATGGCCCAAAACTTTGTAAGAAATTAGTAAAATCACAACAAAATTACCTGAAAATAAGAAAAAAGGTAAAAGGAGAGAGAGAGAGAGAGAAACAAAAAAAATGACCTCAAGAAAGAATTATAAGAGAATAATGAATATAGTTTCCTGGACATTTTTCCCTTGCTTTTTGACAATAAGTTATCATTTGTGTACTTGTTTTTTGTCTGTTGATTAAAACACATTAATTTCATGATTGGCCCCTATTCATGATTAAAAATAACTGAATCTTAAACAAAACAAACTGAACATATACATGCTTTTTATTATCATGTCAGAATGAGTGAATTATGAATTATTTTTCTCTAATCCATAAGCTGATGATCTTATTATAGTAATGAAAACAAATTCCCCTCGGTGTCTGTCAGATGTCATCCTGGTTGCTATGGCAGATAAACAGGGAGTGTGTGTGTGTTTGTGTTGCAATGTAAGCGGATTGTCACCCATTAGGGGGCACTTTGATATGAGCCATCTGTTGATGTCTCATCCAGTCTTGGGGAAGTGACTAATCATTACACAAACACACACACACACACACACACACACACACACACACACACACACATAGAGTCAAAGACAGAGACAAAGTGAACAAATACAGCACTAATGAAGCCGGTGTCACTCACAAATCAAGCCTAAAGTAGTCTTTGTTTAAAATTAACAAAACGAAGGACACTGACATTTAACAAATGACGGCTTTTTTATTCTAATAAACTGTTTCCTTTGGGGGAAGCTTGTTTTCTAAAATCCCTTCATCAGCATGTTAAAAGAAGAAACTCATAAAACGGTTTCTTGACTGTGTGAGCAAAGGCCTTTGATCAATGGTGCAACCACTGAACCATATTTTGTTTTACATTTCTACCAATAATCATTTTCTGTGATAATTAACTTTAAAACAAGAAAGAAAACAACCCTGTAAATTAAGTGTACATGTGCTTTGTTGAACATGATCTTGTATAAGTCAGCCCACACTTGCAAAACGATCCCTAAAATCACCAACATTAATCTGAGACGCCATTAAGATAGAAACTCTGTGTTCGATCCTTCACTGATGAATGAATCTGAAACATTATTGCAAACCCTAAGGTGTAAGATGATATTGTAGATTCATCTTGTGGTTCTGAGAAATTAGCTCTGGAGCAAAAATATTTTTAAAAACCCCCCAAAACTAATTAGTTGCCACTCTGTTGTTCATTTCTTTTGTGACTCTTTTGTGTTTAGGTCCATTACTTTGTTGCCTAAGATCACTGAAGTCGTCTAATCAGTTTAACATCAGTGTTTGATTAAGTGAGTGTTCGCACGTATTGTTTGTACATGCAGTTTGGACTACTGGGCAGCAGGGACTGGTGGATCAGAGTCCATTTGCAGGGATTTATCTGTTTAATAACTGGGAGAATTGTGTTGCACTACCCTAAGGGCCACATAATAACGCACTCTGGCGCTCAGTCATCACTAATGCCCTGATCCTGCTAAATGGACCTGGTTAAGTCTCATATTAGGGGGCTGGTTCTTCCTCCATCCTGTCCCTTGTTCCCCTTTGTTCAGTAGGATCTTTCTCCAGCTCTCCTGGGGGTTTTCAGCCGCTGACTATGAGGTGTATATAAGACCCGGCAAGGATATTACCACCACCAAAGTTAGCCAGGACACTGCACAAAGAGGACACTTAACCCTGACCAGGACGAGTGTTTCCTCTGTTCTCGTGGAGCTGAGTCTCTTGAGGTCAACAGGTGTAAAAATCCTCTGCCTTTATCATCAGTACTTGTCTGACCTCACCTTCAGATTGAGACCATGGACACAGCTGCGGTGGCGACTCTTCTGGCACTGGTTGTGGCGATGGCTGGCGTCAGTCAGGCTCTTCACATCCAAGGCAGTCTGGACAAAAATGACATCCTGCCAGGCTCAGAGGAGAACGTGGCCGACCACCTGCTGGGGCTGGTGAGACAACAAAACACTTCAATTCTAGTCTGTGATTTTAACCTGCTGTGACAAGTAGATATACCATTTCTCCCATACAATTCATGCTGCACCCAGTCCAATTTGCCAGAAATTATGTTGGCATCTGAAAATAAAAAAGCTAATTTTGAGACTTATCTCAGTCACACATGGTTATGTGTTAAATACTCAGTCTGTCTCTAGGCAGGATTTAAAAATGGGCTGTCTGCTGAGCCACGTTAGACTGAATGAAATATTCTGTGCACCACTAGAAGTCATGCCAACATTTTCTGAGAAGTCTGTCACCCCATGTGATAGAGTATGTAAATGGGATTTGAGCAGTTTTTATCAAGTGAGACAAGCTAAATCACAGGACTCATTTAGATTTCAGACAGCGTTCGTCTTCATGCAACAGTGTGAAATACACTGTAATACATTCTGGGGTCAACAGACAGTCAGACAGAAGAGGATTCAGATCTTGGAGAAAATTCGAAGGTTTTCCCTCTGTGGCGTGCACAACAGACAGATCAGGGTTTTATTTTGCATAAAGATAAGGGTGGATGTTTATTTGGATAGGCATGAGGTCCATTTCTCCGCCTTTGCACACTGATATCTACATCCCAAGGTCCCTCGCCACAGCAGGACTGCCTGGCTGCAGTTACAACCCCTGGGGTTTGTGCTGCAACCCAGAATTGGATACAGTTAAGGTTCTTGATACTGTCCCAAGAAATTTTTGTGGGGTTTTCATAAATAGAACACAAGCTTTTTGATGCTAAGCTTTGCATTTGTCTGTGTGCATGCTGCTGTGCTGCAGGAGAGTGAAAACACGGATAACAACATCGATGATCGTCTGCTGACTGCGGTGCTGAGAGCTCTGCTGCTCGGATCCCAGAGAGAAACCAGGAACTCTGTCCTCCATCAGCCACAGAGGTCAGAGCCATTATATAACCCGTAATCATCACACACATACATAAAAACAAGCACACAGGACATAAGTCATCTATAACACTGTACAATTTCAACTCTCTATAGCAGTTTCCCTTCAGTACAACATCATCCATGACTCAAATGGACTCTGATTTTTAAAAGAAAAAAAAATATTGTTGATGCACTACAAGATTGTCATCATCATTTATGCCTGTAAAATGTAAAAAACTGAAAAATGCCTATCACAGTTTCCTAGAGTTCAAGGGGATGCCATCAAATATCTTGTTTTTATCCGACCAACATACCAAAAGCCAAAGATATTCTGATAATGTAAGAAAACAAAAGTTGCCAATATTTACACTTTAAAAGCTGGCACACAATATTTTTTTTATATTTTGGTTTGAAAATGGACTTCACCGCAAATTAAAGTAGTTCTTCTGTCAACCAACGTATCATCTACTGATAGCTGCGGCCCCACATCACAGATGTACAGCCATACCTAGATAGTGGACCCTAAGATGGCGTTAATTCTGTCCAATCAGAAATGCTCCTCTGGTGCATACGTCAAAAAACGTGGGTTTAAGTACCTGATAGATGGCCCACTGAATATGTACGGTAATGTTTCTCCTGTTGGCCTCGGCCGTAAGTTCCCGCTCAGCCCATAGACTTTACGTTGTGGTGATGTTATGGAATGATTTTTTAATTACTTGTCTTAGTTTGAGGAAAATTTTACAACTATAAAACCTCCATGGATTAAAAATTAAAAATACAAAGAGTCATAATTGACCTTGTTTGCAGTTTGAGGTGTCAGCAGTTATACAGATGTCTCTTTTACAGTGCTGGACTACGGGAAAAAGCTTTTTGGTGTGCAGGGTAATTTTTTCATTGCACTAGTGTGAGTGGCTGCTGGGAAAAAATTGGAAGCAACACTAAGCTGACTTCCACGGGGCCTGCTTCATGTGCAGATAAAATAAAAACCTTTTTGCTTCTATTTTCAATATCTGAATTTAAAATGTTAAAACAAATTATGATAGAACTTTAAATATCATATATTTGAGGTTGAACTGAATTTGTGGTCTCAGCTTTGAGGGTTTCAGCATTGCACTAAAACTGTTTCCTCTTTGAACTTTAACTGACCTCCTGTTTAACACTCCTTTCTGCTCAGTTTGACAAAAACTAACAAAATATTGTGTAAAATAATGGATGTAGTGATCTCAAGTTCAGCATCTTGGCTGTGGCCATTTGAGGGGTTTTTTTTGGAGCCTGAAGTGACCATATATGGGTGAGAAGTGGTTGATGTAGTACTCACACACTGTGGTGATGCCTCTCAGACAGTGGCCACCTCCTAATTATGTAAATATGTGTTAAGTTAATAGATGAGTTATAGAAAAATGTCCCTGTACAGTTTTCATGAGTGTTGAAATTAGCTATAGACCAAAAGTGTTTTTGTACCATGCTGTAAATATGTTTATTTCTGCTGTAAAGTTGGGGCATTTTAATATGGGGGTCTACAGGGATTGACTCATTTTTGGAGTCAGCCTCAAGTGGCCATTAGAGGAACTGCAGTTTGCAGCACTTCTGCAGTGGATTTATTTTTCAGCTCTGGTGATTGCTGCTTACAAAACAAAATATTTTGTATTTTCAGCAAGTGAATTATATTATATATTATATTATGATTATATAAATGGACAAATATATGGACAATGTTTCTGCTGAGGTCCACTATGTATAAAAATCTTTTTCAAAAAAAGTCTTCCATTTAAATGATATATTACAACATCAGTTCCTGCCTGTTTCTCCACCCTCGCAGGTTTGGCCGCGGCTCCAGAGGGCAGGTAGTGACAGAGGATCAGATAAATTCCCGCGACTGGGATGCTGCCCCTGGTCAGATCTGGAGTATGGCTGTGCCCCAGAGATTCGGCAAGAAATAGTCTGGCAGGCACTGATGTCCTAGCATCAGGCCAAGCAGCACGCAACTGTGGAAAGACAAAATTTGAATGAATAAATCTGAATTAGATTATACTTTTTTTTTTTTTTTTTTTTTTTTTTACCATTGTCCATTAGGCTTTGCTTGACACCAAATGTTTAATTTAAGACACAAGCTTCAGTTTTCTTTTTTTCTTGCTGATTTCCCAAAAGCATGTTGATGGGCACCATTTGTCCAGACTGGAACGATATATAGGTCCAAAAGTGTTTGCTGTAAATTGATTGATACAGATTTTTTGTTATTCTTTTATTCTCTGGTAAATAAAGGAGCTTTGAACTTGGAAAAGATAAACTTGTGTGTATTTGTGTGATCAAAATGGTCAAAAGACAAAGACCAGGATTACAATAATTTGATCAAATACTATTTGCTCAAACTACTGAATCAAATACAAATGATGAGATTGTAAAGACCGAATTTTCTGTCTGGGTTTTGAAATCTGCATGATTAAAAGGAAAAAAACTAACTTGAATAAATATGCTGAAAATATAGATTAAGGCCACTTATTATTATATTCTCTTAAGTAACTCATTAGTTTTTGTATTGTCAGAAAATAATAATATTAAAAAATGTATATCCATCACAACACACAACATTTTTTCAAAAAACTAAAATGTTTGAATTTAGGTTAAAATAATACAGAATAAAAAACAGTGGATGCTTCCATTTAAGAAGCTTTGATAAGCAAGTATATATAAAATGGTCATTGATAATAGACTAATCATTTAATAATATGTTTAAAATAATATGATTTATTGTGGATTTTATGCAGTACTGTCAAAATAATTGCAAGTCTACAGGCTGTGCCTAATCTGTCATTTTTCCAAGTTATTTGGATTTGGTTGCTGGACAACTTCTGTGGTTTTACAACAGCTGCTCAGTTGTAATTGTTTGTAAAACATTTTCCAAATTGATTAGCAGGAGGTTTAGAGCACAGAGCTATATTTGTAAGGTACGCAAAAAAACATAAAAATGTTGCTGCAACAGATTTTCTACAATATGAACATCTGCAATACAAGTACATAATCATTTTTCCACATTAAATTTGGCTCACTCAGACATCAGAGGAATGTAAATTTAGTGACGGACACAAAAAAATGTGCAAAGCATAAATTAAACAAAATATTGCTTGGAGAAATATCACTGGACATTTAGTTTCTGCAATTTTATCTCTACAACCCACAGACAGCTGTGCGCAGGATTAGGTCTCCTGGGACGTGGATGGAGAATGTTTTATCCAGCTATCATCTGTTTAATGTACAGTGATGCACAGCTCTTCTGTACAGACTAGCAGTGGCAGTCATGCTTTTGTGTGTGGTGAATTTACGGGCCACCTGGGGAAGCAGCATGCAATAAGCCTCAGCACTAATTAAAACACAGCAACATGCAATTACTCTATGCTTTCACGGTTTCCGCAGCCAATTACTGGGGAAGGAAAGCACGTCAATCCCTCTTAGGAAGAGTCTTCTATTAGCCTGACCTCTTTTATGTGGCCAGAAGACAAAATGAAGAATAACTGGTGCTGATTGGAGACTATTGACCCATGACCTCTTAATCCCCCACCCCCTTAGGTTCCTGTTAATCTGTGTTTGTTTGTTTTGTTTTCCTGACCATTTCTGTTTAAATCAAGATGCATTGTTGCATCATTTAGCCTAAAACGCAGTTGCAACATAGGTTTTCTAGTTATCTCTTTCTTGAGTGTAGTTTTCAGCATTTCACCATCAAGAGTACTTTTCAGCGTGAAAAAAACCCAATCTGTGGATAACAATGTAGTTGTTTTTACTAACCTAGTTTAACAATTATTATCACAGGAAGCAGGATACAAAACAGGCTAATAAACTGAAAATACACACAGTTATTAGGTCAAGAATGCTCAACTTCAATCAGTCAAATCAGATGTGTAGATAAAATAGAGGTTGTTTCTCAAAAAGTGCCAGCGGAGGATCCCTCGCAGAGGTCCTATAGCTAAGCCTCTAATGTCCTAAAATCTGTCCTACAATCAAAAAGAAACATCCTCAAATCCTAGGAACATCCTAAAATACTTGAAATGTCCTAAAAATCCGACAAATGTCCTAAAATCAGAGAAACATCCTAAAAATCCTAGAAATGTCCTAAAAGCCTATAAAATATCCTAAAATCTTTAAAATGTCCTAAAATTCTAGAAACATCTAAAAATCTAATTAACATCCTAAAATCATAATTACGTCCTAAAATCCTGGAAACACTCTAAAAACTTGAAAATTTCTTAAAATCCAAGAAATGTTGAACATTATAGAAACATGTATGGGGCTTCTGTGACTGGCGCCTGGCCTCCTGTCATTTTTACAAAGCTGGCTCATAAGCAAAAAAAGTTGAGTATCCCTGCCTAATAATAATGGAGCTTTATTTATACAGATGGAAGGCCATTTTGATTGACATTTGTACCTATCAGAATGACCTACTCTGCATTTAACTCTATTTATACTGGTGGTAGGCTATTCTGATGGACATTGCGCCTGACAGAGTGACCTTTGCTACCTTTAACTCTATTTATGCATTTGGTAGGTATTTTGATAGACATTTCTACCTATCAGATTGACCTATTCTGCATTTTACTCTATGTATACAGGTGATAGATCATTCTGATAGATATTTTTCCCTGACAAAAAAGCCCAACTCTTCATTTAACTCTGTTTGGAGAGGTGTTAGGTCATTCTGAATGACCTAAGCTACCTTTAACTCTACACAGGTTTTGGGCCATTCTGATAGATATTTGTACCTGACAAAATAAAATGACTGAAAATATGCAGACGTCTGGTTTAAAACATGCATTTTGAATCTTGGAAATATCACAAATGGATTCAGCATCATCAAAAAAAAAACAACAACAACAAAAAAAAACAACAACAAAACACCTCCTCCCAGACCAACCAGATGACGTTGACCTATCGCGTGCCCCTGCTCTGAACCAGCCCAGGTGTGCTGATTGGGTCTGACACACCCAAACGAGAGAAAATCGCAGCTCAACGCCCACCCGCTTCATCAGTTTTGAGGAAACATGTCGCTCAGCCGGTCTCGTGTGGAGGTATTTTCCATCGGCGCTGCGCATTAAGAGAAGGAAACGCTTTCCGACAGGGGAACACTTTTCGGTACAACAACGGAAACCGTAGTAAAACGGTGTGCGAGTCTCAGTTTCTGATCGGAAAAGGCTGTCTGCCGACAGGGTGAGACCTCAGCAGAAGCTGTTGCAAACAAACATTGTGATTCGGTGTGTTTGTTTATCAGTAGCCTGCTGTCTATACTGTGGTGTGTGCTTAGCAGTTAGCTTAGCTTCTGATGTTTTAAGCGGTATCCATGGATTGTATCTATGGTAACACTGTTAGCAAGCGAAGTAATGATAGTTTTGAGCCGAAGTAAAAGTGTTGGCAAGGAAAACGAGATGTCAGAAAAATAGTAGCTGTATGCCTGAGCTTGAGAGATAATGCTAAATGCTGTAGCTTTCTAGACTTAATGATAAGGAGACAGACAGAACAAAAATATTAATGAGTTGTTATTGTTTGTAGCCCTCATGTTGCTAAGCTAGCAACTTTCTGTCTGTCTACAGTGCGGCTGCTATCCTGTACTTCAAAACACAAGCGTCAAAGAGTGTGTGGGACAATGTGCAAAACAGAAGGAGGGAATATGCCACAAAAAGGTAAGACTTATTTATATAAGCCAGTGGTTTCCAACAAGTTTGATATTTCACACAGTTTAACTACATGGGCTACAAATTGCAAAAATAAAGTGCAGTTACTTAAAATTGTGTTGACATGTAGCACTGCAACCAAAAAAGTGCATATTATTACTTCAAGACTGGTGACTTAAAAACACCACAAAGGCACAGCATGTTATAAGGCCAAGTAATACCAAGAAGAAGGCAATGAAATAGTTTCTGTTGTGGTAAAGACAAACAACTACAACAAAAAACTGGTTGATGTGATAAATGAGGCTCTTAACAAAGTCTGTATTTCAAAAGAAAGTGTGTTTTCATTAACCTTACACATTTACAAGTCACTTGCAGTCCATTCAGAAAGAACCCGTGACCCACTTTGGACCACAACCCACCAGTTGGGAACCATTGTTTTACACAATTTGAATGATTCTTTTTTAGGAACTAACAGTCAGGTGGCAAAGTTGCTAAATACCATAATGAAGTGGGTTGCTTCAGTGGGCTACTATCAGGACTGTTATTCAGTAACTGTTGATTAATTTAGCTATAGTATTTAGCAGTATTTAGCCATACAGACCTGGATACAGCATTCATTCCTGTGAGAGCTGATCAGTAGCATATAAACCCAAAAGGGATGATCCTGTTATTATCAGTGCTACTTACACACTCTGCAGCCTTTAGAGCAGGTGCAAGAGAGACTTGTGGCATCTGAGCGCTGCTGAGTGGCTGACATCCGCTGGCTGAACAGCTAAATTCCAGTTTAGCGCTCCACTAACTTAAGTAGGGATACAATTATTTGTTCCTACTGCTCTTCAAGACTTTACAAATGTTATAAGACCGAAATGTATTCACTGATTTATAGACGGCTTTTCCGCCATGTAAATTTATGGGAAAACATATTTTGGCTCCCATTGCATCATGTGTCAGACCCAGAAGTTGTTATTCCACAGTAAGGCCACCATGTCAAATAGGCTTCAGAGCCTGGAGCAACGGGAGTCTGCTCTCACAATCCATCAACAACAAACTGCCATCAATATAGTAATGAGCCTATAGAGTGCTACAAAAGGAATCCTAAAACATGGAAAAAGAATAGCATTTTTTTCTCCTCTGGATCCTCTTGAAGTCAGTGGGTATTTGGTTAGATGCCTGAAATAGGCCACAAGCTTTACAAGATTTTCACACAAGTTTAAGAGATTGTACGAATCACTAAACCACACTTGTGAAATTTAAAGCTCTTAAATATCTTAAAAAGGCTGTTATTAACAAGTGGCTGAGATTTCTGAAGTTGAAGGCCCTGAATAGTCATCACACTGAGCATATACTCGCTAGTACAGTTAGTAGTTGTGATGTTAAAGTTTGTTTGCTCTGTTTGCTCATAGCCTAACGTTAGCTTTTCACTACTGACGATTACATGTACGCTTCAAAAATCTTAAAAGTGTTGTTCATTTGTGAAGATTATCTTGCTGAACAAAAATTGCAAATATCATATATCAACTTTTGTTCACCACAGAGCTAATTTTCTGCAATAATCCAAAACCCAATGGAAAAATCCCAGAGGCAAGGGAACCAGGACGATGCCAACATCCCAGATGGCCATCTAAAAAACCCCCACATCCCTGCAGCACTATTATGACTTGCCGTATCATGATAAGTTGAGGACGACGCAGTATTAGAAAACTTACTTGGACAAGCTATACAGAGCTGAGATTTAAACTTTATTAGCAGTGTTTTCAAACAGAATTTTCAATTTCAAGAAGATAGACATAAGGGAACTTCAAGACAAGCCCAGTTAAAAATAATCAATCAATCATAAACACACAAGTATGCATTTAATATGCAAACCAAAAAAAGCATAACGACATTCTGCCTACTTCACCAACCTCAGTGAAGACAAGGGAACCTGATCATTTTTTGAGAGAAGGAAATAAATTGTAGTGAAAAGATTTAAAGTGGGATCCCCCACCAGGATGTCTGAGTGTGCAGTAGGAGTACACGTAGGGCAGTGACAATGAGATATGAAAAGTAAATATGAGGTAACCAGAAACATGTTGAGACAAAAAGATAGGACAAAGAGAGAGAGCGAGATCAGGGCGTGGGTGCTGTTGATCACACAGCTGTAGCCTCTGATCTGCACAGCTGAGTTACAGAAAGATTCAATCTGAATTTCATGAGTCTGCAGGGGGTTCAGACAAAAACTCTGTGTGTGCAGCAATTATAACCGACAGAGACAGACAGAGAGATGACACTGAGAGAGGAGGAGGGATTGTTATTGCCACCTACTGTTTGCAGTAACTAACAAAAATATGAACTACCTTTCTGATGTCCTTCTCTGTCCACTGTATGGCTCGCTGACCTTTACTCGACCCCCCTCCCATTTTCCCTAATGGTCATCATCTTGGAAGGCAGCCATCTTTAACACTGGAGAGGGAGGTCTCAGCCATTACCGACCGTGACCATGACACAGCACAATTTGTCACACACAACAGGCTTTAATGGCTACAGGGCGAGTGAAGGATCCTCTGTAAAAAAAAAAAAAAAGGAATGTCAGTGTAAAGGGTAAACTTTAGTGTTGTGCTGTCCTAAATGACGAAAAAGCACAATTATTTTACTTTATGGCTCAACATTTTGCAAGTCACGCTGCTGTTGAAGATTTGTCTTACCATTCCAGGCGGTCCCTGTATTTTTTGACATGGTGTTTTACCATAAGTTGTAAGAAGACTGCTACCATTCAGTGAGTTTGTATTTCCACATTGTTCAAGTAAAACTGTCATTGTTGTCCCCCTCAATATCTAGAACATGTGTATTTCTCCCCTTCAATACAAACATGAAGGTAGCATAGTGAAAGACATTCACACCCTAAATTGATGCAGAAAAGACAGAAATTGTTCCAAAAAAATCACCAGAATAAAGGAAATTAAGATGCTTAAAATGTTCCTGCAGAGGACCACCAAATTTTCCTTTTCACATGCGACCCCCCAACTGTTAAAATGAAGCGAACACCCTTAAACAGTCTTTGAACTTCTGAGTTACAAACATGTTTTGGGCTTTGTGAGATGGTTATCCAGACCTGGGATGCGTAGTATAAAGGGCTAAAGATTGCAAGATTTTTCTTTTCATAGACTTTCTGACCATACTGACATAAATTAAAACCAATAACTGCTTTGAAGAGTTGGGAAAATATATACAAACAGAATTTGTACCACATGAATCTGAAAATTATTGGGAAGAGAGTGTCTGAAATGACCTTTTTGACTCTGCCAAGGAGACTGGTAGATGAAAGAAATCCACAGGCCAAGCATATTTTTCACAAGCCAAAATTATAAATTGCCTTTTTCAGACACATATACATTAATTTGTACTGTAAAAAATAGCAAGGTATTATATTGAATACAAGGTGTAGAGTTGCTTAACTATTGGTTAACAGTTCAGTAAAACTAGACTTTCTTAAGAAACTCAGTTTTGTCAGAGTTTAGGCATGCATGAAACACACCTGTAGTGTGTGTTTGTTTGTCTGTGTGTGTGAAACTCCAGCGCTGGGAGCAGAGAAGCAGAGGAGCAGCAGTGATTGCCCTTAAATGGCACCAAAATGAGTTAGAGCATAATTTTTGTTTGTTACACACATTCATGCGACAACGTGGCGGAGAGCCCGCTGAGATTTACTCACCAAATGCAATATCTTTCTGCTGGATGGTTGTTAATTTTGAACCTTGAGGGAAAGTCTTCACGATTTGCAGTTAAACTTGTAAAACAGTAATACTTGCAAAACTGCTGGTATGTTCCTTTTCTTTAAAGCTTTCCCAACCAGAGACACAAACAATGTGCTTCTAATAGGAGATAACAACGACTGTACAATTTTACTAGTGTTTTCCTTTCATGAGAGAGGGTGTATAAGATACGCAGGTCTCCCTCTTTCTCTTTGTCTCCCTCTCTCTCTGTCTCACACACACACACACACACACACACGCGCGCGCACAGAGCATGTGGTCTTTTATTAACTTCCTTCTCTGCTTTGATGACAAAAACATTCAGGAAAAAGCTCTTGTTAAAGTGACAACTTTTTATTGTCACTCTCACTCTTTCTCTCACAGCTACAAGAAAAAGAATATGTGTCTTTTACGGTTTTATGTGCAGTTCTAGTGGAGCAACATCACGACCAGGTTAAAAAAAGGAAAAAGGATGTTGTCATTTATTTATACTGTCACACTCCGCTCTGCCTCTCTCCTGCTGCTGTGGGATTTTTTCCACTTATTCCACTCCCACTTCTCTCTCCACCCGGCCACTCCCCCTCTTCAGCCTCATCACCTCCACCTGGTGCTCCCAGCTGCCCTTTATCTCCAATTAAGCCAGTATTTAAGCAGCCTCACTCCACTTACTCTGCCAGATTTGCCCTTGCTTCTATGCCTGACCTTCCAGCACTAACTCTCGTACTGTTTTCCTGGTTTCAACTTGGCTCGCCTCTGACCATTTCTCCTCCCCGGCTCCGGCTCCTCCTCCTCACCTACGCCTAGGCCTGCTGGCTACAAGGGAAGGTGCGGATGAACCCAGCTAAAGTCTCTGCAGTCACCTCCTGGCCTGTTCCTGACTCCGGCAAACAACTTTAATGATTCCTGGGGTTCGCTTACTTCTTCCACTGCTTCATCTGCAACTACAGCTCTGTGGCCACCCTACTCACCAACCCCACCCTCTCTAAGGCGCCCTTCCAGTGGACCCCTGCTGCTGATTGGGCTTTCCAGACTCTTTCCAGACTTCCTCCAGATCCCTGACCCTGAGCGCCAGTTCGTGGTAGATGTGGATGCCTCTGATGTTGGGGTGGGAGCTGTATTATCCCAAAGATCGGCCTCTGACCATAAGCTCCACCTCTGCACCTTCTTCTGCTGAGAGAAACTATGACACCTGGAACAGAGAATTGCTGGCGGTGAAAATGGCCCTGGAAGACTGGCGGCACTGGCTGGAGGGCACCAAGGAACGCTCCTTGTTTTGGACTGATCACAAGAACCTGGAATATGTCCATACAGCCAAGAGACTGAATTCCAGGCGCGCTGGTCCCTCTTCTTCACCCGGTTCCACTTCACTTCCTACCGTCTACTTTCCTGATGTCCTGTCCTGGCAGTTCCAATCTCTCTGGATCCCTCCTCCTGGTCACAGCAGCTCCTGTAGGTGGAGTACGCCCATAACTCCCTCACCAGGTCCGCCACAGGCCTCGTACTCTTCCAGTGTGCCTATGGCTACCAGCCTCCGCTCTTCCCAGACTTGAAGGAAGAGGTTTCCTGCCCGTCTGTCCGCCGAACCTGGGTCCAGGCACGCTCAGCCCTTCAGCGCTTCGTGGATCGCTACACTGCTTCGGCCAATCGGCGATGATCTCCTGCTCTGGCCTACCGGGTTGGTCAGACGGTATGGCTCTCCACCCAGGACCTACCTCTCCGGGTGGAATCCAAGAAGCTCGTTCCCAATTTCGTTGGCCCATTCTCCATCCAGAGGGCAATCACTCCGACGGCAGTGCGACTGAAGCTTCCTTGCTCCATGCGCATCCATGCGCATCCAACCCACCTTCTACGTGTCCAAGGTGAAGCCGATCCATGAGAGTCCACTGGTGCCAGCAGTTCCTCCACCCCCTTCTCCTCGAACTGTTGCCCTGGTTTTGACTCTGTGCACTCCCTGGTTCTCATCTGCCTGCGGCTGTCCGGTGTTCTACTGCTTTGGCTCTGTCGAGAGATTGTCTTTCTTCCGGCCGTCTTCAGAGCCTCCCACCACGTGAAACATCTCCATGTTAGTGCCACTGGTGTTTATTGTTCTGATGGAACATTGATTCCCCGCATGTCTTTGTTGATCCTGCTGCCTGCTCCTACTGGATTCCTCTGCTCTGCTGCATGCTTGCCTGACGCGAACTGCTGCGTCCTTGACCACGAACCCTGCCTGCCCCTCTCTGGAGTTCCCGCTTTTCCCACACGCTCCTTGCTGTAAGTGTTTCTGCAACTTACCTGATACATTCACCTGCAAGTCCGCTCCACGTTCGCAATTTCCCCACTCAAACTCTGAACGTGAGCTCGCCCCAGTTTCTCTCCAACTCTACAACTCTGCTTGACCCATGAACTCTGCTCCACCCCAGAACTGATAACTGTCTGTACTTACCTGCAACCTGATTGTACTTACCTTTGCTCCATTAAACCTGCCAAAAGATTAAATAACATTCATTACCAACTACTTACCTGCTCTGTTGTGCTGCAATTGGGTCCTACCACACCGCTTTACATATACGTGAATTTAGAGAGAGGGAGTCCTTCAGGTTAGATGATGAAAATATTCTCTTTATCCAGCTAGCTGTAGATTTCTCCCCATCTTGTCCAGTTACTATAAATGAGTACATATAGGCAAATAAAAACCGACACTTGACTTAAAAGGCACATATTTAAAAACACCCTTGTGGCCGATGGTCTGGAGCTTGTGCCATATGGCCGCAGTGTCCCTGGTTTGATTCCAGCTGGGGGCCTTTGTTGTGAGCGAACCCACACCCTCCTTTTCTTGGCTCTTTTTTCCCCCCTTTTTACTGTCTGTAACGCAGTGTGCAACTGTTACAAAAGAAAAATGTCTTATATAATGTACGTATATTGCTTATACAAACATAGTAAAGTGGTCTAAATATGTGACTGCCATCCTCTATAAATAATCTATAAAGCTAGTCAGTGTCTGGAGGAAACTGTGAAAACATATTTTCATCACTTTCCAAGATGAGCTTTAAGCTATTGAATTAAATTCTAATTTTTAATTTGTTTGAAAATTTGGAATTCAAGTTAGTGGGATACATTTGCTTGTAATTGCCTGGCTTATTTTTCATTCGCCCCTCATAATGTACAGCAAATCTGTAACGACACAGCAGTCATATGCCTCTTGGCTGGTGTCAGGTATCAGGGCCCAGTAGACGTGTGGTGTAGGGACACTCAGGCTAAGAGGCGATCAATAAAGATTGTCCTGTCCAGGCAGCAGTGAGGACAAGCTTGGACAGATATGAACAAAGCTCAGATGATCATTGAAACAGCTTTATCAGCTTTAGGAGCTAGAGTTTAGACTCAAAACTGTCATCCTGTGACCTTCTTATTTATGAAATATACTGTAGTGTTGTGAGTAAAAGAGCTGTTATTCATTAAAAAAACATGTTAACATATTTGTCTGTGACTCATGGGTGAAATTAGTGTATTAAATATTGTCAGAGGTGTATGTACATAAAGTGTAAGGGAGATGATTCATTCTGAGTGAGTCTCTGTATTTGAAATACCATATAGGCTATATTTAAGCATGTGTAGGAAGGTGATTTTAAAAATACTTTCTCATGAAGCAGAGGCCCGATCATGCATCTTTTCCTACCTATCCAACAGATAGAGAAAGAGAGGGAGAGTATGTCTTTTGTCAGCCTCTCTCTCCCGGCTGTGCAGGGGCTGCTGCAGAGAACAGCCCCGATCTCAGACATCCAATACAGTCAGAAAGAAATGTGAACAGGGGGTGGGACTTGTGTAAGAGGAGTGGAGTACAGCGAATGAGAGTGAAGGAGAGGTGTTCCTAGCCCAGAATGCCCTTGCCTCAGTGCTGAGAGCCGGGGGAGACGGAGAGGAAGGAGAGTGAAGCCGGGGGTAGAGACGCCAGCAGGTGCTGAGGATAGAAACAAACAGGGTGCCAAAAAAGCTACTTAAATCAGGGAAAAGTGTGTTAAAAGATAAAACTCAAGGGCAGAAAATAGTAAAACTGAAACTAGATTAGAATCTTATTTTTTTCTGAGCAGGATCCCACTTATTTTCTTTTTCAGCCTCCCTCACTGAGCTTACCCTTCTTTATTGTACGGATTTTCCTTCTACGGCTCATCCCCTCCTCCTCCTCTTCAACCTGTCCTCTTCTTTGACAGACAGAGCCACCATGGACACCGGGAGCCCCAGGAAGATACAGTTCACTGTCCCCCTACTGGACACCCACCTGGACCCGGAGGCAGCAGAGCAGGTGAGGAGGAGGGAGAGGGGAAGGGAGGCAGGGGGGGGGGGGGAAGAGGAGGCGGTTAGGGTGATGTGGGACTTTCAGGCTTGTAAATCTTTAATGCATCAGTGGCATGAATGGACTTTTAGCAAGATCATCATTGTGGAAAAAGATGTGATATGTTTATGTTTGTCACAGAGAACTGAAAAACATTGATATCAGTCATCAAGGCAAACGGCTGCAGACATAGCGGAGCAACTCAACTGGAATAAAAAGCGCAGTGTGCTGTGTCCAAAATGCGTGTATAGACTGATGACAAATTGCTGCCTTAAAGAAACCACAATTTCAGTGTCTTATTACTCCCCCTGCACCTAATTAGCAAGCTGTCTCTTTTGGATGCAGTGCTAAAGTGACCATGATGATTTTAAGATTGATTTTTCCACCTCCACTCACAGAGTAGCAGGTTGTGAGAGACACAGTATCTCAGCAGTGTTAAATAGGCGTGTTGCAGTGTATAGATGTGTCTCCAGTGGGTTTGGTGTTTTTTTTGGTTTGAGTGACTGGCTGCACACACTATACAGCAGTGAAATACTGTTAAAAGTTGCCTGGTATTAATTAAGATTTGACTAAATCAAACTGCTGTCTGCAATGTGACAATTCTGCCACATTGATCTTAATTATGCTGGATGGCATGGCTCAGTTTAAAGCAGATTCTCAATGGAGAATATTAGAATGATGGAAAGGTCTTTTATTCACCTATTTTAAGATCTCATAAACTCAGCATCCCTGAAAGACACAAAAAGAACTCTTATTAGTGACTGAAAAACCCAGTGGGGTCAATTCAGGTGTCTTCAGAGATTGTAGTGGAAAGACGTGTCCCATTTTCTCACTTTTATAAATATAACATGACCAGGACAGGTCATTAATAACAAATGAGCCTCAAGTAAAACCAGCAACGATTTATGAGTCTGACTGCACCCCGTTTATACTTCCCTTTTTTTCTGCGGGTCACTTTTTTGCCCACTGTGACTGTAAGAGAGGAGATTTTAGGAGGACTGTGTTGTGCATGTGTGTATGTGAGTTTGTCCTTGTGAGGACATTTTATTGGATGGTTGGGACTATAGTATGGTCAGGGGTAAGGCTCGCGCAAGATGCCACCTGCAACTAAGTTTTGTTCAAACATTCAATTTTAAGTAGGAGTCGACCCAAATTTGGTTTTTCTGGACCAATATCGATACCCATACCAATAGCGATAACAATTATTAGTACTTGATGAGACCGATAACTAATAACACGATAACCCAATATGCATTTTCAGGAACAATAAAAACATTCCTAACGAAATTTAGAATTTGGAATACAACAAACTCCAACACAAAACTTTGTTTAAATGCATTTGGCAAATGTTTAATCAATATTGCAGACTGCCTTCTCAGGTGTTGGTTGGGTGTAATACGCATGCTTTTTCATTAATTCATTTTATCAGCGATCATTAAAATAAAACGCCGATACAGACAATCAGCAAAATGTCAGATATCAGCCCTGATGAATGTCCAGGCTGATAATCTGTCGACTCCAAATTTTGATATCATTATCTTGCCCATTGATAATTGGACATGCTGACTGGAGAAGCTGGGGATCTAACTGCTGACCTTTAGGATCAGTGCACAACCTGCTGTACCACCAGATGAACAGAAGCTGTCAAATATAAATATATTTAATGTTTCAGTGCTGGATGTTCATAAGCATAGCCAAAGTTTCAAATAATGAGGTAAAAGTATATAAAAGTAATCCCTCTAAACCAAAACCTCAGGTTTCAGATCACTCGGACTATCTGTTTTTTGACTCTTTTTCTTCTTTGGCCTTAAGCTGACTTCAGATAATGACAGATTCTTTATATGGTTATCAGTTTATGTTCAGAAGCTTTTATTGGTAATTTATCACAATAGAAGGTCCTCTGTTACAATCACTTGCCCGCTGCAGGGCAGTGCAGAGACGCCGCAGAAGACCCGGAAATGCTGACGAATCAGAGCCGACTGGGCTTTTTCAGAATTGATGCTTAAAGAGACAGGTGCTAAAATTAAGTGTTTCAGACAGAGGTTGAATAGAGCTGTTCAGCTTAGACAGTGTGAAGAAAATAAAGTGTTTTTAAAATAATAAAACAAGTTAACATGTTCTTTTAGGAACCCAAATTACAAAAGAGTACAAAAAGACCATCTGTCCAAGTACCATAGTTTTCATGTTTTATGTGAATAAAAGAGGATTTAATGTGGCTTTTTTGACACCAAAGCAACAACATAAAGCAACAACATAACTTAAATGTCAAAGTTAAGACCTCTACAAAATGATCTCAATTAGTAATGAATTGAAAGTGCAGAATAAGTGTTTCACCCCCTTTAACAGGGCAAACCCAAATCATCACTGGTGCAGCCAGTTGGCCTTTTACTCAGCAGACATTTTAACTTGTCTTATAGAGACAGAGCCCAACATGTCATATATCAGAAACAACACCCAAAGGAAAAGGAATACTGTCAGCAGCATAACATGCAAACAAGTGCTGGAATGCTAACAAAATGCCTGTAGCTAGCTAAAAGCATTAGATACTAGCAAGTTAAATGTATATTTTAACACCTTGAAGTCTCCTGGAGATGGAGAGTGATTGTTAGCTTCAACCTCTACAGTTTGTCTGGTCAAATTTTCGAAATACTTGCTGCTCAGGGTATATTAAGTGTCAGGATCCCACAGCTTCTCTCCATTCCCTCTGCTGATCCCTCACTTCTGTATCCACTTTTTTCATCTTAAAAGCTTAGTTTGGAAGCTCATAAAAACTTAATTCTTGGTTGTTTACATCATTGGTAGTTCATCCCATCACACAGCGCATTTTAGTTTTTTTGTCTGTTGTTTGCTAGCAGATGGAAAAGACACAGAGGCACCATGCAAAGTCATACAAAGTCAGTGGAGAGTGATGGATTGTTTTCCCACCCGGTGGGGAGTGTTTCCATAGCAGGAAATTCACAGGTGAAACAGACTTCATTAAGGATGACTCAGTTTCATTTTGTGCCCCAGTAAGCCGTGACAGTGAGCCAGCATTCACAATATCAAAGCCCTGCAAGTAGCTAACCTAAATAGAGTGCAGTTGTTATTAATGTTACTATTAAAGGTGCTGTATATGACATTCAGAGCATTAACATGACAGCAAACAACGAAAGGCCATGTAAAGAACGTTCCTCTGTGTGTGTTGCAATCTGAACTCGTATGTTGTGTGCTTTAGTAGATGGTCTAACTGCATGTGCGTGGCAGTGCATGTGAATACCTGTGTGTTCCACTGGCTTGTTAATTCCCGCTGCTCTGCCTGTGCTCATATGGCAGGTAGAGCTAGTACGGTAACACAATAGCATTGGCTCATGTTAATACCATTAGCTCTGTGAATACTGTTGTTATGTTGCTAGCAAGCCACAGGCTTAACCACCTCCATGTTGAGAATTGTGTGGGGGCATGTTTACATTCAGTAATTACATCTCCATTCATTATTTGTACTAACAATCAGTGTATTACTTTGCACAGTGTATTTAGATTTTGGACATGTAGTCCATTTCAGGTATATAATATGGCCTTGTTTCTCACATACCTCATTTGTTTTTGCAATACATGTTAAGTAGCTTCCGTGCTGTTACACTACAAGTTCCCTGGGGAACATGTAGTGTAACAGGGATTAATAAAGTATTTCATCGATCCATCTAGCTGTCAAACTAGCTGAATTCACACTGCCTACAAAGAGTTAAGCCAGCTTTAGTGTTATTATTTATTTCTCATAGGCTGGGTACAAAATCACTCCCTGTTAAATATATAGAGCAATGTGTCATTGTTATTTTGGTGTCTGTGTTTATTCATTGTGCTGTGCCCTAAATGCAATGAAACAAAGAGTCAAGGGCATGTACACTACTCTACTAACAGTGTAATGCTCCAGTTTTTTTTCTGGATCTGAAAACTACAGTTGAGCAACTCTACACCTGTCAGAGATGATATTATAAAGCAAGTACTGAATGAATAAGAATCCTGTGATCTGTAGTGTCAAATCACACTTGCTATCACTATGGTAACCACAGGCACCGCCAAATCAACCAGGACTGAAATCGTCAGGATTATAACTTTAATGAAACCACTAGGAGATGAGCATAAAGATTGGATTGCGTGATTATCCAGGCTTGAAACTTATTAGTTTGTGCTGTTTGTTAGTTTATGTTGCCGTTTGAACTAAGACTCATCATTATGTGTGGAATTGGCCAAGTGATATTAGGGACACTGTGTCTGTAAATTGGTGCCTGTGGGTCATTTATTTTAAAAAAATGTGTTTGTGTAGCTATGTGTGTGTCTCTCTATCTTTAACAATGCTCATCCTTGCAGTGCATTTGTCTCTTATTTTCTCTCTAAAAGATACAGACGTAATTAAAGTCTTCCTGTCTGTCCTGTTGGTGTCTGTGTGTCAGGGAGCCGGTGTTCACTGTCTGTATTTATTCAATCGCACATCTGATCCCAGGGTGCAGACGTTCTATATACGAGCTTAAACACCTCCAGCCTGGTGTTTACCTACTTCTCCTTGCCAGCAGACAGATCTCCTTTTAGCTCCAAGTAAAATTCACTTTGTGTCTTCTGCAAAGACCCGAGAGAGTTCTTAGCTCTTAGCCTCAATAAGCATGACCAAAGCTTGGCTGATTGCCACTGAGACTATGCCCTTGTTGAATATGCTATTTATTCGAGGACCAATCTGAGTGGTCACTGAAGAAAAAGAAGAAAAAAAAAAAACACAAAAAGGAAACGTGGGTGTGTTCTTGTGGCCGTGCAAGCACACTTATGAATGTCACGCCAGGGGGCTTCACCCATGGTTCAGTAATCTCTGCAACCTGACTCCCACCAACATGGTGAATCAGCCTCCGTGGAGACCTGCACGTCAGTCAGAATTGCCTCCCTGAGGTCTGACCCTCTCAACAACAGCACACACTCTCTTATCCACACACAGATACAGTGTGTTCCACTCTTATCGTAACCTTACGTTAGAGCTCACTGTGTACTTATGAGCACAAACTGACTGTACTCATGGAGGCCAAGACCTGATGGTGACGGGGGATAGTAGTGTCCAGATTATTTTGATGCAATTTCTTAGAAATTCTGCTGACTAGTGGGGTAGGAATAGGTTGTGGTGCAGTTTGATTATTTGATGAAATAGCTTGACATTTTTGGAAATAGGCTTATCCCAATAAGATACTACTCTCCCATCTGTCCCTTAAATATGAAGCTGGAGCCAGAAGACTCTCAGCTGCTTATTTTATACTCATTTTCCACCAAGTATTAGGGCATGTAAGCATTTTTTTTTAAAACACAAGGTAAACCTGTTTAACATAGGCAATGGACTTCTTTCCCATTGCCAGTAGACCAGATTTGTGTACACGACTTTGCAGCAGATAAGAATGTGTCTCTCTCTCTCTCTCTCTCTCTCTCTCTCTCTCTCTCTCCCTCTCTGTGTGTGTGTGTGTTTTCTTTTTTTTTGGTGTGTCACATTTGATGTTTTGGCAGGCCGGAGAACAGTTAAACAATAGAGAGCAGCATAGATGGAGGTCTGTGAAAAATTTACGTATATCGTTTTCATATATCTGCTACTTCTTCTGTCTCTCTTTCAAACTCAGTGCAGACTTATTTGGATCGATGTTTTAGTCCTGCGTAGGCGGAGACCGACGGAATTTTCTGTTGGCGCATCATTGCATCTTGCTGGTAAAGGGGCTAAAATTAGGGGGTGGCCTATTCTCCGGTGTTTGTTGCGTCAGTGCAGCTTGTGTCTGGTTTACCTGACTGAACTTTGTTGCATTAAGTATTTGTTTTTTGTTGTGCTCACAATTCAGGGCAGATAATACATAATATATAAGCCATGTTGAGTTGTTTTGCTTTTGTACTTGCAGTGGCCAGTGGTGAGTGAGGTTGTAGTAAACTCCGCATCGCATCGCATCAAGCTGAAATTAAACGGGTGCTCATGAACAGTCTCATACTGCATTTTGTTTATCGTATGTCGTGTTTTGCGGCGGGTGGTGCTATCGCTTCTTACACACACACGAGACAGCTGAGTGGATGAGTGTTGCTGAGGGTTGTGCTTCATCTTGCTGTGCGTGAAATTAAAACAGCTGACATAAAACAAAGGATCAAATGAGGCTCTATAAGCTAAATAATCCCGATCCTGATCAGTCAAAAAATACCTTGATTGGCCCCAATACCGGCGTCTAAGATTGGATTGGGACATCCTTTCTTTTATATACATATTTCACAAACATTAGAGCATGGATGTTGACCTGGATACAGCATTAAAGGTGGAACTCTGTTCATTCCTATGAGAGCTGCTCAGTGGTGCATGTGGCCAAAAATGTTCCATTTCTGTGTTTTGAAAGTACTTGGATTTCCCACATTTTGGGGCCCATAGAGCATGCAAACCAGAGACTTGAGGCGGCCAAGCATGCCTGAATGCACCTGAGTGGCCAGCTTCTGCCAGCTGAACAGCTAACCTGTGGTTTAGTGCACTTCTAACTGAAATGGGGATGAAATGATTTTATCACGCAGCACTTCTGGACTTTCTAAATGTTATTGGACAGAATGGATTAAATCCTGATAGTGAAACAACTAAATTTGCGGGGGTTTGATGCTCAAAAAAAGTATCCACTGATTTACAGGCGTTTCTTTCCCAATGTGAACTGTTCGCTGATCCGTCAAGAGTTTTTCTGTTTCCACTCTTTGTGCATAGCTAACTGGTAGCCGGCCATAGCATTTAATTTAACAGACTGATATAAATGTGTCATCGACCTGCTTATCTAACTCCTGACAACAGAGTGAATATTTCCCAAATGTCAAACTATGTCTGCATGATGTCTACATAATATTCAGATCGTACACACTAATGACTCCATTATTGCCAGACTGAGGCAGCAGTCTGATTAGTGAGGCAGCAATGTTAACAGCAGGTTATTATTTCACATTAAATGGAAATGATAAATAAAGCTGGTTTTCCTCTAAATTAAACTTATCTTTGCTTGTTTACAGGTTTGATGACAATGTTGTTCACATGTTGAACTCTTTCATTATCTCTTTATTATTTAGATGAAGTAAACCTGCTTGGTAAAACTAAATCCATGGATGAAGGCAGTAAAATCCTTGGTGGGATTATGAATCATGACATTTTGAGGTGATCTTTTATTACAGGCATTTCAGGGCTGACAATGTCCTCCCACGTATTCCCTACGTTGATGTGTCAGACCATCTTTGTCCTTGACTGAGAACATAACCATTACTCTGTATTGCCTCAGGAGGGACATTTTCCAAAAAGACATTCTGCAAGAACTGCAGTAGATTATATTTATTATCACACCATGCATATATGTCTTGCACATTAAGGTAATCAGGACCGCTTAAACTGAAATATATGGTTTTAACCAGGAGATACTGCCCCTTGGCCATTTGCTTAACACCTCCCCAGAGTAGTGATTGTCCAATCATAGCATAGAAACTGTAACTAGGCACCGCAGGCCTGTTGAGCTTTTGGTTTCTTCACATGCTGAAGAATAAGCTTTTCTAAAACTTTTCCAGCTAACATGCTTCCTACACTTGCAATCAGGGCTGCCCCCTGAAAGTCAGAGATTTTTCACTGGAGACCCCTCAGTGGACTTAGATAGTGTCAAGTCTAGTCAGTGTGCTGTGCAGTGTGCTTCTGGGGATGTTTTGGTCCTCAGCTTTTTCTGCAGAGCGAGTGCTCTTGATGTTGACGCTACTCTTGATTGACGTAGTTACAGGCAGTGGCACAGAGGGAGAGAGGAGGGAACCTTCTGCCTAGAAGTGGTGAATTTACAGCTCACAGCAACTCAGTATGATACAGTCACTGGGTTTTGTCTTATATCTGGAATCGTCAAAAAATGCTGTTGCACATATACAACCCGTTGGTGCCGTTATCCTGTTTAGTATTTGACGTCAATGCAGCTGTAACTCTAAACATCCTGCTGAGCCATTTCAAACATAAAAACTTTGTAATGGAAAACAAAACACATTGTCAAATATTCGTATTTAACTGCCAAATCTGATTTGACTGGCATTTCAAAGGCGTTTCAAAGGTTATGTAACCTATGTAACAACAATGATGTGTTTACACACCTTAGTCGAGTATAACTGACCACATGATCAAAGGCTTGATGGACTTTACCACTAGTTTTAAAAATTGCATGGCAGTCCTCCAAACAGTTTGCTCAGGAGTTTTAGGTAAAACCATGAATGTAGTAATGAGTGTGCTTATTAAGCAGTATAGGTGCATGGACACAAGTAGTTTGTGTTTTGACTGATTTATTGACTTTCTTGTGCTGAGTAAATGAAGCGGCATTCAAAATATCCATTCTGAGGAAAAGCTACAGTGCAGCCAGAGATCAAATTCATCTGATAGCCAAAGCTATTAAAACATTGCAAAGTAAGCTCTTATTTCCTGCTGGCACTATGAATGCAGTACAAGGGGGCCAAATTTAACAGGCAGGCTTTGTAATCTTACTTTGCTAATGGATCACAAATAAAGAAACCATCAGATGAGAGATGCACATTTCATATAAAGTTAGCTATCTTGACTGAGAAATGATTTTATTCACTATGTAGCTCAAAGGCTACTGGCAGCAACTCGCTAATTTAATGTGGAATGTTTTGCTGAAGGTTACTCATATATAAGTTGATATTGTGAATCAATCAACATAACTCAAATGTCAATATGACATCTGTGACCATTCCATTGGTTTTATTGGCTCTTGCATAAGTTTTTACTGATTACTTGGATCTTCTTGCGCTTAAAAAATGTATGTGAATTTCAACTTTATTATGCAAACTGTTGATATTTCATTTCTTCACTTGGAGAGAAAAAGTGTCATTCCAGTGTGCTCTGGCAGCACTACATGTATGTTTAATATAAAAAAAAACAGGCCACAGTTAGGAAATATGAGAATGTTTTTTAGCTCAGCAGCCAAACTGGGTTATAAAAAAAGAGCATAACAAAAGTCTTTACTAAGCCTCAGTCATTTAGGATGGTGGGTAGCCACCATTTTATATCTTAAACCCATTTTAACAAAATTCTTGTTTTTAAATGAGTCAGCAGGAAAGATTAAAAAGTCAAATGGAGACAAAGTTTCCAACTCATAGAGCCATTGTTGGCGTAATTAGGCAGCTAGCTACAGCTCATAAAATGACAACTGTTAAAGCAGAAAAAATGACAGTTTCTGGCAAGAAATGAGAAGTGTGAAGAAGCTTTTTGTCTTGTCCTGTCTGCGATCAAGGACTCACAATTACCAGTTTACACATTTGGTCCTGTTTTTGTCAGATGAGGCACAAGTACAGACACTCACACAGGTTCACAGCTGCTGCAATAACAGGCCTGAGCAGATACTGTCCATGCTGCTTTTAGTGAAAACACAATGTTTAGCCCTCATTGCTCCCAAGATGTATTCTATTATAAACTGCTGCTATTTATTGTCATTCTCAACAAAAATCTATTATTAAGGCAATGAAATTACAGCTTGTGTTTTGCATCTAACCCCTGCTCTCCCGGTGCAGCTGGTTGTATGATGTGAAGCGAAAGAGACGATTATAAGAGGGTTGTTTTGAGGGGAGACAAAGGATTGATAGAAAGTGAGAGGGGGGCAGAGGACTGAAGAAACTGAGATAAAAGAAAGTGGAAGTCAGTGATCTGGGTTCGGAGTGTCCTATGAATACAGTAATTTCCTCTATTCAGCGCCAAATGAGACCACAGTTGGAGAGAGTGTGTGAGGATTTCTAATAACCGAAGCTGTTTTTCGCCTGAACAATACCAAGACCATATTTCAAATGACAGGATGAAGGATCACATGAATTCCTGTCTGCGCACTGTACTGAATCACTGACAGCTCAGTACTGCCTTGGCCCACCCAGTAACAAGGTGTTGGGTAAGTTTCTTTAACCTTTATTTCTGCAGCAATTTACTGGGTGTGAGTGCCCTTTTCTGATTCATGGCGCTGACTGGTGCCAGCACGTTGCTCTTGTGAAGGTCACAGGGCAACTCTGATAGCGCAAATATTACAAAACTACCACTGACTTTCCTCAAAGCGAAATTGGGGTTAAAAGGTAAAGGCTTTACGCTTTAAGATTTCCATGAGCACATTTTGAACTATAAACCTTTTTTCTTCCTCCATCACCCCATTTAGTTATGAGTTTGCTTATTCCACAATATGAAAAGAGTTCACAAGGTCAAATCTGTCTTAATCCTGAACAATAGCTGTAGCTCCTCCAGTCCTCTTAATTCACCTCCACTGAAATGTAAATGTATTATGTGAAAGGACAGTGGGCATACTAAACGTGGACAAAATCAAACAACATACTAAATACAACAACATCCATTAGTGTTTTGCTGCCCACTGAGGCAGCAAAACACAAGACACACAAGAGGAACGCTGAGTGGTGTTAAATGTACGTTGATTGGTTGAACACATGAGCCAATGTGGAAGGAGCAAACACTATTTTTCAAAAACTTAGCTGTGTAAATAACAGATGACATGATACACAAACAACAGCTTGTAATTGGAAAAAATTGAAGAAAACATGGACAAATGGACTGGCAGTGCAGTCCAGGTTTTACTGTATGTTGCACAGAGGAGATGTGGCTATATCAATCGCTGGCCAGCTGACATCACTTCACCATTTCTACTAGAAATGTTTGCAAAACACAGACACTGAAGTTGTGTAGCTCTCAGGAGAGCTCTCCAGTGGTTACTTCCTCAGGGAGTCCCCAGAACTGTTTGGCCTCGATAATGCCTAATGTCAACTAAACACAAGTGTTGATTATGAAACAGGGCCTTGTCTCTGCTGTCTCTTGGCCTGACCTATATTTCTCTGCCAAGGGTATTTTGGCTGCTGCCCCCACTCAAGAATATCAGGCATGCACGGCTTTTCCTGCCCACCCATCACTTTCGAAGGCTGTTTTTGTTTGCTGTTGTGAGAAGTGACAGAAGTGCATTTTAAACGGACTGTGGGTTGAAAGGCAGGCTCGGTGGTTTGAGGGGTGAGCCTGTCCAGTCAGCGGTGGTATTTGTGTGAGCGAAGGATCAGGGAGTTTGCTCTGCTGCCGGGTGAGGAGAATAACAATGACTCTGGGCATAATCACTTCTACACAGCCACGGCTCGTTGTGCTTTAATGTGGGCCTGGAGGTGGATTTTCTGGAAGGGCAACAAAACACACACAGGACTAAATTATTACTACATGGATTTATAGTATACACAAGAGTCTAAATAAAACTTGATTTCTATATCAGTTTTTAAAACTCGATCCCCTAAGTGCTGCACATAAATATACAGAACGGAGTATATATATATATATAAACAGAACCTGACAAAAGGGGGTATTCAGGAAAGGTCAATAAAAACAAGACTTATAGTTTGATATGATTTAAACTTTCCATAGATATTGCTGACCTGACCTGTAGGGTCAATAACCTGCAATCAAGAAATGTAAAGCACAATGTGTAGTCTCAGGCTTTAATAGTGATGCAGCTACATAAGAAACTTTGCTCAGTGGATGAGTAATGTAACGGACTTTGCATAGAGCCTTCTGAACTTCCAGACCCTTAGTTTAAAGCTGTAGCCATAACTTTTATTGAAAGAAAATACAATTTTTAATATTTGCTTTAACTGTCTCTGTACTCACACAGCACTAAATAAGACAGATAATCTGTGAAAAAAAAACATACTCCTCTGGCTTCTCTGTTACCTTTTACTGCTTCTAACAGCCTTGCTGCACATAAACAAAACCAACCGAGGGTCTCTAAAGCAGATGTCAATCATGTCAATCACTGCTGGTGAGCTGCTGTCAAACGGCGCTGATAAAATATGAATTAAGATTCTGTTACTGCATTGCTTATTTTTTTGCCTCAAGTGTTGTCAGAAACATGTTTTCATGTACAGTTGAGCATTAAAATGAGAAAGTTGGTCTGGCCAGTGGGTGGTTCTCTGTAATGGCTTGACTGTTTACATTATTGTGGCCAGTTTACAAATGTTCTCATTTTACAGCTAAACAGTACACTAAAATATCTTTTTGTAAACATTTATATTAGATCACCTGCGGTTGATTCTAGTGACTGCTTTAGCGCAATAGTAAGTAGTAGTAATAGTAATAGTAATTTTTTTTTACAGACTGTCAGATGTACTTCTTTCAGATTATAGTGACAAAGATAAGGGGAAACCTGGTGTGGCTCAGTGATTTCTGAAGCCTCATCTTGATGGCTAAGATTTCACATTGTTGTGATTTAGTGGAAAAAGTTTTGAATCAATTAGTCTTTGATTTCAGCATGATTTTTACGGGATGTGTAAGATCACCATTTCAAAAAAGATGCCGTAAGAAGTAACGGTAACAGTAATTCAGATTCAGATTAGTGTGTTGCATCCAGATAACTATTATTAGATTTTGCCTCCATAGCGAGATTTTCATTTATCTGGGAAAAATGTGACTCTTCTAGACTCTGTCTTCTAAAATAATAATAAAAAAAAGTTACAACATGCAGACAGAGAAGAGGATAGTAATGATTACTTATTACCTTAACATGGTTATTTTTTGTTTTGTTTTTTTTGCTGTCATTTGCTGCCAGTGTGCTAGGGATGCATTTGCTTTAACACCACACACTGCACTGTATTCAGGCAGATGTAGTTGTAAATATAGCTTGAGCAATTGAGCATTGGATTGCTATCCAGTGACACAAGACAAAGTTTTATGCAAATTGAAATCTACCTGGACCTGTGTTTACATCAGCCTAAACACAGACATTACTGTGAGAACATGCAGATACAGAAAAGAGGTAGTAGTGCCACAGGAAGATGACTGAATTGTTGATGTGCGTCTCTTGGAAAAGAGTACAAATTGTTCAACATCTGCCTGGTAAAGAAAAGAAAAGTCACTCAATGACACTTCTTATTCAAACATAGCCTTCTTGTGCTCGGCTGTGATTTGAAAGGTAATGAAGATGAAACCTCTTAAAGTTTGAATACCCAATTAGTCTGTGCAATAGAGATACTATTGACTGCTCAGTTTTCATTACTGCACATTATTTCTGCAGTTACATTTGTATTTTTGTACTGAACAGATTCTAAAGCGATGTCTCATGCTTCTAACCATTATGTGTTATTAACTAATTTCCTCATGTATTTTGTTTAGCACAGCAAAGCCTCAAAGTCAAACCTACACATTGGATCCTCTAACGTTTTCACCTTGAACTTTGAATGGACCTGTATTATAAAGGAGTCAGATCTTTTACTCTTTTATTTGTAGAATCACAGCAAATCTTTTAGTTTCTCATATTGACAGAAAAGAGTTTTATTATTGGATTTTAGCAGTCTCAAAGAATACAGTGATGCTGCACTGTGCTGGCTGAGGTTAAACTATATGGCTGGCTGGAGAAGACTGCACAGCTTTGTAAGTGCACAAGCAGCATTTAGAAAAGATGCATGGAGGACTGGAGCTCGCATGCCCTCCAGCATTAGTCAGCAACCCTGTCAGCTATGTGTGAGGAGTGCATTAGTGTTTCTCTCTCTCTTTTTCTCTTTCTTTCTTTTTCCCTCTCTCTTTCTGTTTCTTTCTTTCTCCCTCTCTCTCTCCCTCTCTCTTGCTGTTTCATTCTCTCTCTCTATTTCTCTGTCTTTGTCTTTCTGTGTGTGTGTGTGTGTGAGTGTGTGTGTAATTGACTCTCTATTCAAATTCCCACTTAACAGCCTTTTAGGTTTATGAAGCGATAAAATGGAAAAGTAATCACCTGATACTGGAGGCAGTATAAAATTAATCACTCTGGACATCCTCAAAAACCTTTATTTGCAAAGTTCTGGGGACATGGATGCAGAACTGATTTTGTTCTATTTTTGCAGACGTACGCAGTGAATATTTCACTATGAAACTATTTATCAGCTGTGGGATAGAAAATACATTTTAGATCGTGGATGCAAAAGTTAAAGTCATTAAAAATGCAGCTGTGCTCAAGGGTAGCCCTTGGACTAAAAACGTGTGGTGTGGAGTTGTACCTAAAGACAGAATAAAGCATATTTTGTATCATTTTGCAAAACTAGTGGTTTTGGATAAATATAGTCAAAACAGGGTATGGTGATGCAGAGTGCCGTCTGGGTGTTTTGGGACAGAGGTCTAAAAACATTTTTTCTGTCACATAGGTACAAATTACATAAAATGTACTGCTGTTGCTCACAGTTGAGAGGGTTATCATTTATTTTCTGGCCTTCTTTTTCATCTCCCTTTTTATTGGACATTAGAGTTAGGCTGGCAGTCAAATTAACATTTTTTGTAGTTTTACATTGCCAAAGAGCCTGATGCATGCTAAAACAAAGGTCAGTTTTAACCGGATGCTTATTTTCGGCAGAATTACATCTGACAACTCGCGCTAAGTGCTGATGCTGCTCCGCTGTGAGTGTTTTACCAGCTAGACAAACATCCCTGCAGTGACTTTTTACTAGAGTTGGCCAGCTAGTCAGCGCTCGGATGTCATACCACTCAAAAGGCTTTAAAAGATGCAAGCACAGTCGTTCTCTGCCTCCGAGCTTAAAACATTTTTCTAATAAGTTTCATACAAAAAATTGTGTGAAACCAACACCAATATTTTAATCTTGTTTCCTCTTGTTAATGATAATAAAACAAATTTCGTTGGCAAAACTGTTGAGGAAATTGACACTGATCTTAGCAACTTAGTTTTTTACCTAAATCCAACTTTCTTAAGTGAAACTATGGCAATCCTGATATCTTTATAATAAAAAAACTGTTTGCATCACCCAACACATTTTTATTGATAAATACTGGTTGATACTTCTGTGTGTTACTGAAGCATTTAAAAATAACAAAGGTTATACAGCAACTTTAGTTTTGATATCCACATGCATAGCCTCCTAGAAACAGCTCTACTGTAGGTTTGGACAGTCCAGCTCCTGCACAGCTCAGTGAAATGTGCAAGTTCTTTCATGTATTATCCCAGAATGGTCCATAGCTGCCACAGTCTGCTACTCACGAGCCAAGAAGCAAGTAGGTGGTGGCAGGCTGCCCAGCCGATCTCACTGCACAGCACTGTGAGATCCAGCATTGCTCTCAAACAAGTCAGGCATCTTCAGAGACAACTAAATCCAAAATATGGATCCCACTGCCTGTGTCGTGGGCTGCCAGTAGCATGAGAGAAACTGGAAGCTGAGCTGGTCATAAGACCAGTACTGAGGGAGAAGGGGTTCTCTCTCCCTGATTGCCTGATTAATGAGAATGTGAAAATATCAGTGCACTTATTAGTTTTGGATTGGTTGAGCCAATGTAACCCATTAGAGGTCAAAGCCTGTGTGAAATTACAGCCTGGAAGTACTTGTGACTTATAAATCAACATTCAAAATGAAGATCCTCAAAAATCCTTAAGTGAAGGTTTTAAAATGATTCTATCTCAGTTTCATAGTTTGCTTTACTTACTCATGACAGAAAACATTTGCATTTTACCAGAACATGTTTTTTTTCTCCCTTTAAATCAAAACTGCTTTACTTTTTAGATCAGAAGACGCAGACCCACACCTGCAACTTTAGTGGCATCCAGTGATCAGTCATCACCTGGTAAGGCACTGAAATGCAAACACACACACACACACACACACACACACACACACACTGTTTATGTCACATGAGATCATTGTATCGACTTACATTCATTGTCTTGAAGTTCAACCTAAACTTTAGGGCTTATGTCAGTTGCATCAGATTTGGCTGTTAAATAAGAATATTTGTCGGTTTAGGTTTTTTCCATATTTGCACCCTTATTGCTTGTTGCAAAGTAATGTCCTCCCACAGGGTTGAAGTTAGTCTGACCATGGCTTTAGGTGAACATATTAGAAAAAGAAAGAAATGGCTGTCAGTTGTAAATGGACAGAATTCCTGGTTCATCTTTCTGGCTGAGCTGTTGTCTTGTCACAACCTGTCTGTTCATCCGTCTTCTCGTGTTTCCTGCCCTGTCTGCCCTGTCTGTGTCCCCAAATGTCAGCAATTACATCCATTAGTATAATGGTATCAGAAATAATAGCGTAGCATGTGAGAAGAAGGATCTTTGGATAGAGCGCCAAGCATTTTTCTCAAAAATCTGGGCAGTCTTCTTATCTTCTCCTATATTCCACTCCAGTTTTGCTCTGTACAGCTCACACCATGAGTTCCAAGCACACCCAACTCAGTGCATCTGTGTATTACGCACACTATTTTCTGCCAAATATTAGCTGCTGCGATCTCTACAGTGGAGTTTACAAAGTACCTTCAAAAGGAGTCTTGAGGTAGCGTTGAATGATATGTAATGACTGAGTGAAGCAGCCTGGGGTGGGAAGCTGAGGGTATAAACAGCTTTGTGAGCAAGGAGCTGAAATTCTCACAGCTCCAGAACACTCACATACTCTGATCAAGGGAAATTATTGCCAAAACTACAAAAATAAGACCTTAGTTGTAATAAAGCAGAATTTATTTTAACCATAACCTCAACATGCCCAAACTCATCTCACTTAACCCTCAGCTGACCTAAACACACTGAATAAATGCCTAACCTTGTGGGTATTGGCTTTGTGTCCTCAGATTGGAGCAATAATATGACTTTGTCAGTAGGTTTTTTCCCTCAGTGTGTCCTGTTGGTCCACACACTATCATGTATTATTGCAGTTGTTCCCAACTGGTGGGTTGTGGTCCAAAAATGGGTCGAGGGTCCATGTTTTATTTACATTTTGTCAAATCAGTTTGAATATGTGGTAATTTCACTTATGTGCAGACCTTGAACTCTTGATTAAGAGAAATCTGGACCCAGTAGCTGGTACCAGTAGGGAACCACTGTCTTATTACAACTGCTGTGATGCAGCATCACAAGTCTATTATGCACCAAATGAAGCTTCCTGCTGCATTAGAACAACAAAAACAGCCGTGTGTAGTTCCTCTCATGGGAACTCAATGATCAAACACAACAGCGCTCCCCTGGAGAATTATCATCCTTTATGAGTCATCCAGCAGCTCCCTGCTTCCCTCCCTGACTCTGCTGTACTTCAGTATGTGAGTGTGTAATGTGACCCAAATTAAAAGATGATCAGCTGGGAATATAGTGCAGCGAGTGTAATGTACTCCAGGTGAGAAAACGGAGGGTGGTATTCTCTGTGTTGTATGAATAAATTAAGAGCTGATGCGTCATTGAAGAGACCAGCAGAGACTGCCATTGTTATATTGAGTAAATTGCAGCATTTTATCACTGGAACTTGAAGCAGTTAGTGTTTTTTATCTTACAGACAACAGTCTATCTAATTAGGTCTGATTAAAAATTCTTTGCCTGTGATCTGTTTGCGTAGTGTGTATGTCTGTGTGTGTCTCTCTGCGTGATTGCATGTGTTTGATTCAGTAATTGGACACTGAGCATGTGGAGTGTCTCAGAGTCAACCTTGATCTCTGAATAAAAGTGCAGAGAAAACCCTCAACAATCCTCCCCGCTCAGTAGATCAGAGACAAGAGGAGAGGAAAGAGAAAGAGGAGACTTGCGAAGGCGCTCAAGTAGAGAAATGTGAAGCGAATAAGAAAAACAGAGAAACTGAGATGAAGTATAAAGGATCACAGTAAAGGAGGAAGTGTGTTATTTATTCGATAATATATTTTGTTGCTGCGCGTTATTTTGTAGTCATATTAATTTTGCTGTTTTTAGTGTTAGAGTAATCTGCTTTCATTGATGAAAACATAAAAAGAGCTGAGTCTGAAATAAATTCAGATTTAATTTCATTTAAGGGAATACTTCGTCGATTTTCAACCAGTTTTGGTATCAAAACATTACGGGTAATATGTGTAATTAAACTGTGGTAAACTTCCCTTAATCCAACCAGTCCCTACTCCATCCAACCAAACTAGTTTCCCCCTGGAATAAATAAAGTACCAAATGTTGCCCTCTATTTACTGGCAACAATGTTTGGCAAGTAAGCAGTATATATTAAAGAAGAGGTGTTTGCTTTTGATGGTCTTGTATTTAAAGCATCCACAAGGTACTTTGATTTTTGTTTTGCTTTTGGCAGCCCCTGTGGACAAAAGTGGTAGTGTTTCCAAGAGGTCCACCAACTCTTATCATTAAGATCTTGATCTGGGGGGCGCCTGCATGTGTTATGGAAGCAGTGAAAGACGAACGCAAATAATTTTTTTTTTTACAGTTCACGCTGTATGCTGTGCACACTGTTTGTTTCGTTTTTGGTGACAAGAGGACACATGGTAACATGGAGTTATTCTCTTTGACTTAAACTGCGCCAATATGACAACATGTTGGATTTGAAGCCAAAGAAAGAGCTCTTCTTACTGGATGCAAGCCCTGTTGTTAGCTGAACATTTGAAGGACACAATGTTTCTAATTATATCTGAGGCTCGCTTTGCAAGAGCCGCAGTGGACGAGGACTAGCTGATTCATGAAGTTAAAATAGCCTAGAGAAATCACTGGGAAGATCAAAGTTTCTGCTGAGGTAAATGACCGTTGCACAAAACGCGCTAGGCTAAAGTTACTTGCTGTTGACTATATTGTATGTATTTTCCAGTCAATAACACATCGCAAAACATGTGTTCTGATTTAAAAAGTAATGTTACAAACATAGGAAGATTGCAAGTAGGCTACTCACCCATGTTTAAGGTGTGTAAGTTTCTGGTCTGATCTGGATCACACACCTGATAGCTACGGTTTGTTTACCTGAAGTAAAAGAAGTGAATATTTAATGCATTCAGTTTGACAGAGAGCTCTGGTGTCGATGTTATGTGAAAGTTAGACACTTGTTTTCTGTTGGGACACAGTGTCAGTTCCACTCAGGATTGACTGCTAAGTCAAGTAGGACACCTGGCAAAATTTGGTAAACCAGTCTTGGTCAGTGTTTGGCTTAATGTCTAACCAATTTGAAAATTTCACACTGGCCTCATCCTTTTTTCAAGTCCCACAATTCTCTCCTTGTGCTGGATGACTGACCAAGGTTGACACATCTGTTTGCTTGTGCTCTATCCGTACTCTTGTTAGCTTTTTTTTCATCTTTTAGTTAAGCTTTGTTTTCTCTCCTGTCTCAGAATCAGTCACAACCACTAAATATAATGTCAAAAATAACATTCTCTAAAGAAAAAATCTTTTGCTTCCTTTTACAGGTTAAGGTGCTACTCACTTACAAACTTTGCTTAAGAAAATTGTGAACGGAGGCCCTTCTGATCTGCATGCCATAAATTATGTCATCTGATTTTGCAGAGAATTGAACCCCTTGGACAAACAGGCATAAAAAATAACTATATAAAAATACCCAGTCTTCTTGCTGATGGTCTTGTTTGTTTATCTAGGTCATATAGAAATATCAGTGTGAAACTGAGTATGCTTCAAACTCCCTATAGTTGCTTGTATCTCATACTGGGCTGCATCTCATTGTGAGTGTGTCCTGAAATTGAGAAATTATGATAAAGACAGCCATGCCATGGACAGATTCAGAATTTGAACACCAAGTCTGAGACCGAGACAGTTACAGTTGTGTGTGTAAAAGGAGGATGTGCCAGAGAGGAGGGGGATGGGGAGGAATAGATATGATGATGAGGGAGAGGAGCGCTGCTGGTGAAGTAATGGTGTGCCCCACATCAGACAGAGCTCTGCATTATTTAATGCTCTGCAGATTGCTCTGCCCTGTGCACTGTGAACCCCAATAGCACATCAGGGGAGCAGCCACAGACAACTAAGATGCAAGCCAGGGGCTAAATAATGAGGGAGCAGGAATTGTTACAAGAGTGTGCCTGATTTGAATCTTCCATGAAGAGGAGGATTCATGTCTTTATTGATTGCCGGAGAAAGACAGAGTGGAATTATATAAATCTCGAAGAAAAATAGTTATTTAATTTTATTATTATTGTAGTAGATGAAACGTTGAAAAATACCTTTTTATGAACTTCTACTTTGGTATTTTGTGTTTCCTGATGAGCAACAGCAGAGCACTGCTATACTTTGAAAGGAGGAGGAAATAACCGTTAATGCCACATATAATGACAGCGTTTTGTAGTGCCCTTTAAGTGTGATAGTTCACCTGTACAAGCACCAGCAGCAGCTGGTCTGCGGTTCTGCGGTGGAGTGAGTGCTGCCACTTGAAGCACTTTGGCAAATGTATGACACCCTAACTGCAAGAAAAGGCTAGATGGACTGATTTATCTTTGTTCCAAGACCTTAGTGAAAAAAGGAAAAGAAGTGCTGGTGCACATTGCATTGACAACAACTATAATTGCCCAGGAAAGCAATCTGTGTGTCTTTCAATTTAAAATGGACTCAGAAGATACAATAATGGAAATGGTGTCACTCATCCATTCACTGTCATTGTGACAAAGGTTTTATAACCTTTTTCTCACTCTTACAACAGTCTCTTCACTATAAAATAGCCTATATCCTCATGCTCAGGGTCACCCTGTTGCCACCAATAATCCGAAAATCAGAGCTACAGGCTTTAATATTTGTTTTGTAAGCAAACTTCTCAAGAAACTGAACGTGTATTGCATCATGCAACTTTAATTTCAGTTCATGAAGATGTTCCTGACAACCATGGTCTTGTAATTTAAATTCATTACACAAAATCAATCAGTTTTAATAACTGTGCAGACTGTTGTTTTTTTTTTTTGTACAACACGCATTTCTTTCTCTCTTGGCACAGCTTGCACTTTGTCGATTGAGTATCATAAGTTAAAGTCCCTGCAGTGCCAGGGGACAGATACGTAGATTAGACATGTCATGTTCGTGAGCTATAATCATAATCTGTGAACAATCACGGCCTGTTGTTTTTCCGGTAAATGCAGCTTTTCTTGTGTCAATTTGTGCTCAACAAATCAACAGCTGCTGCTTGTCAGCGCTCGCACACACTTTCTTCAGGATAAAACCGTCTCTAGTTAGAGTAACAGGCAGTAACATTATTAGAATCTTTAATTATTTTGCTAATAAGATATCTGTTTGAAAACAGTTTGTGTTGAATGTCTTCTTTGACATTAAAAACAAGGAGCTTCATGTTATTTGTGCATAAAGGGAGAAAGACATCTACCTCCCCCACATTTTTTTCTCCTTGCATAGCAACATTAAACTGCAAAAAGATAAAACAACCCTCTCAAATCCATGACTGACTGTGTGAAGACGTGTTTTTCTTTTCCCTTTTTAACACACAGTTCAAGCACATTCTTGATATGCTCGTTTTTCTTCAACAAATTCAGTACAGAAAATATAAATTGACACCAGCTACAGTTGGCAGCTAAATTAAAGCGGCTTGGCTGAATAAAGTGGAGTCAGAAGATTTTCTGTGTTCTCGTCTGGCTTTGTGTCAGACAGTCAGTCAGCTGGGAGTTGCAGTGATAGACTCATCACTGCCGGAACGGCCTTTTTTTTATTGGCCTTTTCTTTCATTTTGCAGCACAGATGGGCTCGATACACATAGAAAACGATCTTAATATCAGACGAGTGAAAGCCATATTTCATGTCTTTTGACCCAAGTGATACATCAAACATATCTGCTACTACTGCTACTACCACTATGAATTCTACTGCTACTATTACTGATAATTTTAACAAGGCTTTTTTTTCAAATTCAAGTACAGCTGCTCACTCACAGATTTTAAGTCTACAGTTTATTGATCCCCTGCTCCAATTTCAAACATAGAATGAAAACCTGAGAAGACACCTGAGCTCCTATTTCATCCCATCTGTGCTGCGCTAATGTTTAATTATCATCTCTAAAATCTCAGACTTTCACAGCACAGGTACTTCAGGTTGATCTTTTCATGGTCAAGATACTCATTTTCTGTAATTACAGTATCTTCTTTGACTATCTGCACATGTTTAATCATCGGAGTTACTTAAGATGCAATAATTCTGCAGTTACAACGGCAACCATACTGGTTTAAAATAGCTTAATAGCTTTAAAAAGTATTTCACTGCTGGGAAGGTGGTCTCTAAATAAAACTAGGCTGTCTGTTCAGAAGAAAGTCGCAAATACTTTTAAAATAGGTATAGAATGTGGGGGTGTGTGTGTGCAAACCAAGCTAGTTGAAAATCTCACATTTATCCCTTTAAAGAGCAACAAAGTGAAATTGATGATCAGTTTAAAATAACAGCATTGACTGAAAAGGTGTAGGCTAACACCAGAGCTTATCACGCCTATACCGATCACAAAATACACCAACCCAGTCTAGAAAATACAATAAAAAAGGTATTTATTCATATAGATATTTAAAACCTGCATTTATTCATACACAGCCTACAGCATTCACTTACCATGCTTTGTTGTGAACATTTCCTGAAGATTTCTTTAATATTCACAGTTTCTTTTTTCAAACATGCAGAAAGTCTTCATTATTTCTACACAAAATGTTTCAGAGTACGCTTTGCACAGGTGTGATGAAACTCTAATTTCAGACTGATACAGTTTGGCAGCTGCCTGTCAAATACCAGTTTATAAAGCTTCAGCTTCACTCTGTATCTTGAAGGACCATGGCCCATTTCCTGGGATTGATTCTAAACAAAATCCATAACGGATGTATGAACACTCTCGAACTCCAGGGAGACACTAAAAATAAAATTGAGTTTCGAGCATCGCTGTAAATACGCACGTTGTAAAGATGAATCCCTCTTGAAATGAAATGTAATGGTTTGCGTGTCAGATTTTTATACGCCACTGAGTTTGTGTTTGGTGCAGAGAGGAAGAGAGAGAGTGATGAATAAAGAAACAAGCACATCAGTGGCATTTTGAACAGCCTGGCACATACTTTAAAGTAGGGATAATATATGCACATGCACTCACACACACACGCATACACACACACACACACACATACACAGAGGCACTAACACAGTGCCTTCCTAGTGCCTAGGGATGCATAGGTTGCCAAGCAACAAGGTGGTGTCCTAGAAATAAAGTTGCCAGGCTGGATACGCGGAGTCGAATGCGGGTTCAACGCACTCACTATTGATCAAAGTTAATGGTTTCAGTGTACTCCAGCCAAGTTATTTTAGTGTCTATTACAATCGTTTCATATAGTGACCACAGAGTCGTGTTTCACATGTTGAGAACAGATTATGAATCGTTATCCAGCAGGAGTCACATGAGCTTCAAGTACAGTCAAAGTCAGGAGTGCTCACTCTGCTGTAAAATCTTGGGACCAAAATGCCCCCAGAAGTATACTGACAAGCAATTAAAAACAAACAAACAAACAAACAAACAAACAAAAATAAACGTCTGCTCAACTTGTGACTTGCAAAACAATAACGTGTTCCCATCTCTGACATGAAGGAAGGATGTGTAGCAGGATTGTTGTTGTAGACTTCAGGCTGCATTGGTTTTAGTACCTAATACTCCGCCAACTGAGGGGCAAATTCACAAACAATGGACTCGACCACTGATGAATTCGTTCAGTTTTCAGCGATGCACCCTGAATTGTGCATCACTTACAAAGCTATGTGCTTCAACGATATTTGGGCTAATGATATTACAGCAAAAAGACACCCAATAAATGAGTGCAGTTTGCAGGTCCTGACTGAAGGGGTGCAGAGGCATTCCTTTAAACTTCAGACAAGGAATTTAAATGTGACAGAGAGGGACTTTGACACTCCTTATAAATGTGCTACAGTAAATGCCAACTCTCTGAAGATGCTTATAATTATACTTTTACTGTTGCGGCTGTTAGTGCTGATCTTTGTGAATTTGACTGCTTTTGCAATGAGGCTCATTTGCATAGAACAGGGCAAACTTTTCATTAAATATATTTATATTACTTAATGTAAATATGTGCAAATAGCACAGGAACACCAGGATGCTATGTGCTTTGCAGCACAGTTAGTGATGCATTTCAACCTTTGTTGGGCTTTGAGAATCACACAGTATCTTTTTGTTTTATTTTTGTGGGTTTTAGCAGCTGCAACAACCATGTTATCCTTTTGTGAATTCAAGTGTAAATCATCTCAGCTCCAGACTACACTTGAGTGTGTTACACACTTAGTTCCCTTAAGAGATTTTGGAGAAACAGTGTTTTACTGTTTATCTATCATCAGCGGTTGGCAACACACGGGAGTCTATTAGGAAGAAGATGAGAGCGGATTAGGATCCCCTTTGTTAACAAAAACAATCATCCAGAGAGTCTGTGTTTATTCACAAAGAAAGTGCAGCATAAAAAAATAAAATAATTTCGCCCACCATGCTTGATAAAAAATTGAGGGGACACTTATTGCACTGGTTTGTAGTGTGTCAGGTAACCGTCTGGCCGGAGGTCACTGCTCTGCATTGTCTTGAGACACAGCAGCCCTCCAGCTGCAGTACACTGACACACTGATCAGGTCAACTGTGCTGTTATGGACAATATCAAGGCTGCACAATATGTTGAACCAGTCAGTTTTGCATACTTAACTGCATGTTTGCCTTTTCATTCTGTATTTGCTTTAAACTCTTTTTTTAAAAAAAATTGTTTTATTATGAACACTTTATAACTGAATATTTTATTTCTTGCAGAGATAGATGAAGATCGTCTCCCAAACCAGTTGTACAAGGTAATGTAATTCATGCTTTATGAGGGTCATTTTTATCTGAATAAGGTTACAGAAATAGAATTATGTGATTTCTGTTTTTTTAAATCAGCTCCATCTGTATAAATACAATGCCCTCCTTCTAGGAGCTCTCTGCCCATCTGATATAAAACATTGATGTTTTACAGGCAGCCTTGTTGAACTCCCCTCGACAAAGGCGAAAAGGACAAAAGGGGACACCTACAATGAAAGGTAGACTTGGTCTTGTAGTTATGTGTGATTTTGACATTTCATGTGTTAGGTCACATTGCTAGTTGCCATGAAACAACTATAAAATCATTATTTTCAATCTTTCCTGCTGTTGTACAGGCCTGTTACTTCTGACTCACCACTTCCATTACATCTCCGATTTGTTCAGTTACTCTTTTAACTGAATCATAATTCATTCTAATTATCAGGTGGATTGGAATGAATATATTAAAAACTCCACCTGCCTTGGATGTCTTGTGATACTTGGATTTTGTCCAATGACAGTATACCACAATTACCACCTTCAGTTTTCAGCGAGAACTGACTGTCCCTTCTCTTACATCATCATAATCAAAACGTGCTTCAATGCTCGTACATATGGGTCTGAAATATTGTTTCAAGGCAAACCTGTTAAAATGCCAACCTGTCTTTTAACGGGACAAAGCTATTAGTATGTCGAATAGAGTCAAGGATGTCAGAAAACTTGAACTTACTTGGTGAAGTATCTAAGCTAATGACGGAAGTTTGCTCTACCATGAGTGTCTTATTTCAGCCTCGGAGCCAATCAGTGCTCCACTTGCCTCAGCAAGGACTCATTATCCTTTATTTTTCTACCAGAATTTCTCCCAATTTCCATTTTCTGGGCATAAAAGAGGGTCTGTGTGAGATTAGGCCATTTGGGGTCCTGCACCACCTAAAGAAACTCTCAATGATTAACATAAAAACGCCCCCACAGAGTGGGAGAAGTGTTCCAGCACCTGATTATTTCTGTCGGCTGTTTTTGTAAAGGCAATGCAAATATTATTTCAAGTGTCAATTTCCAGTTAAACACAAATACAGGATGTAATGATTCACACAATACAACAGAGAATAAGGTCCAACAGAGAAACAAGGCAACAATAATGAGAAGATAAGTGAAATTTAGTGCTCAAGGATGTTTATTCTTCAATTAGTTTCACAGCTAAACGGCTCAGAGTGTGATGAGTCACTTCTTAGAGAAAACCCTGGCAATAATCAGCATGCTTTAGTTTCCCAGTACAAGGAGATTAAGAGTAATAAGGTCGTGGATAAAGGAGGTTGAAGAAGGCGATTAAACAAATCACCTCCCAACTCAAATGTATCTTTACCTGCCCCCTCACTCCAAACACTGTTGGATGTTAATTAAAACTTCCTACTTGATTAAAAATGCTTAACCTACAATATTCTTTTGAAGTGCTAGATCTCTTTTTCAGTCTCCACCTTCATTTCTCTTTCCTGTGTACTGTTCAGACACCTCAGTCTTTTCTCCCATTGGTTCCCTTCATCTCACTCCACTTTCTGTTCTTGCGTGTCCTCCTTCTTCCAACATTTCCCCAATGATTCTGTGCTTTCTACTTACCTCTCTCATCCTCTCCTAATCTTAACTTTTTTCTCCTAACCAACTTTTCTTTCTCCCGAGTCTCTCTTACCTCTCTTATCTCCACCTCCCTCCTCCCAGAGCTGCAGTTCATGGTAGAGCACCACCTGTACAGGCAGCAGCAGGGAGCCGGGGACGAGTGCTCCTCAGAGAGCTGCCTGTCAGACCGTCCCAGCCCCGACTCTGTTCCCACTGGGGAGGAGCTCCCACACGACGATGAGGCCACTGCAGAGGCCTTTGAGAAACTGCGCTGCCAAATGGAGGGTATGTTTGGAGACTGTGAAGATTTTATTTGCAGCATTGCAGCTGTCTATTGAGAACACAAACCTCCTTTGACAGCTAAAACTGACACAAATAGGAGTACTTCAACATTGTACAATAAGACACTTACTGTAAATGTATGAAATTTTACAGCAAGAAGTTTCCATGTTTATGTGCTTTTCCTCCACACAATCTAAACTGACCATAAGTAGGAAGTATGCGTACAAAACTAAACAAAGGACAATATTCTACTTTTGACCCTTTAAAATGTGGATAGACATCAGTTTTCCTTTGCTGAGTTCAGATGTGTTTCACAAGAATTTGAACCTCTGAAACCTTGCTTTGTTTAATTTGAAAACACAACTTGGCTAACTGCAAAAAAATAGTAAAAGGTGACATGAAAAAGACCTGAAAAATAGCTGGGTGAATTATTAGATATCAAAAACAAGTGAAAAATGAAAAATCTATCTATCTATTCATCTATCCATCTATCTATCCGTCTATCTGTCTGTCTATCTATCTGTCTGTGGTCAATTTTGGTATGTTTTTTTACTTTACTTCTTTTGTTTATTGTCCGTTTTTTCTCTAGTAAATTAGAAAGTAGGAAAAAATAAGTAAGTACAAATAAATCAAAATTAGACTCACTGTTAGCATAGTGCATGAAATAATGTACTTTTCACTTGTGCAATTCAGTCAGTGTCAGCTCGCAGAATGAATAAAGAACATGAATGAATGTATGAAGAGGGCCAAAGGGGAGTCTGCATATCGAGGGCAAGAAAATGAGTAGAAAAAGAATGAAAGGACGAGCAAAAGAGGGACACACAAGGATGTGAGAGTGAAGGGAGGACAGACAGACAGAAAAGGAGGTCACAGCTGTGACATCTGAAAAATGTGGTTGCTTGAGTTGAGAGGGAGAAGATGCTGAGGAATTATATTAAAGGAGGGATGAAGCCGAATACAGTTTTTTAACATGAGGGAAGGGTGTAGAATTGGGGGGAAAAGGGGAGCAGTAAAGTAAAGCAGAAAATGAGGAAGTAAGCAATAAAATGTCTGGAAGGGATATATGTAAATGATGGTAGGGTTATGGAGAAAGAGGAGAATTAAAAGAAGTGAAACAAAGGGATGGGGGGGGTAGGAAATGGAGAGGAATACATAAAGAAATATTCATGCATTTTTGGAAATATGTCTTTTGCTTTCTTGGCTTAAGTTAGATGATGAGACTGATACAGCTCTCATGTTTGTACGCTAAACACTGAGTATAGATGGAGCCAACTGCCAGTAAGCAGATCACATTAAGATGGTCAAATATAAGCATTAGCTTATATTTGACCGTCAGCTGCTCTTGTGTGCTTTGGTGTTATTAAACAGTTTTCAAAAAAAAACTTTTGGTTTGTTTTGGGAGACAAAACCTGATGTGTTTTTATTTTTGTTTTTTGTGGTGGGCTACGTAGGTGTGCTGAGCGCTGTTTGCTCCCCATCCTGTTGAAAATGCCTGTGGTGCATGCATAAGCACATACATGTGTCTGTGCATAACGCTGTAGTACACAATTTTTAAAAACATGCTTTAGCCTTCCAGTTAACTGTAATATGAGATCCAGATGGTCACCTTTGTTTCACACAGACCAGTCAACATTATGTCACCCACCAGCAGTTGTGTTTATTGGTCTGGTGCGGCGCATTGCATTCTGTTAGTTGTAGGTTTTTTACCTCTTGAGCAAAAGCGTCCTTTTTCTTAGTTTTCTCTGGTCATGTAGCACCATCTTTCTACTGCATAGACAGCTTTAAGCGAGGACCCTCTTTATATCTGTGAAATACTTTTTTAAGGTTTAGGGGTTTGAAAATATGGTGACACCACTCTCTGATTTCAGTCTTTATGTTAAGATAAGCTAACCAGCTGCTGGCTGTAGCTCCATTTTTATCTTAAAAACATCAGAATGGTAACGACCTTCTCATCCAACTTTCTGCTAGAAAGTGAATAATTGAATTATTCTTTAATGAAAACACTGAGATGGTTCAGAGTGCCACCTTGGCAGATACCGTCTCCTTTCTGTGCCAAATACCTTAACATCTGATGAGATAAAACAGACTCAGCTTTTCTTCTCAGGCCATATAATTTACTTTAATGGAAGGTGAGTAGATGGTCACAGAGAACAGCACATACTAGACACACATTCAGTCATTGCCCAGCACTAATGCATCACGAGAGCTGCTTTTCTGAAGTGCCAAAATAGATTTTTTGTTCATGTTATCTATTTTCATTTTAATTCACAGACACACATCTTTTTTGTGGCGTAAAAGCTAAAAAAAAACCCACACACATTATAATGAGATGAGCAGGGTTTTTCATGGATGGCTCCAATGTTATTGAGGGGCTACTAATTAAGTTGTCAGTGCTGATGAAAGGAGCAAAGGGGAAGCTGGGAAAAACAAATCGATGACCATTAACACCAGCCCAGCCGAGCGGTGGTTTCACTCAAAGATCAGCTTTTTGAATTTGCTCAGTGTGGCTAAAAACATGTTTCCGTAAATGTCAGGTGACATTGATTGATGTAGTGTAGTTCTGAATATTTTATGCACACAGCTGGATGAGTGAAGGTGCATTGTTTCTTTTCTGCTTGTTTATATCTCTATTCACCTTCATGTTGTCCTCTATATGCCCCCTGCAGAGTTCTCCAGGGAGAGTCTAGAAGCAGCTGGTGGACTCGAGTGCCCCCTCTCCAAGGAGAAGGCTGATTGTTCCGGTGTTGCCAACGTAGCAGATCCCTCATCGCAACAGAACAACGAACAAGCAGGTAAAAACAGCCACGTTTACACAGGAATCCTTTCCCTCAGGGGTCTCTTCATCATCCGTTCACGGGGCAGGGTTTATTTAGAGATGTTAAACAGTGCAACAGGCTTGGCTTGGTGTCATGTAATCATGGCTCGTCAACAAACATCTGTGAAGTGGCTTTGATCCACACTTCAGAGCACTGCTGCGGCTGAAGTACCCTGGGAAGCAGCTCATACGGAAGTGGAAAAATTTGCGGGGCTGATGGTGCTGAGCTGATACGGAGGCTGTTCTGTCGTCGCTGTAGACTGTGTTTGTTTATTTATTTCTCTCATTGATCTTTGTGGACCTATTAATCAAGAAAATGTAGTAAGTTGCAGCAAATTGTTGGCTTACTCTGCTAAAAGCAATTAAAGTGTGTAAATATAAAACACAGGTGTAATGTATCCGTCATTAGGAATTATGGAGGTGTTACAGTGTGTTCAAACAGATCATAAAGCTGATTTTAGAGGCAGCAAGATCAGATACAAAGTCTATGGAAAGACGAGATAAGCCGCACAAATTTAGGAAAGGCGATAAAAATGTTTCAAGATAATGTATAAGGGAAGAAGATCTACCCTGTAACACTGCAGGGTTAGTCCAACTAACCTTCACACTCAGGGCATGAGTAGGGATGGGTACCGAAACCCGGTATTAGAGATACCCCCTAAAAAGAACAGATAAGAGTGCAGTTGAAGTACCTGATCAATAAGCAGTATCACTAGGAGTAGTAGTACTGTTAAAATCTTAACGATACCCATCCCTAGTCCATGGGCGAGAGGTGCTCACACCAGCCCGCAAAGAGCTATAGGTGTACAGCTGCGGAGCTGTAACTTAGGCATTAGTCTTTAATCCTTTTAATTTCATTCTTTTAGTTTAGTAGACTACAGCTGTTGTCTTAGTGTGTCAGATAAATCCTAATGAACATTTAGGTAATATAAGCATCAGACTGGACATTGCATTGACAGATACCATGTACTAAAGGACCCAGGTCGGGATCAGGGACAAAAGATCATCAACATATACCGCCTTTTGAATGTTTCTATCTGATTTATTTTTAGATTTTTTCTTTTTTGCTCAAATTCTCAGTAACTATGCTCTAAGGCATTGCTGCAAGCCCATATCTGTCTTTTGGCATATCCAGATTGTATCTGGGTTGAAAGTCTGGGCAACAAACAAACACATGAAATGCGATTTTTGCAAATCAGATTCAAATCACATCTGAAGGGGTTTGAAATGCGATTCCAATGGGATTTCTAAAGATGCGTTTCAGTTTGGATATGCTGGACGATGAAATCGGATTTCGAAATGTCTTTTGCATCACTCACAACATACAACACATCACAACAACATCAAATCCAGGGTGACGCGAACGCTGAACAGAACCCACTCTGCTTCTAGCAGAGCGTTAAGGAGGATAACACAGTGACAGTGCGAGTGTTTGGGGGGGGAATGATATACCTAAATTTACATGCTTCTGTGCGGGAAAGCCGCATCTCCAGTGTAGCTACTTATACCTCATTCCCACCGCAGTTAGCATGTGAATGCGGGTTTTTTAAACACAGGTAATCCTGCTAAATGGCTGTATTCCCACTGCTACTGAAATTACCGCTGGAGAGCGAGTCGGCATTTCCGTCAGCCGGCGAGGGTGTATGCAGACAGCGGCAGGAGGTCTTCGAAATTTTTTTTGTGGTTTCTTCTGGTTATATATCTTTTACTTATTCTGTCTCTCTTTCAAACCCAGTGTAGATGTATTTGGATTTGTGTTTTAGTGCTGCTTAGGAGGAGATCGACACTAATTAGTGATTAGTCATTGCATCTCACCGGTTAAAGAGCTTAAGGAGCGTTGTGAATCCTGATCGTATGCATTCCCATTGCATAAAAAAGCCAGATGTCAGCGGGTGTTAGCGGGTTTTTTGTGCAGTGGGAATGAGGCTTTAGCTACTGATGCCTACGTCATTGCCATAGACTGTATATAAAGATGGACAACATGTCAGCTCCCCCAAAGTAAAGCTTTTCAATCTCGATCGCCCTCTGTTGTCTGTCTGCAGTATAGGCCATAAAGCCTGCCCCTCCATGTTAGTGAATGGACATGGGCCAAACTAAAAACTCAAAGTACACACCAACTACATTTTTCCCCAAAGATGGTTTCTGTCACTGAAGGTAGTTCTCATCACCCTGTGGTTGTTCAAGTGATCATTTTTATGATAAGTTCAGTTTTAATGAGTTATTCAGTTCTACAAAAAAACGGGATTTTACACCATGATTGACAACTGTGACGGCAGCTCTATCTGCTTGCGTTCAATGGGGCTGCTCATGATTGGTCGGACGGGTGTTTTGGCTGGAACTACCCCACCACAGATATCACTGCTGCACAGACTCTGGCTTCAAATGACGTCACCAGCGCAAGATGGCAGCAGCTGTATCTGGGATATTTGAGCTTCACTTAAGCATAATGGGGATGAGTCGGGGAGTGTCGTCCATCTTTATATACAGTTTATTGTTGTTACCGTAGCAACCCATGTAGAAAGTTTGGTGATGTCTGGACACACAAATCTGATCACTTGCAAATAACAGTGTAAACAGTCCTAAAAATCTGACTTGACAAACACATCTGATTCGCCTACAGTGAACATAGCCTAAGTTGTCCAAATTAGATGAAAAGCAGGACAGACAACAGGTGTCTCTAATGCCCACAACATAATTTATTTAGATAACTTTGTGTTCCTTGGTCTTGGCAGTAGTTTGAGCTTGCTACTGTTGTTAGCGGGCGTACTAACTTGCTTACAACTTAACTTTCCATAGAGCAAACAAACACCCTGTTTATTACGTCTCCCACACCTTTGCTCCTGCACTAGGAACACTCTAGTTTTGGAATAAAGGTTAAAAAGACTTTCCTGGGGCACCTGGAGGCTCAGTAGATAGAGCAGGCGCCTCATGTGTAGAGGTTATGTCCTCACCGCAGTGGCCGCGGGTTCGATTCCAGTCTCGGCCCTTTACTGCATGTCACCCCCTCTCTCTCTCCCCCTTTCACACTTGTGCTGTCCTATCAATTAAAAGCAAAAACACCCAAAAAATATCAGAAAAAAAAGACATTCCCCTCTTAAAATGCCATGTATCATTCTTATTGGAGCCCCATGCACACCCCTTTGGCAAGTTAGGAGATCCAGTGCTTGACAAGCATGCAGTGCCTGCTTACAGTTGCTAAGCTATGATTTGACGATCACTGTTTTGCTTTGGGGTTTAAAGAACGCTGAATTATTAATATGTACTCCCACCATATTTGATCAAAAGTCACAACAGTAGGTTTACCATGTTATCTCATATTTTATATATATATATATATATACAAATTATATATAAAACAACCAAAAAGATAAAGTGAGACTAAAATACAGAACTTCTACTTTCTCCTTTAAAGGCTAATGGACAGAATGTATGTAATGTTTCTAAGTAGTTAAAGAGCAAAAAACTGAGTGTAATTTCTCTCCATTTGGAGAAACAGCCATGCTTTTGCTGGAATAGTAAAAAGTGATCCTGAATATTTATTTATTGTTTATCTGCAGGAGTCCATTAAAATCCCCCGAGTCTGCCTCTTCTTTTTCTTTTATTGTCCCTCAGACTTTCATGTCTCTGTCTATATTTTGCAGACACAAAAGCAGCAGCATTCAGCCCGAGTCAGCCTGCAGAGGAGAAAACAAAGAAATGCAGCCTGGAGACAGAGAAATAGAGCGGTTGTCTTCTGTACAACACAAAGCTGCTCAATCTGCTCAGCCAGCCCAGCACAATGACAGAGGATTGTGTCTGCAGATCCACTTTTTAGATACATCAGGGCATCTATGTTCCTCTACAGTCAGGCCTTAGTTACCACCTTGAGAACAAGAACAAAGCTTTCTACACTTATTTTGTGTCAAAAATCCTGTGCAAATTATTTAATTATGATTATATTGGTTTTCTATAGCTTCTCCAGCACTAAACTAAAACTTAAACTAGCTAACTGTATCTAGCGAATGGGAAAGAGTCTTTTCCTGTTTCAGTCACGCAATCATTATCATAATCTACCACCACTCACATGCATAATGCCCCCTTTATTGTTCAAAGGTAATAAATATTCTCCATGCAACCATTTTCATCATTAAACATGTGCCATGACTCCTGCAATCATCGTTCCATCTCAGAGCAATAAAAATGTATTTGTACCTCATAAATAACTGGGACCCAAACTGCCACTTCTAAAATCAAATGCCATTATTTTAGTGAGTTTGATGCTGAATCCGAAATGATTGGGTAGCACATCTGGGTTGATTGACAGTTTTAAATGAAAAAATATATTGATTTTTGTTAACACTGGATTGGACATTTACAAAAACTTTCATAAAGTATAACTGAAATAAAATCGCATGATATTTTTCTACAATAGCATATAAAGCTGCAATGGCTAGTCATTGACAGAAAATTTCTTTCCAACTATTCGGGTTATCCATTAATCCATTAAGTCGTCTTTTTAAAGAATAAATGTCATGATTCTCTGATTTCAGCTTCTCTACCATGAGGGTTTTCTGGTTTCCTTCGTCTTCTAATATTAGAGACAGAATATTTCGTTTTTTTTAACTTTTGGTCGGACAAAACATTTGAAGACATCATATTCAAACTCTTTTTACTATTTTGTGACATTTTATTGATAAAGTGGTTTAATTTATTTGGAGAATCATTGGCAGTTTAGTTAATGAAAAAAAATTGTGGGGGGGGGGGGGTATAAAACCAAAATTTGACTTTTTTTTTTCTTTCCAAAAACACTTTGTAGCTTTCTTGCTAATGTCTCCTTGTTATCTAAGGCTACATCTACACTGACATGTTTTTATTTTAAAACGCAAACTTTTCCCACATTTATGTCTAGCACTCAACCTTCTCCGGCATTTTAGAACCCCTAAAATTTTAAATCTTAAAAAAATGGTGCTGACTGCTTTAAAAATTTGAAAACTCTGGGGTTGTGTTTTAGTCTGGACAGGTGGAAACGGGGACTTGTGAAAATTATGAAGCAGACCCCCATATTCACTTCCATGTTGGATCTTTTCAGTCATGACTATCAGTCAGTCAAGTCAAAACATTATAGATAGGCCTATCTTCCATACCTCTTTCATTTTTATTCCTTTTGTATGGGTACTCCTTTCCTTAACTTCCTCCTGCGATTGATAATGCTCCCATAATGCTGCGGTATTTGCTTTTCATCAACTCCCAATCTGTTATCTTGAATGCCTTATACTTTGCTTTCTGTTTACATCAACACATATACTTCTAGTGTGTGAATTGTCATGTGACATCCATTTTCAAGTGTGGATGAAGATTATTTTTGAAAAGGCGCTTAAACACTTGTGATTGCGGTGATCATTGCTGTTTAAAACAAAGTTTTAAAATGAAAACATATTTGTGTGGACGTGGTCCAACTTACATTCATGACTACATGTCCCACAACATTAGCTTGTTGAATGAGCCACCAAACAAACACTCACTGGGAGATAGTGCTCTAACTTACTATCGTACTTCAAGTTTGCAGTCAGATAACTAATTTACGGAGCCCCTTAAGATAGCGTTCCCTATCTTACCCTTAATTAGCAGCTCAGTTGCAGCACGTTAAACAGCTTGTAAACATACCTGTTAAATGTCTGCTCAGACTCTCTTCTGTCTTAAATACACTAACAACACCCTGCCTGCCCAATGTTAATTTGTCAACTTTGTCTCTCCAGAGGTCACCTGTAAGCTGTCAATCAAACACAGACACACCCCCAGCTGCTGAGGTGAAAAATATTTATATTTTACTTTTTATTTTTATTTATTTTAAGACATTTTTGATTATTTACTTAATTATGCAACTCTTCACAATTCACCTAAAACAAAACCTGTTGACATTATTGGACTTCAAAGTAGCTAGTTATTACTGCTAATTTTCCAGTTAACAACAATGGTATCATGTCTGGTTTCAACATACATTAATAACCAGACTTTCACCAGCTTAACTGTGTGGATGTAAATCTCGGGAAGAAGGGATGTTAATAAGAGTCTTGTCTGCAGATGCATTTACATATTTTGATTTAACAAGGACAAAGCCAACCCCAGTGCACCCTCATATTTGACACTTGAATGCTTTATGGGAATCTAAATCCTGGTCATAAAACTCTTTCCTGCATGACATTGAATCAACAGTGATTTTTCTTTACTCTGCTTCATTTTGTACGAGAACTAATTAAAACAGCAAATCAAATATTTTAAATAACGGGCACAAATTGTAATTACAGACATTCCCTTTCACTCAAGTTTTGTATGAAACAAGAACATTATAAAGTCATTACCACACTCTTAAAATGTAATTTCATCTGTTAATTGTATCACTGAAGTGGCATTATTATGTAGATTATGTGACAATCCTTCCATAACCTTCACATTATACTCAACATGCCTGAACGAAAACTGAAACAGAAAACTAAAACCACCCTAGTATTGATCCCAACAGTGACCACTATGTCCACAATGAACAAGAAATACGGTAAAAAACATTCCTGTGCAAGCTTTTGATTTTCCTCTGCAGTGTATTTATGAACCATGTAATGTTTGTTCTGTTTTTGAATGGTAATAATGTACTACATGGAATTAATCTGGGGAGTTTTGTTCCAATTTTACTTGAATTGATTGATGATTACATGCGTAATCTAAATTTGTTTGATACAATAAAATGTTTAAATTGGTGATTGGCTGTTTTACTTTTGCAGTCTATCAACTTTGTAACCAATAAAATTAAAGGGGATAGTGCAGATTTTTTAAAGTGGGGCTCTATGAGGTATTTCTCCATTGACAATGTATCATCTGCAGTAGATGTCAGCTGACACGCCTCCAGGAGAAGCAGGCTGGAGTCACATGACATGGAGTGACATGGACGCTAAGCAATTTACTGCTGTGGATGGGGTTCGCAACAAAATGTATTTAAGCCTCCTAAAACAATCAATATCACTTTAGTTGTGCACTATATTTTGAGATAATTTTATGGCTTTATCTTTCAGTAAGACAGCGATTTCCAATGGGGAAATGAAGACCTTATATTGCTCTCTTCAAGGTCGACTCCAGTAAGAAAAAAAAATTACATCCCCAAACACAGGAGACACTGGCCTTGATCAGTTTGTTTGCTATTGTGTGACTTTGGCATTTAAAGTGGATAGCTCAGATTCACCAAAATAGAGCATAGATGTGGAACTGAAGCCATTATCAACTTACAGGGTAAATGTCTGTCTGACAGAAAGGTAAAACAGTAAAAGTACTCTTAATATAGCGTGCACTTAAACAGATATTGATTGTTTTTGGTGGGACTTTTTTAGGTGGCTAAAACTTATTTGATTGCGGACCCTATCCTGAGGAGTAAATTGTTGTGGCATCTGTGTCAGACTCCAGCCTGCTTCTCCAAACGGGGTTTGTGCTGACCTCCATCTGCTGTAGGCAATAGACTGACTATGGATAAGTACCTCATACAACCCCACCTCAACTAATCTGAACCATCTCTTTAAAAGCATGTTTGAGAGTCTTGAATGTCCAGAGCACATCAACCAGTATCTGCACTATTTTTGACATTAAAATGTCAAAAATAGGAATGGTAGGGCAATGATTTCCAACTGGCCCATCCATGGGGTCCAGATTTCCCATTAGTCATGAGTTCAAAGTACAAACATTAAACACAAAATTGGATTACAATGCAAAGAAATAGCAGCTCTTCAAAAAGTTTTGTGCCAGAAATTCACTTTTACTTCACGATAAAGTGTTTTTTTATGATATGAAATTATGCATGACCCCCTTTTGGACTGTAACCCACCAGTTGGGAACCACTGTTTCAGGGGAATACCTGATGTAAAAAGTTAAGCTTACTGGGTCTGACATCACTGCATCACTGGTCACGTGTTCAGAGGGGTTGACTTTGACTCTACCCTATAAATAGGCACTCTGCCAATAAATAATTCAATGTACTCAGAGCCAGGAGCATTAAAGCATTCATTTTTCATACACAGCACTGGTTTCACAAATATATTTTATATAGCTGCAGCAAGTAAAGCTACATGACACTTCCAGTAGCCTTTTTAAGATGGCCTGTTGTGGGACACTTCTATTGCAAGTTTGCTGCAGGATTTCTTCAGAGTAAAAGACCAAGTTGCTGCTTTTATTAATTTTCTGTAGCAGGGTAAAGGGCACTCTGATGTTAACTTTAAAATTAGCTTGAGGCGAGGATCCACACCTTTAGAAAAATAGGCTATTATGCAGTAAATTTATTCTTATTTAGCTTTAGTGGTACTCTGCAAATTTCTCATACATAATATGCACATCATATGTGTAAAGTGACAAGATGGGTGTTTTTCACGGTTTTGCATTATATATCTATATGTGTGTTTGCTGAGGGTTGGTTTATAAATCTATGTGCACTGCATGCTCACTTTCATTTGTCTCTTGAAATGAAGTCAGTTGAAGATGTGAACTCCTGAATTGACCACTGTTAAAAAAAGAAAATGTGTTTGAAGCTGAACCTTCTGGCTAGCTTTAGAGCAACTTGTCTCACTTTGTTCTACAGCTCCTCCAGCTGGCAGAGCAGAGAACTTAAATTTTACCCAGCATGAGACAAAGTAGCACTTGAATTAAACGTTTTTTTGTTTTCATGCTCAATTCTGAGGGTCTAACGAAAAAACACTTTCAGAGTTGATTGTATTATGTGAAGCATGTTGACAAGGTTTTTATGCATGTGGATCTTGACTCATATGAAGGACAAAAAAGTCATGATGTCTGCTACATTTATTGTAAAAAATGAATCCCTTGCAGATCTCTGAACTATATGGTAAAGTGGTACTAATATACCATACACCACAAAAAGTCATTAAAAAACATAGAATTGAATGTCCACATAAGTCTTAAAAAAGTCATTTAAAAAAAATCACAGTTTAGCATATCTAAAAGAAATCGAACCAGAGAATGTCAAGAAAGAAATCAGTAAGTCTTAGTATTGAATGCAAAGTCATATAAATAAGTCATATAAATATAAATAATCTTAAAAAAGTCATAGTCTAGTAAGTCGTTCAAAAACATCACAAAACGTCATAGTGAATTATTTCAGTAAACAAATCATAAAAATGTCACTGTATTTATCATTCAAAAAAATCGTCAAGAATCTCGCCAAAAAAAATCATAGCTTAGTATGGTGTGAACAATTTTGCCAAAACGTCATAGTCGTTTTTGCAGCATTCTATTCTATGATGTGTCTCAGCATGCCATTTAATGTGGTTTTCAGCTGTTTTTTGGACATTGCAAAATTTTGCCTTTTTTGCCATACTATAGCCTTGCTTTTTTGGTCATTTTTTCGACATGCTATATTATTGTGTTTTTTGCTATTTTTACACTTTTTAATGCTATGGCATGTCTTAGCACGCTGTTTTATGCTGTTTCAAGGTGTTTTTGGGACATGTCATTTTTTGACATTTTGCCATACTATAGCCTTACTTTTTTTGTTGTTTTTTCGACATGCTATATTATTGTGTTTTGGGCTGTTTTTGCATGTGTTAATGCTATGTTGTGTCACAGCACATTATTTTATGCTGTTTTAAGGCGTTTTTGGTTGTTTTTGGGAAATGTCATTTTTTGACATTTTGCCATACTATAGCCTTACTTTTTTGATCATTTTTTCGACATGCTATATTATTGTGTATTTTGCTATTTCTACACGTTTTAATGCAATGGCATGTCTTAGCACGCTATTTTATACTGTTTTAAGGTGTTTTCAGCTGTTTTGGGGACATGTCAAATTTTGACAATTTTGCCTTACTATAGCCTTGCCATTTTGGTCATTTTTTCGACATGCTATATTATTGTGTTTTTTGCTATTTTTACACGTTTTAATGCTATGGTGTGTCTCAGTACATTATATTGTGCTGTTTTAAGGTGTTTTTGTTTGTTTTTGGGACATGTCAAATTTTGACATTTTTGCCATACTATAGCCTTGCCTGTTTGGTTATTTTTTCGACATGCTATATTATTGTGTTTTGGGCCGTTTTTGCACGTTTTAATGCTATGGCATGTCTTAGAACGCAATTTTATGCTGTTTTAAGGTGTTTTCAGCTGTTTTTGGGACATGTGATTTTTTGACATTTTTGCCATACTATAGCCTTGCTTTTTTTTGTCATTTTTTTCAACCTTCGATTTTATGGGTTTTTGGGCTGTTTTTGAATGTCTTTTCAACACTGCATGGTATCAGTACGTTATATTATGCTGTTTTAAGGTGTTTTTGTTTGTTTTTGGGACATGTCAAATTTTGACATTTTTGCCATACTATAGCCTTGCCGTTTTTGTCATTTTTTTCGACATGCTATATTATTGTGTTTTTTGCTATTTTTTACACGTTTTAATGCTATGGCATGTCTTTGCACGCTATTTTATGCTGTTTTTAAGGTGTTTTCAGCTGTTTTTGGGACATGTCAAATTTTTTGACATTTTTGCCATACTATAGCCTTGCTTTTTTTGTCATTTTTTTGACATGCTATATTATTGTGTTTTTTGCTATTTCTTACACGTTTTAATGCTATGGTGTGTCTCAGTACGTTATATTATGCTGTTTTAAGGTGTTTTTGGCTGTTTTTGGGACATGTCAAATTTTGACATTTTTGCCATACTATAGCCTTGCTTTTTGGAGGGATTTTTTCGACATGACATGCAATATTATTGTGGAGTTTTTGCTATTTTTGGAACAAATGCTAATGTTTTATTGGAACGCTACTACTACTGTTTTCAGCTGTTTTTGGGAAATCACATTTGTGGAGGGGAGGGTGGGATGAGGGGGGTGTTCCTAATTGACATTTTTGCCAAAATACAATAAAACAGGGCCTTTTCTGTTTTCATTTTTTTTGGACATGCTAAAACTCTATACAATAGACCTGACTCTCTTATCTAAAAAAGAACGTTTTTAATGCTATGGTGTGTCTACAGAGGTGGCACCAAATTTAAAATCTTGTTTCGTAGATAAGGAGTTTTTTGTTGTTTGGGACCCATGTCAAATTTTGACATTTTTCCATACTATAGCCTTGCCAGTTTTTGGTAACTTTTTCAACACAACAACTTTTTGCTCCATTAGGCAGAGAGAGCGATCACTTACAGGCAAGGTCCAAAGTCCTGGGTGTCTTTGGCCAGTCCGAATGTATGCCACACTTTAAGGTGTGCAGGTCAGTCAGGTTGGGAGACAGAGTGGAAATTTTGACCAGGAGGGAAAAACACACACAAACACAACTGCACAATGCATCCCCCAGCCTGCATTTTTTGGGTCATTTTTTCGACATGCCATATTATTGTATTTTTGGCTGTTTTTGCAACATTTATAATGCTATGGTCTCAGTGTGGCATTTGATGCGGTTTTAAGGTGTTTTCAGCTGTTTTTGGGAATGTCAATATTTTGACAATTTTTGCCATACTATAGCCTTGCTTTTTGCGTCATTTTTTCGACATGCTATATTATTGTGTTTTTTGCTGTTTTTTGAACACGTTTTAATGCTATGGTGTGTCTCGCACGCACTATTTTATGCTGTTTTAAGGTTTTTTCAGTTGTTTTTGGGACATGTCAAATTTTGACATTTTTGCCATACTATAGCCTTGCTTTTTTGGTCGTTTTTTTCGACATGCTATATTATTGTGTTTTTCGCCTTTTTCTACACGTTTTAATGCTATGGTGTGTCTCAGTACGTTATTTTATGCTGTTTTAAGTGTTTTTGCTGTTTTTGGGACATGTCATTTTTTGACATTTTGCCATACTATAGCCTTGCCGTTTTTGTCATTTTTTCGACATGCTATATTATTGTGTTTTTTGCGATTTTTGCACGTTTTAATGCTATGGTGTGTCTCAGCACGTTATTTTATGCTGTTTTAAGGTGTTTTCAGCTGTTTTTGGGACATGTCAAATTTTGACATTTTTGCCATACTATAGCCTTGCTTTTTTCATTTTTTTTTGGACATGCTATATTATTGTGGTTTTTTTCATTTTGTACACGTTTTAATGCTATGGTGTGTCTCAGCACGTTATTTTATGCTGTTTTAAGGTGTTTTTGCTGTTTTTGGGACATGTCAAATTTTGACATTTTTGCCATACTATAGCCTTGCTTTTTTGGTCATTTTTTCGACATGCTATATTATTGTGTTTTTTGCTATTTTTACACGTTTTAATGCTATGGCATGTCTTAGCACGCTATTTTATGCTGTTTTAAGGTGTTTTCAGCTGTTTTTTGGGACATGTCAAATTTTGACATTTTTGCCATACTATAGCCTTGCTTTTTGGTCATTTTTTCGACATGCTATATTATTGTGTTTTTTGCTATTTTTGCACGTTTTAATGCTATGGTGTGTCTCAGCACGTTATTTTATTCTATTTTAAGGTGTTTTTGCTTGTTTTTGGGACATGTCAAATTTTGACATTTTTGCCATACTATAGCCTTGCTTTTTTGGTCATTTTTTCGACATGCTATATTATTGGTTTTTTTGCTATTTCTTACACGTTTTAATGCTATGGTTGTCTCAGTACGTTATTTTATGCTGTTTTAAGGTGTTTTTGCTGTTTTTGGGACGTGTCAAATTTTGACAATTTTTGCCATACTATAGCCTTGCCGTTTTTTGTCATTTTTTCGACATGCTATATTATTGTGTTTTTTGCTATTTTTTACACGTTTTAATGCTATGGTGTGTCTCAGTACGTTATTTTATGCTGTTTTAAGGTGTTTTTGTTTGTTTTTGGGACATGTCAAATTTTGACATTTTTGCCATACTATAGCCTTGCTTTTTTGGTCATTTTTTTGACATGCTATATTATTGTGTTTTTGGCTATTTTGCACACGTTTTAATGCTATGGTGTGTCTCAGCACGTTATTTATGCTTTGTTTTAAGGTGTTTCAGCTGTTTTTGGGACATGTCAAATTTTGACATTTTTGCCATACTATAGCCTTGCTTTTTAGGTTGTTTTTTTTTGGACATGCTATATTGTGGTGTTTTTCACGTTTTGTCCAACGTTTTAATGCTGTGGTGTGTCTCGGCACATTATTTTATGCTATTTTAAGGTGTTTTTGATTGTTTTTGGGACATGTCAAATTTTGACATTTTTGCCATACTATAGCCTTGCTTTTTTGGTCATTTTTTCGACATGCTATATTATTGTGTTTTTTTTGCTATTTCTACACATTTTTAATGCTATGGCATGTCTTAGCACGCTATATTTGTGTTGTTTTAAGGTGTTTTCAGCTTTTTTGGGGACATGTCAAATTTTGACAATTTTGCCATACTATAGCCTTGCTTTTTCGTTCATTTTTTCCGACATGCTATATTATTGTGTTTTTTGGCCATTTTTGCATGTTTTAATGCTATGGTGTGTCTCAGCACGTTATTTTATGCTATTTTAAGGTGTTTTTGATTGTTTTTGGGACATGTCAAATTTTGACATTTTTGCCATACTATAGCCTTGCCTTTTTGGTCATTTTTTCGACATGCTATATTATTGTGTTTTTTGCTATTTCTACACGTTTTAATGCTATGGTGTCTTAGCATGCTATTTTATGCTGTTTTAAGGTGTTTTTGGTTGTTTTTGGGAAATGTCATTTTTTGACATTTTTGCCATACTATAGCCTTGCTTTTTTGTTCATTTTTTCGACATGCTGTATTATTATGTTTTTGGTCATTTTTGCACATTTTTAATGCTATGGCGTTTCTTAGCACGTTATTTTATGCTGTTTTAAGGTGTTTTTGGTCTGTTGTTTTTGGGAAATGTCATTTTTTGACATTTTTGCCATACTATAGCCTTGCTTTTTTGTTCATTTTTTCGACATGCTATATTATTGTGTTTTTTTTGCTATTTTTTACACGTTTTAATGCTATGGCGTGTCTCAGAACGTTATTTTATGCTGTTTTAAAGGTGTTTTCAGCTGTTTTTGGGACATGTCAAATTTTGACATTTTTGCCATACTATAGCCTTGCTTTTTTGGTTGCATTTTTTCGACATGCTATATTATTGTGTTTTTGGCTATTTTGCATTTTTTAATGCTATGGGTGTGTCTCAGCACGTTATTTATGCTGTTTTAAGGGTGTTTTCAGCTGTTTTTGGGACATGTCAAATTTTGACATTTTTGCCATACTATAGCCTTGCTTTTTACGTTGTTTTTTTCGACATGCTATATTATTGTGTTTTTTGGCCATTTTTGCACGTTTTAATGCTATGGTGTGTCTCTCAGCACGTTATTTTATGCTATTTTAAGGTGTTTTTGATTGTTTTTGGGACATGTCAAATTTTGACATTTTTGCCATACTATAGCCTTGCTTTTTTGGTCATTTTTTCGACATGCTATATTATTGTGTTTTTTGCTATTTCTACACATTTTAATGCTATGACATGTCTTAGCACGCTATTTTATGCTGTTTTAAGGTGTTTTCAGCTTTTTTTGGGACATGTCAAATTTTGACAATTTTGCCATACTATAGCCTTGCTTTTTTTGTTTTTTTTCGACATGCTATATTATTGTGTTTTTTGGCCATTTTTGCACGTTTTTGCTATGGTGTGTCTCAGCACGTTATTTTATGCTATTTTAAGGTGTTTTTGATTGTTTTTGGGACATGTCAAATTTTGACATTTTTGCCATACTATAGCCTTGCTTTTTTGGTCATTTTTTTCGACATGCTATATTATTGGTTTTTTGCTATTTCTACACATTTTAATGCTATGGCATGTCTTAGCACGCTATTTTATGCTGTTTTAAGGTGTTTTCAGCTTTTTTTGGGACATGTCAAATTTTGACAATTTTGCCATACTATAGCCTTGCTTTTTTTTGTTTTTTTCGACATGCTGAATTATTGTGTTTTTGGCCATTTTTGCATGTTTTAATGCTATGGTGTGTCTCAGCACGTTATTTTATGCTATTTTAAGGTGTTTTTGATTGTTTTTGGGACATGTCAAATTTTGACATTTTTGCCATACTATAGCCTTGCTTTTTTGGTCATTTTTTCGACATGCTATATTATTGGGTTTTTTGCTATTTCTTACACGTTTTAATGCTATGGTTGTCTCAGTACGTTATTTTATGCTGTTTTAAGGTGTTTTTGTTTGTTTTTGGACATGTCAAATTTTTACAATTTTGCCATACTATAGCCTTGCCGTTTTTCATTTTTTCGACATGCTATATTATTGTGTTTTTTTGCTATTTTTACACGTTTTAATGCTATGGTGTGTCTCAGTACGTTATTTATGCTGTTTTAAGGTGTTTTTGTTGTTTTTGGGACATGTCAAATTTTTGACATTTTTTTTAGCCATACTATAGCCTTGCTTTTTTGGTTGTTTTTTTGGACATGCTATATTATTGGTGTTTTTTGCACGTTTTGTACACACGTTTTAATGCTATGGTGTGTCTCAGCACGTATTTTATGCTATTTTAAGGTGTTTTTGATGTTTTTGGGACATGTCAAATTTTGACATTTTTGCCATACTATAGCCTTGCTTTTTTGGTCATTTTTTCGACATGCTATATTATTGTGTTTTTTGCTATTTCTACACATTTTAATGCTATGGCATGTCTTAGCACGCTATTTTATGTTGTTTTAAGGTGTTTTTCAGCTTTTTTGGGACATGTCAAATTTTGACAATTTTGCCATACTATAGCCTTGCTTTTTTGTTCATTTTTTCGACATGCTATATTATTGTGTTTTTGGCTATTTTGCATTTTTTAATGCTATGGTGTGTCTCAGCACGTTATTTATGCTGTTTTAAGGTGTTTTCAGCTGTTTTTTGGGACATGTCAAATTTTGACATTTTTGCCATACTATAGCCTTGCTTTTTAGGTTGTTTTTTTTTTGGACATGCTATATTATGTGTTTTTTGCACGTTTTGTCCACGTTTTAATGCTATGGTGTGTCTCAGCACGTTATTTTATGCTATTTTAAGGTGTTTTTGATGTTTTTGGGACATGTCAAATTTTGACATTTTTGCCATACTATAGCCTTGCCTTTTTGTTCATTTTTTCGACATGCTATATTATTGTGTTTTTTGCCATTTTTGCACGTTTTAATGCTATGGCGTTTCTCAGCACGTTATTTTATGCTGTTTTAACGTGTTTTTCAGCTGTTTTTGGGACATGTCATATTTTGACATTTTTGCCATACTATAGCCTTGCTGTTTGGTTATTTTTTCGACTTGCTATATTATTGTGTTTTTTGGCCATTTTTTGCATGTTTTAATGCTATGGTGTGTCTCCAGTATTTTATTTCATACTGTTTTAAGGTGTTTTTGGTTGTTTTTGGGAAATGTCATTTTTTGACATTTTGCCATACTATAGCCTTGCTTTTTTGGTCATTTTTTCGACATGCTATATTATTGTGTTTTTTGCTATTTCTACACGTTTTAATGCTACGGCATGTCTTAGCATGCTATTTTCTGCTGTTTTAAGGTGTTTTTGGTTGTTTTTGGGAAATTACATTTTTTTGACATTTTGCCATACTATAGCCTTGCTTTTTTGGTCATTTTTTCGACATGCTATATTATTGTGTTTTTTGCTATTTTTTCTACACGTTTTAATGCTACAACATGTCTTAGCACGCTATTTTATGCTGTTTTAAGGTGTTTTTGGTTGTTTTTGGGAAATTACATTTTTTTTGACATTTTGCCATACTATAGCCTTGCTTTTTTGGTCATTTTTTCGACATGCTATATTATTGTGTTTTTTGCTATTTCTACACGTTTTAATACTACGGCATGTTTTGCATGCTATTTTATGCTGTTTTAAGGTGTTTTCAGCTTTTTTGGGGACATGTCAAATTTTGACAATTTTGCCATACTATAGCCTTGCTTTTTTAGTCATTTTTTCGACATGCTATATTATTGTGTTTTTGGTCGTTTTTGCATGTTTTAATGCTATGGTGTGTCTTAGCATGCTATTTTCTGCTGTTTTAAGGTGTTCTTGGTTGTTTTTGGGAAATGTCATTTTTTGACATTTTGCCATACTATAGCCTTGCTTTTTTGTCATTTTTTCGACATGCTATATTATTGTGTTTTTTGTTATTTCTACACGTTTTAATGCTACAACATGTCTCTTAGCACGCTATTTTATGCTGTTTTAAGGTGTTTTTGGTTGTTTTTGGGAAATTACATTTTTTTGACATTTTTGCCATACTATAGCCTTGCTTTTTTGGTCATTTTTTCGACTGCTATATTATGTTTTTTTGCTATTTCTACACGTTTTAATACTACGGCATGTGTTTTAGCATGCTATTTTATGCTGTTTTAAGGTGTTTTCAGCTGTTTTTGGGGACATGTCAAATTTTGACAATTTTGCCATACTATAGCCTTGCTTTTTTGTCATTTTTTCGACATGCTATATTATTGTGTTTTTTTTGTCGTTTTTGCATGTTTTAATGCTATGGTGTGTCTTAGCACGCTATTTTATGCTGTTTTAAGGTGTTTTTGGTTGTTTTTGGGAAAATTTTGAAATGTCATTTTTTGACATTTTTTCCATACTATAGCCTTGCTTTTTTGGTTGTTTTTTTCGACATGCTATATTTTTATTGTGCTTTTTTGGCCATTTTTGCATGTTTTAATGCTATGGTGTGTCTCAGCACGTTATTTCATTCTATTTTAAATGCTATAGGTGTTTTTTTTATGCTGTTTTAAGTTTTTGGGACATGTCAAATTTTGACATTTTTGCCATACTATAGCCTTGCTTTTTTGGTCATTTTTTCGACATGCTATATTATTGGGTTTTTTGCTATTTCTACACATTTTAATGCTACGACATGTCTTAGCACGCTATTTTATGCTGTTTTAAGGTGTTTTCAGCTTTTTTTTGGGACATGTCAAATTTTGACAATTTTGCCATACTATAGCCTTGCTTTTTTTGGTTGTTTTTTTCGACATGCTAATTATTGTGTTTTTGGCCATTTTTGCATGTTTTAATGCTATGGTGTGTCTCAGCACGTTATTTTTATTCTATTTTAAGGTGTTTTTGATTGTTTTTGGGACATGTCAAATTTTGACATTTTTGCCATACTATAGCCTTGCTTTTTTGTCATTTTTTCGACATGCTATATTATTGTGTTTTTTGCATTTCTTTTTAAAACGTTTTCTTAACTGCTATAGCGTGTCTCTGGTTGTTTGTGTCATTTTTTGATGCTGTTTTAAGGTGTTTTTTGATTGTGTTTTGGGACATGTCAAATTTTTACAATTTTGCCATACTATAGCCTTGCTTCTTTGGTCATTTTTTCGACATGCTATGTTGTGGTGTTTTTTGCTATTTCTACACCTTTTAATGCTATGACATGTCTTAGCACGCTTATTTATGCTGTTTGAAGGTGTTTTCAGCTGATTTTGGGACATGTCAAATTTGACATTTTTGCAATACTATAGCCTTTCTTTTTGGTCGTTTTTTTGGGACATGCTATGTTGTGGTGTTTTTTTGCCATTTTTTCCTCGCTTTATAGCTATGGTGTGTCTCAGCACATTATTTTATGCTGTTTTAAGGTGTTTTCGGTTGTTTTGGGGAAAAGTCAAATTTTTACATTTTTGCCATACTATAGCCTTGCCTTTCCGGTCATTTTTTCAACATGCTTTATTATGGTGCTTTTTTGCCATTTTTACACGTTTTCATGCTATGGTGTGTCTCAGCACATTATTTTATGCTGTTTAAGGGTGTTTTCAGCTGATTTTGGCGTGTTTTTGGGACATGTCAAATTTTGACATTTTTGCCATATTTAAGCTTTGCTTTTTGGGTCATTTTTCCATTATGCGATATTATGGTGGTTTTAGCTATTTTTGTAACATTCTATGCTATGACGTGTCTTGGCATGGAATTTTATCCTGTTTTCAGTTGTTTTTCGGAAACGTCTTTTTTTGAAATTTTTTGCCATACTATAGTATTGCTTTGTGGGTCACTTTTCCAACATGCCATATTACCTTTTTTTGGCTGTTTTTACAACATTCTATGCTACTGCGTGTCTTGGCACACTGTTTTATGTGATTTTCAGCTGTTTTTGGTTAAAGTTCTTTTATGGACATTTTTCACCATACTATAGCCTTGCTTTTTGTGTAATTTTTTTTAAACATGCCATATCATGGTGTTTTTGCAACATTCTTTGCTATGGCATGTCTTAACACGCTATTTAATGCGATTTTCTGCTGTTTTAAGTTGTTTTTGGACATGTCATTTATTGCCATTTTTCGCCATACTATAGCCGTGCTTTTTCATGCTCATTTTTTCAACATGTCATATTTCTGCGTTTTTTGGCCATTTTTAGTACATTCTATGGTATGGCGTGTTTTGGTACGCTACTTTAGTCTGTTTTCAGCTGTTTTTGGGAAATGTCATTTTTTGAAATTTTTCACCTTACTATAGCCTTGCTCTTTGAGTCATTTTTTAGGTATTATGGTGTTTTTGGCCATTTTTGCAACACTTTAGGCATTCCGACAAACGCCATAGCGTATTTATGCTCTTTTTAGCTGATTTCAGCTGTTTTTGGGAAATGTCATTTTGACGTTTTTCACCATACTATAGCCTTGGTTTTTGGGTCATTTTTTCATCATGCCATATTATGTTTTTATTGGTTGTTTGTAAAAAATTCTATTCTATGGTGTGTCTCAGCATACTATTTTATACTGTTTTGAGATGTTTTTGGGAAATGTCATTTTCTGACTTTTTTTGCCATACTATAGCCTTGCTTTTTGGGTCGTTTTTCCAACATTTGATATTATGGTGTTTTTGGCTGTTTTTGCATCATTCAAAGTCCAAACAAGTCTAAACGATACAGGGGGGGGACGGGGCCTGGAGGAGGGAAGCAGGGCAGAGAAAGTTTGGGGAAAAACAAGAGGGCAGGACTGAGGGGAAGAAACAGGTTCGAGGGGGAAACAGGTTCGAGTGGGAACACAGAGTTGCCAACCAGGCAGGTCCAGCAGTTCGGGGGGGGGGGGGGGCAACTAGGCAGGCTGAGTAACTCAGGGGGCGGCTGCGAGGCCACTGGATCTGGACCAGGACCAGGGTGTGCTGCGGCCCAACCGGAGCAGAGGATGGCTGCGGCCCAACTGGAGCAAAAGGTGGCTGTGGTGAGCGGGTGTAGGGACAGGAACTGGGACTGGAGTCAGCCCTGGCGCCAACTGGACTCAGGGAGCTAGGACTGGGATCGGCCCAGGCTCCCGACCGGAGTCATGGAGCAGGGACGGGGAGTCTGCCGGGACCCCCAATGCCGGAAGGTGGCGTGGAGCAGGTTGTGGCTTCGGCCCAGCCGGAAGGCGTGGAGCAGGGATGGGAGCAGGCTCAGGAGCTGCCAAGAGTCACGGAGCAGGGACGGGGATCAGCCCAGGCGGCAACCAGAGTCATGGAGCAAGGACGGGGATCAGCTCAGACCCCGACCGGAGTCGTGGAGCAGGGACGGAGGTTGGCCCAGGCGTTGATGGGAGTCATGTAGCAGGGACAGCGATCGGCCTAGGAGGTGACCAGAGTTGTGGAGCAGGGATGGAGGGTGTGGCGTCTGCCAGGGGTCCTCGCAGACACCACCTGACCCCGAGGCGTGGAACAGGCTGCGGTGTCGGCTCAGCCGGAAGCAGGGATGGAGGGTGTGGCTACTGCTGTAACCCTCAACGCTGGAACTGGAGTAGTGTTCACTGGGATCCCAAACGCTGTGAACCCAAACACTGGGACCCCCAACACTGGAACTCTAGTGGCTTCAAGAAGTGATATTGTGACATTTTTCGATACACTATACTATGTTGTACGGTCATAGTATAGTATGTTGTCAAAAATGCCACAAAAATGTCATAATATAGTATGTTGTCAAAAATATCACGAAATGTCATATGGTGCGATGTCAAAAATGCCATCAAATGTCAGTACAGTATGATGTCAAAAATGTCATCAAAACATCATTATATAGTATGTTGTCAAAAATGTAAAAAAAAAAAAAAAAAGCCTCAGTTTAGTATGTTGTTAAAACTTCACAACATGAAAATCATGAAAACTTCATAATAAAGTCATTCCAAAATTCACAATTTCATAGTATAGTATGTTTTCCAAAAAAACATCAAAACGTCTAAGTACAGTATGTCATAAAATCATCAGTTTGGTATGTCGATCAAAATATCCCTAAAATGCCATAGTATAGTAGTTCACTCAAAAAATCATAAACATAGTATAATTTGTTGTCCAAAAATTAATAAGTCATAGGATAGTATGGCATTCAAAAATGTTTTAAAATGTCAGTGAAATATAGTATATCTTAAAAAAAAATCATCATATGGTTCCTCAAAAATGCAGTAGTATAGTATTTAAAAAAAATATAGAAAACCATGTCTAAAAAGTCATGTCTCAGTATAGCACATCAAAATGTCATAGTACAGAATATCAAGAGTTGAATGATTGTATGTCAAACAAGTAAAGACAATCTTTACAGTATAGCTCATCATCATTATAAGTCATAATACAGTTTTTGTCAGAAAATTTTACAAATGTAAATAATGTCAAAAAAATGTTATATCTCACCAATGCCATAAACATCATTAGGTATCATAAATAATCATAGTAAAGCATATAAAAAAAGTCATTGTATATGTCAGAAGTTGTCATTCAAAAAGTATTTCATGGCAAAATAGTCAGTACAGTGTCAGAAATAAGTCAGAAAGTCATAGAATAGTTTGTCATAAAAAGTTATGTGTGTCGTAGTTTTGCAAGTCTAAATAAGTCATAGGATATAGGATAAAAAATCCTTACTATATCATGACATGCTCTATATATGACATATGACTTTGTATGTCCAAAAGAGTCATAAAAAAAAATCAGTCTCTTTATAAAAAAAAAAGTATAGGATGTCAAGGCAATATATATATATATATATATATATATATATATATATATATATATATATAGATTAGATCATAAAGTCATTAAAAAGAGGATGAGATGTCAAAAAAGGCATTAGTACAGCATTGGAAAAAAGCCATAGTAGTAGTATGACATAAAAATGTTAAAAATGTTACAATATATCATGTCAAAAAAGTAACAGTACATTTATTCTGGTGATTGGGTTGGGTTGATGTTTCCATGCTCACTTATTTTGGCTTAAAAGCAGACATTACTCCTCTGATCTGTACAGCTGTAACAGCACAAGTGTAACTTAATGAGCACCTTCCTGGTAGTGATGTGTCGACTAACTAAATCCAAACAGAGTAAATAATTCTTGTGCAGTAAACATCATCTCTTCTTTAATTACTGTAGTTCTGAAATTGCAGAACATAATCTGCTTGTATTTTATTGTTATTGGTTTGCTGAATAAGCCACTAAATGTGCTCTACCTACATTTTGCAGACTTGGAACTGGTTTGGTTGTTTGACCTTGCAGTTGAATCTGATATATGTTTTCATTTAATACAACATGAAACAATATTCCAACATAACAGGTCCAGCCTTAATGTGAATCAATATACTTCATATAAAAACTGGCATACTTGAAATGTTTATTGCATGGCTAAATGATTTGTGTACAGGTCAAACTATTTAGGTAAAATGTTTCTTACAGGTGTTTTAGTGACAAATTAAATTAATAACATGCACTATACTGTATGACATGGCCAGCATGTACACTTTTCATTTAAATAATCACAGTATACTAAACTTGAAATGGGAACAGGACATTTCTGTGAATATACTGCATCTTACCTTGGGAAGATGATGTGTACCTTAAACTCTCCCTCCTCCATAGCTCCCTCAATCGTTATACAAGAAGGCATTGTGGTTTTGTTACAAACAGTGACTCAGCATTCACCTCAGTTAACTGCTGTAGATATTCTATGACCAAAAGCACATACACATGTCGTAAATGGAGTCCTGTCTACTGTTTTGTATCTGTAGTTGGGTCTTGCAGGGACTTTTGACAGCTCCTCTTGTCTGGATCTTGGCTCTTTTGTTACGCCGGGGTCTGAAAATCCTGGAGGATACAGGAGATTGGAAAAGGCATTGGAAAATTTTGTTAAGCTGAATGGGAAATAATATCTGTAAATCTCCTCATGAGATCACTGTGAAATGAATGCAGTTAACAAATCAAATCAGGGACACTGAGCACATCTATGGAGCAGAGTGGCTTTGTGTCTGCCAAAGAAGTCACACATCTAGAACAAAGATCTTTTATCCTGTGTTAGCAGAGGATGTCAAACTTCTTATGGGTGATCATTTTAATTCTGAATTGTTGTAAAAAATGACAGAAAAGTATAATGATTTTGCAGGAATGTTAAATGCTAAGCCATGCTGTGATAGCTGTGACTTTACAGAGTGAATACAGTACACAAATTACATGAATGATAGAATGAGATTATGACAAACCATTGGAGCCACTCTCCTTCCATTTCAGCTTGTTGTCCTCGGTGTGTCGTGTCCAAGTGGAGCGGAAGCTCACCAGCTCAGCGGTGATATGAGCGAGACTCCACTGCAGACCTCTGGAGCTCTCCTTCCACAGATTACTGTTGAGAAAAAACAGTGCTGTCATTGCTGTACTTTTCTCCCCCAGCTTTACTTACTTACCTTCTTTCTTTCTGGTCAGTTGCTGGTGCCCACACTTGACTCCAAATGAGGTGAAATAGCTTTTATCCATAATGCTGCCCACTGATGGAATCAGTTTCCCCTAAGGAACTAAGATATGTCCCAGATGTAGCCATTATTAAAACTAATCGCTTAACTTAACTTACCTGTGCTATAAATGTTATTTTATTCCTATACTTTTCTAAAATTATGATAAGGTACTATAGAACTAAATTTTGTTTTACAAATTTTGTCCTTTCATCCTTTTAAATAATCATGTTTTTGTCTCTCTAAATGTCTGTTACAGGAATAGTGTTGCATTTCAAAATATACTGTTATTGTGTTAGCAGGTCCTGTGTCATAAAAAGCCATAGTATAGCATGTTAAAAGGGTAGAAAATAGTCATTAAAATATCATAATATAGCATGCCAAAAAGAGTCATTAAGATGTCTTAACATGTCAAAGAAAGTCATGGTATAGCATGTCATAAAAAAAGTTTATACTAGGCTATATCATGCCTTCAAAAGTCACAAAAAAAGAGAAAAAGAAATCTTAGTACAGCATGTTGGGAAAAAGTCTTTAAAAGGTTATTGTATTGCATGTCAAAAAAAGGTCATAGTATAGTATGAGAGAAAAAAAAAGGGGTGCCATATGCAGCTCTCTCAATGCATGGTTTCAAGTCTTTTTCGCCAAAACCAAACCAACTGAATAACCAACCAAAAAATATACTTTTTCAAAAATATCACTCCTTCCCTGTGTGTTACCTGTGTCTGTTGCAGGGGTCTGGTGGACCTGGGTTCTCTTCCACCAAAGGAATAACAATCTTTTCGGCCATGTCCGTCAGCAGGGAGAATGTCGGATACACAATAAAATCTATAAAACCTGCAAAAGTCACAATATTAACACGTGAAAAGAAAATGTTTCAGAGCTGTTGAAATATGATTTTTTTTTTTAAAACCAGGATAGTAGTTATTCAGCTGAAATTCAAATGATTAAAGCTATAAGACTCCAAACAGGAGTATGGATAGGAACTTGATCATTTTACAGAATGTAGTGTTTTGTGAGACCTACCAATCTGAGATTCGGCTACCAGGGTGCTTTTTCGATCACACAGAGGAGAGAAGGGAAGGCCGAGCTCCGCCTCTCTATCACCCTCACAAAGATAGAAAGAGAGAGAGAAGATATTTTAAAGGGCATCCCACACGTCAACTGAAAATAACTTTTTAAAGGTTATTTGACTCCAACTTTCACTCGCCACCTGAGGCTTTCAGATTGTTCATAGAATATCATACACTGCTTCTGTGTTTTTAACGCAGCCAACATGAAACAGCCTATTCAGGGATTAGCTTCTCCGGTGTAGGGCTGCCCAACACCTCCTCTATTCTATTTATTCTTCAAGTCCAGGAGATGAAATTAGAGTAGAGAGGATGACAGCACATATACACTTATTGCTGCATGTATCAGAAATCCACTCAGTCAAAGTGCCAGCTTCACAATTCTCCAGCTAATATCTTGCAGTCAGTGGGCGTAGTTTTTAAGAACATGAGATTGAGAGTTTTTCCTCCTGACACCTGACTGGATGACTGCATCCCTTGCTGAGCTGAGAAAATAAAAACATGTAAGTGATACACTGTGAGAAAGAGGCTAATCTTAGCCTTCTAATGAAATCAGCATTGTTTTTGTACTTAAAATACTAAACTTTCACTGTCCTTTTTTCCTTTTTTAGCTTAATCATTTTGTGACACATATTGTTCCCAAAGGCCAAGAATAACTTGTATGGTCAGTTTTTTTGTGAGGTCTGGGAGTATTTAAAAAACCAACATCATCATTTCAACAAGGTTAAATGTTTTGGGACATATCTGGCATAATCGATTCACACTGGATTTTTTTTTTTAAGACTTAAATCTTGTGCAAAGTCTGAGCTTGTAAGATCTAGTGTCGCTTCAAGTACGCAAACTACACGTTCAATAAACTTTCAAAGAGACTTTCCTCTCTCTGACTGTCTCCGCTTCATACCTGAGGTGCTATTTATTTGGTTTTCTTTAGCTCTGACGTCATAAACCTCTTTGAAGGTTTCCCACTCTGCCTTTCAGGCTCCTATGAGTCATTTACAAAACTGCAGAGCTGATATTAGGCATCCAACCTTTTGACACATCAGTCATGCACAGATGATAACAGACCAACCTGTCAGAAAAGAGTAACGTACGTAGAACATGAAAGAACAGAGCTGAAATGATCTGAGCCTATAGGAGGTAATACTTCTCCCTACAACACTTCAGTGAGTGTTACATGTAAGATCTGATATCCACACTCACAGACTTACTTGACAATACTAACTAAAATTACTGAGATAAAAACAACAAAATAACTCAAAATTCTAAGTTGTACACAATAAGATTAATCTTTAATCTTTCTTGTTTATTTTTTTACTAGCTTTTAAGTAATTTTTTTTATAAATTCCATGTCCTCACATGATGGTCTAAACCAGTGTTTTGCTTTGTTTTTGTCAATATTGTGCCTCGTTTAAAATATTTTTTTTTCAGCAAAGTACTCTGAAAAACACTAAAATAAAAACACTCAAATATTCAGACTTCAGAATCCAGAATTTGTAATCATGCAATAACACTGAGACAGCATTGTAGCTGCAGTGAACTGCTTCTTTTTTTCCCTAAATTTCACTTACAATGTAGTGATAATTATTATTCTTAATAATATTCTTATGAGTTATGCATCACTGTTATAAATTAGCATTTAAAAAAATGTAGTGAGTAATTTAAGTTTTTTTTTTAAAAATCTCAACAAGTGTTTTTTTTTTTTGTTTTTTTGCCCAAACATAACAACACGATAACCACAGCCTTGTCACAACATAAAATAAGATGCGAAACTTGATGTAAAGTTTGAACATAACAGCTATATATGAAATGTATGTAACATATTCATAGTTTGCAGAAATGTACAATGTCAATATCTTGTTTCAATTACATAAAGAAACAGCCATTCTGTTTTGAAGTGCAGTCAACTAATGCAAATTTCTTTACCGCATGTCAATTTTCTAGGATGGGATACTTTCAGTAATTAACACAATGATTCTCCTTTGTTTAATTCATAGAGAACCAAAGTTCAAAATTACAAGTTGCTGTTTTACAGTTGGTTTTGAGGCAACATATTTCTTGGCTTTTAAGGTTTTTTTTTTTTTACCTTTGTTACCTTTGAACAGAGCCAATACAGCAAACCCGCATTCCCCAGCTATTCCTTCGACAAGTATGCCTTATAACTATCTTATTTTCTGTTGTGTTTGAGCATATCATAACACAATAATATAAGTCTGATAATGCTAATGCTTGAGCTCAGAGGAAGAGAAGAGAAGCAGAGAAAGAGTCACATTGTCAGTTCGGGTCTATTAGAACTCCTACCTGCCTGAAAAACTCCTCCATCAGCGCTTTGGTCCAGCGAGAGTGCAGTGCCCAGGGCTTGGATGGATGGCTTATGTCAGCCGTGTGGAGTAACAGAGACAGCGCTCTGGGCTTGTCAATCCTGTCAGAGAAAACATGATGCACTTCTTGTTTTTGTTGTTGTGTTCTCAGAAAAAAAAGCAGACCTGACACCAGCCAGCATGACACCAATGTGTCTCTTTGTGCAGGATGTTTGAATCAACTGAATCTGCTCTGAGCATTTTTTTATGACCTCTTGATTGTGCGCCACAGCGTGAACAAGCGGCACAGTATATTACCGTTCTTGTTGTTGCAGACAGGATTTCATCCCTTTGACTTGAAGTAGGTGCGAGGACATGTCTGTGGACAGCACCATCTCTATAACAAGTGATCGCAGCTCCCTATAAACAAAAACAAACACACACAGTTTACCAGTTGACCTTGCATTATAGGAAGTGACTGTGCTGAGTATAACAGCAGACTCAGAGGGGTAACCTTTTTAGATTTCCTGATGGGTTTTCTTGTTCCCATGGTAACGGTGACTGCTAGAAAAGCCCACAACATAAAATGCTGCCGCTGTTTATCTTTGGCGATATCTGCAGAGCGCTCCCATGAATGAAAACAGTCACATACTGTGTCTATGATGTAAGATGCAGTGGCCTCCATGAGTATAAAAATCTTGGAATATTTTCTCATCAAAAACTGTGTTTCAGTGCAAAAATGGATTGTTTACACTCATAAAAATATATATGGGGGGACTCGGGTTGATTGACACACAGCTATTTTCTGGCCCTTTGAAGGTCACAGAAACACAAATTTAACATAATAAAGTTTGCTTTCTAAACCTGCAATCATCTACTATGTTCATACATCAAAAAAAAAAAATCTTTGTTGAGGATAATACCTCAGTGTTAGATCATAAGTAAAAAAAAAAACTGGTAGGTGGACTGAATGTATTACACTGTGTTAGATAGAGACATTGTGTTACCTCCAGTGCCAATACCAATGATGCAAATACTCATTGACTATAATTGAGTTTTTTACTTTTGATTATGTACATTGCATATCACATAGTTCAAGTTCAAGATAAAATACAATGATTTTAGCCCACTGAGGGCATCTCTGATTGTCACTTACTGTAGAGGAAGCACACAGTGACTCATTCACTATCCCTCTGCTGATTAGTGAGTGAGTCACAAAATGAAAATAGTAACATGATCCTTTATTGATTCCTAACTGAGACATTTTATCGTAAGAGGGCAGAGGTCAGTAACAGCTAGAGGAGTGTCCTTGTTGCTGGTAAGGACTCAAAATCTCATTTAAGGACATTTGATTTGTGCTGGACAGAAAATTGCCCTCTCTCTATTGCAATATCTCACTCTGTAGCCATTTAAAATCCACCAATACAACTACACCACTTAACCACTTATGTATATATCAAACAATAAAGCTTCCATTGTTCTATGTTTTCCTTACTGTCAAGAAATTTTGTGAAAAGACCCAAACTGACATGGGCGGGAAAGGTGACAGGAGATTTGAAAAGCACGTAAAAGAAGTAAGCAGTTAACTCAAAGAACAACCACGGCAACTGCAAATTAGGAAAACAATGATATTCAGGAGCTCCATAACCTCTGAGGAGAGGACGAGATCGATTGCCATGTAACAGAGACGGTAAATGATTGTTATTGCTATGTTATGCTATCGCTATTATTTATAAAGAGCTACTGAAACGCACAGTAAATATGTCACACTAGAGGCTCTTTTGATTTTGCGATGTCGGCATGCTGTCTAAAACCACTCAGTGGAGCGGCATGATGCTGCCATTATTTGGTTCTGTGTCAAAATCCAAAGGCGGCAGAAAGAAGGGATTCAGTAGAGACCCTATAGTGTGATCTCTGTGTAAAAAGGGCTAATGTGTCAGACTCAAGCCCCCCACGACCCTGAACCAGGATAAGTGGTTACAGATAATGAATGAATAAAACAGCAAGGCGCTGTAGTTTTACCAAAAATTACTCCAACAGGTATGAATAGCTCATTTGTTTGGAACTATTTTCAGCTGCGGATTAATACACATTTGGTGCTTTTGTGAGTATAAACGGTACATCAGGAAGACAGTTTATGTGGGATGAATGCAAAATAAACTACAGTGGCCATGATCATGTAGGTTCAAAACAGTGTAACTTTGAGCCTCATTAATGTGTTTTTAACCATTTTTGGACAACGGAGGTCAAAGGCATAAAGGAATATATACAAAGATACGCATGTCTTTCATTAAGATTACTTGACAATAAGAAAAAGAAAAAAGGCATTTATTGCCAAATTTATCCTTTTAAAAAAATCTTGGATTTTGTCAATGGTTACCTCTGCTTGTACTCTCTCCTTGCAGAAAGTGTCATTATTTTCTCATATTTAATGTTTTATTGCGCCCTTGTGAAGCACTTTGAATTTCCTTGTGTCTGAGTGGTGCGATATAAATAAACTTGCCTTGTTTTGCCTTATTTTCGTCTTGTTGGTGTACAAAACGTGAAGGTTGTTGGCTAACTTTTCTAATCTCTTTCTTTTTCAGCAAGTTAGTTCTCAGTATGCCCTTCAACAAAAACAGAAAGTTTGCTCACACTCAGCTATGTAGTTATGTAGGTGGAGATCAGGCTGGGTTTTCCCCACAAAAGGAGCTCATCATACCATTTGCTTAAAATGCACCCTGACCTGTTGGGTTCATTTTAGTAATCTCTGCCTAGTCTATGATGGATTTCTCTCTGGTCTGAATACTGGTGCAAAACACAGAATCATAATGAATGATCAATGATTTAGATGGCCAAAAGAACCAGATTTCATTGTCGCTGTGTTGAAAAACCTCATTTGACCATTAGTCAACAGGAAATACAAAATCAAAAATAAACTACAAAAATCATAATGAGAACTAGAAAGATGCACTCAGTATGTTACAAATCCCCTCCAAGCACCTGCTGGAGATGGTTGCAGCCCCTCTAGACATTACATGCAGCGCACTTGCACCAGGTGGCTACGGCTTCCTTCAAGATGTTGACAAAGACAATTAAACAGGTATTTATTCATCTCTATTTGTGCCTTACTTTAGTGGATCGTAACATATCAGGTATGGAAAAATATGCAGATGCTTGGTTAAAAATGAAATTAAACATTTCTCTGGAAAGCCTTTAGCTCTATGGTTTTGCTACATGATTCTGCTGATAACTTGCGGCCACTACGAGCCTCTTAAGAGGAATGATACTGAAAATTGACTGACTAGTGGCAAAATACAGCCTGCAGTGAGCTGCCGTGCATTGGCTGTAGAAAGAAGCACTGGATTGATTTGTTGCTCTGATTCCTTCAGAGCTCTTTTCTGCCAAAACTGTGTAACTATTTTCCACAAAATGTGACTTCCTTGAAATAAGTGAATATGTTACATAAAGTGTTTCTAACTGAAACAATAACAAACTACACAGTTTTAGATAGTAACCATAGTCATCTTACATCCATTCCTCTCTGGTCAAATTTGTGAAGATGTTCATTTGGTCGTCCTGCAGCAGGCGAAACGCTGCACTCAAGTGATGGCTCTCCTGTACCGACCGATCATTGTAGATCAATGCAAACTCTGACCTGGCAGACAGAGGAGAAGATCGGCACAGAGAAGAGAGAGATAGAGAGTTTACAGAGTGTGAGTGTGCATTAAAGTGTAGCTGTACATTTCTGTCGTGGTGAGGGGAGGAAGAGGTGAGGACGAGATAAAAAGAGACTCCTCGGGGAATAATTTAAGCTCTATTACTGTAGGTCCAAAACGATGAATTTGAAGTACTGAGGAGGGAGTGGGGTGTGATAAAAATTGGCACCATGTGGGTATTAATGACTCAATATAGCAAGTTAATTAACTGATTTCTCAATCAGGAATCCAGTGTCCTCTAATTTGCATAATCTGCTATATTAGACTGTTGAAATGGTAACAAAGTACGCTATGAAAAGTTTTCCAATTAGTGATTATTTGTAAAACCAAACATAAAATAAAACACTTTTGAAAATGCCTTCAAAGAAAATGTTCAGCTGTGTTAAAATAGTCTTTTGGGGGCTGTTAAAAGTTTATAGTTTCCTCCACAGAGAGAGAGTGGCCGCAGCCAGCTTGAATTCATGATGATTACAATGGTTTTAAATAATGATTCTTACAACATTCCACGGTGGAAAGAAAACCTCAAGTGCCACTTCATTTTATGGATCCGTAATTTTCAAATACCTTTAATTTCCGGGGATATAGAGTCCTGGTTAAAACTTTGTACTTTGCCTGTAATTATACTGAACGTGAATTAAAAAGATTCTCCATCCCCTGAGGGAGGAACAAACTATTAAAAAACTGATCAACATGGACTAAACAAGGAAGTAATCTACCTTGTCTCCTATGATTTTCTTAAATGATGTTTTTAATTATGTACATTTATTTATGTATATTATGTTAAGTTTATAAGGAGTCATTGATTTCCAGAGAAATTTCCCTTAAAGAATTGCTCAATTTAAACTATATTAAATATATATTTTAAATTTTTATCATAAAATTGTATTAATGGAAACTTTATTCTTCTTTCTCTAAGAAATTGCATGCTTGCCTGTTGACATATTTCGAAAGTCTGCTGAGCTGCTGTGCTCTGATCAGTGGCTGTATATGAAGATGGACAAAATAACCAAAATGAAGACAAAATAACTTGCATGCAGCCACTACCAACTTGCACTGGAGTATTGATTTCCCGCCCACTCTTTTAACTAATTGCAAGCAACTGCACTGATCACGAGCACACCAACTGGCCCACACTGCCGTCAATCGTGACGTCAAACCCATCATGTATCGAATTATAACTAAACTTGGCAGAAAAATGAACACTTGAAAAAACATCAGGGTGATAAGAACTACCTAAAATGACAGACACCATCTTTGGCAAAAAAAAAAGTTTGACTTTGATGTTTCAGTTTGGCCCAAGTACATCCAATAATATAACATAACTAACACAGAGAGGGCAGGGTTTATGACCTGCAGCCAGCCACCAGGGAACAATCGAGATGTTTTGGCTTCAATTTTGGGAACTAATGGTTATTTTGGATGCTAGTGCATGGCGGCTTTTTGTGGCAATTGTTTTTCTTTATTTTTTTTAATTAATATTTTAGGAAGAGCATTTGGGGCATATTTAAATATTTGAAGGGGTGTGACCCCTTCAGTGTAGAGATATATTATAATTACTGCCTACCTTTTCAGGATATCGTAGGAAACTATACAGTAACCATGACATAAACTGTTACAGGACATACAAACAAATAAAATAAAGGCTTTTTAAAAAATTGTACTTCGACTATTTTGGGGAAAAAAATTTTTTTTTTTGGTGGACTGAAACTTCAAATGAATTTCAGTCTAGTCCTGCAGGAGTTTACACAGCTTCAATCAGAGCATCAGAGCTGTGAAGAGCCCCATGCAACACAACATGAAGCTGTTTATTTAGTCATATTTTGGCAAAATGTTCAGTTTTTGGAGCACACAGGTGGACACCGGGGAAATGCATTCTGCTGGAGGTTGGTTTGAAAGTTTTTGTTTTTGATACTTCTCTGGAGCTGACCATAGCCAGTGTTCTTCATGAGATAAGAAACAACACTTATGTTAAAACAGCCAATTTTTCTAGCCTATAGGAGGTGAGTGTTTGACTCTGAGGAGATATATTCGGGGTGGACAATAATTATTCCCAAAATAAAGCATGATGATGATGATGATGGGTGCCAAGAGACTGCGTTCTTTAGCTCTCCTATGTGGAAAATCGGCATCTAAAAATACTGCATTCCCTCCATGGAGATGTGTTTGCATTACAGCGCTCTCCCTCTCTCCCTCCACTCTGCCTAAAATTGCAGCAAAAAGAAACACTACCTTACTATTCCTACATTTGCTGACTACTTAAAAATGTCAAAACAGGATGCAGCAATATATATAGGCTATAGCTTGATTTTTATAAGACAGGGTTAAGATAGTAAGTTTAAAAAAAAAAGCCTTACTTTGTGTGGATGTGAAAGTTGTTTGTGGTTCCCGTGTGTTCATAGTCATGGATGGCGGCAGCAAACAGTGATGCCATCACCTCAAGCTCCGACAGCCAGTGCTTTCAAGACACAAGAGACAGAACAAATCGATATAAAAACATACTGTATAGATCTCAGGGTGCACATACTGTCTATAGTATACTATACTATATATATCATAGTCCCTAAAAGAGTGATGTTAAGTAATGTTTTTAAAATAAAGGAAAAACAATGGACAGCTGATTGCTGGTTGTAGTCTTCATAGTGTGTTCAAGCAAATTTTTGGCAGAGGTGACATGAGGTGGAGCAATAGTTGGCCTTTGATTCTATTAGTTATTTAGTGGTGTTTTGGTGTGTGGGCCCTAATTAATACCATATTTTGTCCAATCATGTTGAAAAGGAAAGTATATAGTTTTTCCAAAAGGTCACAATGAAAGGCAGAGTGAAAAGCAGATCATCATGGAGAAGGGTGACACAATGCCATTTAATTTTATCTATTTAAATAGTTATTTATTCAATTAATTATTTGTATTTATTTTGCATTATCTTTATACAATCTTTTAATTGTTATTCTTAATCTTTCCTGATACCTCCAGTGTTTCCTCATCTGAGACAGTGTTTCCTCAGTTGATAATGCCTGTTGTTACCTAGTTTTATTAATGTAGATGTAGATTAATGTTTAACCTTATGCAGGGTGAGGGGTGGATGGTGGGGTGGCGGGTTGTATTTTCTTTTATATGACGTTACTCTGTTGGTTTGTAAAGCACTTTGTGCTACAATATTTTTTTGTATCAAAAGTGCTATATAAATAAAGTTTGATTGATTGATTGATTAATTGTAAAACAATGGTGCACAATTTCAGACAGTCTCTCCTGGAAATGACAGAAATAGAAAGTTATGCAGGACAAAAAATAAAAGTAATAAAGTCAGCCCAGTGTACCACGAGTCCAGAGCGCAGTAGCAGGCAGTGCAGCGTCTGCGTCACATCAGCAGCATGAACGTGGCTGTGGTACGGGTTGCTGTGTTTGCAGTATCCTCTCTCCAGCGCAGACAGGAACTCTGTCAGGCACGAGATGGGGATCTGCAAAGTGCAGAACATGATCATTAAAGTCAAAGTCTTGTTTGAAAATCCATGGTTCGCAAAGTTTGCGTCAACAATAAAAGCCAAAACAGCCTGAATGTTGAAATAAAAACAGGGTTAGGACTGACGGTATGATGCATGTGATTTGAACACATAACTTGGCAATGCATTGTTCCAAATTGATAATAAAACCCATATGCCTGATTATATCTGAAATTATAACACACATTTCCCACAGAAGCAGAGGCTACAAGGACAGTAATGATCATATTGCTGTAAGATATTTCATCTAAAGCACTGACAGTCTTGCATTCCTGTTGTAACATATTGTATGTGAAGTGCAATGCAAAGAAATCCAAAGTTAAAAGACCTTAAAGCGGCTGTTGAGGCCATATCTGGTGATCAGCTCAAAGAACAGAGTTCGTAAAGCGTGATCAGAGCTGGCTGAGTTCAGAGCAAACACGTCAAAGCTCCAGCGGTCAACATCCTGAGGAGAAGGAGGAGAAAGTGTGTGCGTTATTGATGCATACTTGTGGTGTATATACGATCCCTTATGTGATGTCCGATTTATTGCACAAACACATGACGCACAGAGAGATTTATGATTAGTGGAGGCTTACTCTGAGGCAGTTTACGACCGCTGCAGGTTGGTCTGGCATGGCTGCTGTGTAGGCCCTCTTGAACATCCTGAAATAATGCAATGTTTATGTTGAGTTCAGTTAAAGTTCAGATGTTGACACTGTGCAGCGAACTCGTCTCAGGAGCTGTTTATATAAATCCTCCAAAGTCCCTTTCCCGTTTGGAAGGATGTTTTAAAGAGAAAAGAAGGCTAATGTTTCACAGTCCAGTGCAGCTGTCTGTGTTTTCTGTGGCTGTGATGGTAACAATACTGTATGAGCTTATATTAGACTTATAGTGCAGACGTGGAGATCAGTCATTTACAATGGGAGTTTTATGGTATGAGATTATAGTTAACCTATTTTATTGCATATAAGTCTCATAAATAAAACATATAGCTGCATGGTTCTTTTCAGCACCAGCTGCATTGTTACAGACAAATCATACAGGCCTCCTCTAAATGATCATAACCTTAAAATGCTGAAATAGACATTAAAATTAGTGTTATTTCACCTCTCCACAAATATTCCAGCTTGCACTGCATGCACAATGCTGCGAAACTTCGGCTTCTCGTCTGAGCGTCGTACAGGCCGTCGAACCCTCTGTGTGAAGGTGGACGCCAGCCAATCGGTGACCTCTGACGGCACGCCATCTGACTGCAGCTGCTGAAGGTCATCTTCAGATTCCAGACACTGTCTGAGAGAGACAACACACAAACAGTGACTGTTAAGACATATGTTATTAAAACACATAGTGATAGACAAAGACTGGATTCAAGCACTGCAGGATCAGTCGCAGTGTCCAAAATCAGTCCCTATTGCACTGCACTGTATTTATCAATTATAAAAACTTCCAGTCAATCCATTTAAGATCCATTACTGTCAGCAACAGTAAGTTTACACAAAATCTCAATTCATTACTCAAAAGAGTAAACAATTAAGTGTCTATCTCTATAAACATATATGCATAGGTATGCAGTATCTGTATTAGATTTTCAGATCCAAGTCTGGTTCCTGTTTGCAGCCTTAGCAGTAATGACCAATCACATTTGAGTAGCAGGTAATCAGTCTGTGTGGAGAGCAAAAGAGGCAGAATGCATTGGCTAAAATGTAATCTCGCAACCCACTGGCTATCGTCTGACTATGATTTAACTTTTAGTACTTTTCTTTGATTCATCTGCATCCATGTACATGTTTAAAAAAATTAACTAAAGTGACCAGTGCAAGAGTTTTCTTTTCCTAGTTTGCTTCTGATTGGCTTTTCCTGACATTGGTGCCCCAACTCTAACTAATCTCACTGTAGCACCCTCCAAGAACAGGCACACGATCTTCATTAAAAAACTGGGTTTAGTATTCAAAACCAACCCAACACCAGAACTGAATTAAACAGAGAGAAAAAAAAACAAAATTCAATAAATAAAACAATGAATGAACTCATAGCTTGCCTTTAAGTGATTATTCACTTGTAAAAACATTTTTCTCTGCACTTTAAAATTACATACACCGAGCCCACCTAGCATGTGAAATTGCTAAAACTCAGTTATTGCAAACATTTTAACAAACATGAACGACAATCAACAAACCTCATAGGCTGCTTATCCTTTCAGAGGGGCTAAATCATCCTTGTCTGTTCTTGTCCTTGTATTCTTCCTTCTATGTTTATCTGTTTACATGTTTATTATTTGCTTAGCTGTCTCTGTTCCGTTTTCTGACGTATTTTGGCGCCACGCTCAGCAGGTGTTCGTATAATTAATTCCGGGCGGAACACTCGCGTAGCGGTGATTAGTTCCGCCTCTCAGATTACTACTGTTACCCATAGGAAACAGAACCAGGATCAACAGCCCAAAAAGAAATAATTAACCCGATGATGAGAGGCAGTTACATCCACCCCTGCCTAAACTTAACCAACCCAATCATCAAAGGTGGTGAGCACTAGCCAATCAGAGAGTGAGCAGGGTAGGCCATGCCTTAGCCATCATTGGGAAAATAATAATATAAGAAAATTGTAGCACAGCCTGTAAAAGAGGAAGTTGTGCGGATATCCACCATGGATGTATTATAGTGAAATCGATATCCACTGGCTACATAAGACCCTCTGAAATAACGGCCCTTGCACTCAGAGCCTTATCATTGTCAGACCAGTAGCCAATGGGTTCAAAGACTGAGGGATTGATTTGGTTTTAATGTAGTTTATTGGATCTCTTACATAGAGCATGCCACTTGTATGATAGGATATTGTCTGGTTAACTGCCATCATACAGTGGCATGCTCTGTGTAAGAGATCCAATAAACTACATTAAAACCAAATCAGTCCCTCAGTCTTTGAACCCATTGGCTACTGGTCTGACAATGATAAGGCTCTGAGTGCAAGGGCCGTTATTTCAGAGGAGGATTAAGAAAAATAAAACTTTTAAGGATGCTGAAGAAATATTGTACCAGTTTTGACAATATTGATCACTATATGTCAATTTCTATAAAATGTTCTGTGACATTAGACATAAATCCTGATTGTTTACAGTGATTATGTGTCACATTAGCAACACATTAGTTAAAGTGGGAAGCTACAAGTATTCAACTTTTCATTCTAGCGTCTCCAAGTAGTATTAACGTTGACACCACTGTCAGCCAGTGACAGTGAAGACTACTGGGATTGATTGTTTTCCCTTTCCCTCAGAGCTTAGCAACTATCGATAGACCTGCAATCAATACTGAACATCATCATCAACACACACAGAATTGAAGAGAGAAGAAAAAAGTATTTTCACTGAGAAGGTTAAGTAATTTTATAAGTATTTTAGACAGTCATAATTAACTTGTTTTAAAACATAAGAAATCTAGCGTTACTTGATTTTGACCATTGCTTTGGATTCTGTTTGTCGTGAATCACCTACATTCAAGTGCTTTGAGAAATAACTCAAAATACAGGATCAAATGATCAAATTAATTCAAATAAATTATTATTATTATTATTATTATTATTATTAGTAGTAGTAGTAGTAGTAGTAGTATTGGTATTAATATTAATATTATTTGAGCATTAATTACAATAAATGCTCAAATAATGTGACATTCATTTCAAATGCGCTACAGTAACTTTCACAGTTACTGTAACAAGCAGGTCGACCTATAAATCAATGGACTTAACATAAAATTATGCCAACCTGAATGTTGATCCAGTGATGCTATTCTACAGGACCCTTTCCACTCCCTGCCATTTACATTACTACTGTAAACAATAATGACAACTTCAAAATCACTTGTTTACTACAAAATTAATTATTTTCTGTGGATAGCTAGTATTGGACCAAACAAACAGCACAGTTCCCCTCCTGCTTTTGTTGTGCAATGGTTTCTTCCATTTGTGCTGTAAATCACGCCGTCATTTTTCCCATAGGATCATATCCGGAAGCAAGCAGAATTACATGGTGAAAGCTAGGCTAATAGCAAACCAATTTAAATGCAGTTTTGTCATTGTTCTGTTGCCATTACATTGGGAAATCAACATTAAATTCTGAACTAAATGTTAAAGAACAAAGAACAAAGCAATAAGAGTTAATATTGACTTTTTTCTTGAAATTCTAAAAGTGACTTCAAAAAGCCTATTATCACAAAACACAGTTTGTCTCAGGGGGATTTACAGCATACGACATCCCTCTGTCCTTAGACCCTCACATTGCCTAAGGAAAAACTCCCCCAAAAAACCTGTAACTGGAGAAAAAAATGGGAGTAAATTCAGGAAGAGCGCCTGAGGAGGGATCCCTCTTCTAGGACAGACAAATGTGCAATAGATGTCAGAAATAACAATTAAATTACAATAATGACAAAAAAGAAAGGTCGAGAGGGGGAGAGATGCACAGCAATAACAAATGCATGTCATATAACAATAGTGATAGGTGTAAAATTACTAAATGCACTCTATGATACCATGTGATGTTACGTGCATTTTGACACCTCATAATAAGTGTTAATTTGATATTTATGGCCTTAGTGGGTGATTTGAAGAGAAAAGGAAAGCAGTCCAAACACCACTGTTTTTGTACTGTCAATAATTATTTTCAAATAAACAAAAAGAAAAAGTAGTTTTGGATAAGGCTTCACCTCACAACCCCCAGGTGCTCTGGTTTTCTCCCACAACCTGCAAATGGTTGTCTGTCTGTATGTGTTAGGCAAGGTAGCTTTATTTGTAAAGCACATTTCATACAACAGGCCAACAGGGTTGGCCCTGTGATCAGCAGTCTGTTCAGGGTGCACCCCACTTCTTGCCCACTGTGAGCTGGGATGAGCTCCAGTCCACTGTAACCCCGCTAATAATAAGTGAGCATTAATACAGTAATGGGATGATATTAGTTCTCATCATTCTTTTGGACCTTTACTATGTAAGTTTAAAGAAATGAACTGTTTTCTTAAGGAGGTAAAAGAGCTTGTATAAAAATTCTACTCAGCTGAAAATGTCAACATCGCATTATTCTTCATTATCCTACCTTGATCCATCGAGGTAAACTGCCTCCAGTAACGATGCTGTGAAATCCAGATTCTTTTTGATTTCTTCAAAGTCGACATCTTTCTCCTCCAGCTGCTTCAGCATGCTCCTTAGCCTGGAAGGAAAAACAATCATTTATTTGGATGTGACTGCAACAAAATAAAATAGCAGATGCCCCTTTTTTGAAAGTACTGGAACTGAAGTTTTTACCTCTCAAAACAACAATCCCAGAAAGGTAATATTGGCGTGCAAATGATTGAAGGCTATGGCAGTTGAGCATCAAAGACTTCACATTAAATCACAGCGGGTACAGACAAAAAAAATTAGAGCTCCAAAAGAACAGACAGTTATAACAAAATGGGACTTACAAGCTTTCAAAACACAGCTCTAGAAATTGACAGCACTTGTCATTGTCTCGAGGGAGTGAGACAAGGTCTGAGGAGTGCTTTAACAAGTTGAGAAATCATCATGAAAGGAAAGAGTTCATTTGGAAGTGATTTAAATGCCAAGCTGTCCAAAGAGAGCCAGTGGCAAAAGGGCATCATTAGTGCCAAATTTTCCATGAGAGGAAAACTTCCCATGGTTGAGGTCTTATGTAACCCACATTTTGTCAAAGTAAACTCCGTGAAAAATGATGTTTTGGAGTTTTTAAAGCTTGGCCTCATTCTGATCTTGTCTGAGAACATGTTGCTCAATTTGAAACTTTTAATCGAATTATGATAGAGAGTTGGTGGAACAAAATTAATCTCCTGCAGTGTAATAAAAAGCAAATGCTTGGATCACATGTCACCTTCAGTGTAACCCACCTGCAGCGTGTTAATGTAATCTCATCACGGTAATAAATCCAAAAGCTGTCATCACATAAAACAGCTCTGATGAAAAATCTCATACTCCGTTTATAGAAGAATCTCTCTACTCTGATTGGATTTTTTTCTCTGTGAGCATTGAAAAGAAAAACCCATTTGATTTGATATCATATTTGTTCCAAAGATTATTTCTCTAAAACATTTTGGTGTCTACGCTGCGGTGACTAGAATGATTGTGCCCAAACTGCGCCAGGCCACACCGCAGAGCCAGCTCCTGGGGATGAGACGCTCACAGCTTTTCAAGTGTTTATCACGCTGGCAAGGGCTTTCAAAAGCTGTTGAGTCATAAAAATAGCATGCATCTGAATGCCACTGCTCTTTCAATCTCAAGTAATCTTTCGTGATAACACAGCCTTTTTGTTTCAACTGTTCGCAGTAGAAGAGTCCCTGACAGCACGTTTACAGGAAATTACTTGTCAAGTGCACTCATGAAACTGTGTTTATAGAGAGAAATGACAAATCCTCCTTTGGCTCAGGCTTTGTTGAATCTACACGCTGCATAGTGTCTTACTTATGAGTTGCAGTGTAGAAGAGTTTGAATGGTATCAGCTTTGTCAGCACAAATCTCTCAATAGATTTTTGTCTGCATAGATTTAATTGAGAAAAAGGAAGAAAACGAAAACTTAAACATCACATCATATCTCATATCATCTGAAAAGTCCTATGAGTCAACACCAGCAAATATTAGCTGTCATGATGCAAAATCACCAAACAAGGTGTTAAGCTCTGAACCACGCACTAATACATCAATGTGTTAACCAAAACAAAACCACATGACCCATCACCCTCTGCAGCACCTCATCCTCCCACAGCATAAGCATGACTGAGATGAGTGTTCACACAGCCACTTAGAGTGACAAGCTTTCATGCTGCCAAGTATAGTCTGAGAAAATCTTGATGAATGCATAAAATCTGTCAAATCCACCACAATCAAGCAGCACTCTTTTTGAGAAGAAGACTTTTTAAGGTAAGATTAAACTTCTTTTGTTTGCTTTTGCGTTGATCTGCAGTTAAAATGTGTCAGAAAAACAGCAGACGGCCGATGCGTTATCTCTCATCAGTGTGCAGCACAGGGTGGATTTTGACTCACATATTTCCATTACTGCAAAACAACAAATTTCAAAGTGTGATCCAGATAGCCTTACTGCACCCAACAACAATCAATCATATAAAATTAAAGATGCATGTTTGGAAAAGTCCTCCAGCCGTATTTATGCAATCACAGAAAGACTGAACTATGATATCATCTGTACTGATCCTGAACCCCCTGTCTTACCTAGAGATGGGGATCTGTAGCCGTTTCTTACGGATTCGCACCAGTTCAGCCATTCCACGTTCAAGCTGTGCCCCAATGGACCCCAGAGTTCAATAAAAAACAATAAAAGGACAAAAAAAGAAAATGATTGCAGAGAAGTTGTAAGCAGAAAAGTTCTCCAAACCACCAACGCAAACTTTGTGTGTCCTGAGACAGACTTCTGTTTCACCAGCTCTCCCACCCACTTCTGGGGGGACCTACTCCACTTCACTCTGATTGGTTGGGCAGGCCCAAACTGTGTCAGTGTGTATGTGTGTGTCTTTGTCAGTGACTGAGTGTTTGTGTATATGTGTACACCCGTTGTGTGAAGTGCGAGTGAGTTGACCTCACTCACTGATGAAGTGTTGACTGCGAGGCTTTCAAGCCGCGTGTACTCAAATCCCAAATGAGAATTTTCCACCGCAGCCGCAAATTAGGGAACCACACAGAGAGTCTTTCACAGAAACCCCACCAGAGTCACCCGAACCAAAATACATAAACAAAGCTTGTCCTCGAAAGCCACCCACAACAGCCCGATAGGTTAAATGCTGTTCTTGATACTGCTGTGCACAGAAAACAGGAGAGGTGAAAAAAACAGGCACTCTTACACTGTAAATAAATTTTCTTTGACTGTTTTGACAGGTTGCCTTTTTTTCCCACCACTACGTTCTCGCTGATTCACAGAATTCATTATGATTAAAAAAAAATAAACATGGTGTTCCGACTTCCTTTTTATAGAAGATACAAAACCTGCAGTGACAGAGCCAGCTTCAATCAACAGCTTAGAGGCCCAAATCATAATAAAAAGCGTGTCAATAATTTACTTTAACAGCTGAGTCAAAATATTTTCATTGAAATTGCCACATCAATAAATGTCAGTGTGTTTTCTGAGGAGTAAAAGCAGTTTTCTGTCGGCTGAGACACCAAAAAAGGAAAGCACAGAAACCTACAAGATCAGACAAGACAATGAGAGTCGTCCCTAAAAAATTTCATAGTCTGATGTCCTAAAACCGTTACGAGTCTTTATTTATAGAGTATTGTGAGAGCTCTGTGATGATGTGGCTTACATGGGAAAACCCCCTGCCTGTCATCCGCCTCCCTCCTTGCTTGTCCTGCTTTGGCTGCTGGGTCAGACTGACTCCCATGCTCCCATGCTCTTTGACATGGCTCAACATATTGCAAAAATGAAGAGAAGTAACATCACAATGTTTGATTCTTTGTCTCCTGTGTCACTTTGAGCTGTTCCAAAAAGCAGTGAGGAGAAAGAGAATAAACAAAATGCCAGAGGTTGATGCTCCTGGTACACTTACACTTATATTTATTCTGCAATGTCAGTTAAAAATGTAAATTACAGAAAAGTAATTAATCTAGTTACAATCCTTTAAAGACGCAAAACTGTATTTCCTTTGTTTGCTTGCCAACTTCTTGCTTTACACTCTGAACTGTTTTATGTTATTTTTCTCCATTACTCCGTCATCCTCTCAGCCTCCCTCTGATGATGACGAACGCTCTCTCTCTGACCGCTCAGTGAAATAAGCCAATTATTACTCACTGGGCCCTTCACTTCACAGACAGAGAGAGAGAGAAATCTGACCATGGTGCACCATAAATCACATCTAACTGTGACTTGTCCCTGTATGGGAACGAGATGTTCAAGAGATGGAGGGTGCTAAGGGACACTAGTACCCTAGTACTTCCCTATTTAAAGTAATGCACTACAATTTGTATGCAATGCTCATGCTCATGCTGCATAAGGCTGCAAGGACTGTACAGTGTTCCATGATGTTTTTAACAGTAGGGTGTGTGCAATATGTGTTATGTGAAATGTATGTACAATAATTTGTATGTGCATTTCAGACTATGCAGACTTTATTGGTGTGATTTGGTACAGCTAGTGCTGTTTTGTTCATATGTGGTTTGTTTTATTGTGACTGTGAGGGCTTTTATGGGCGCAACATCTAAATTCAAGATGAATTTCCCTACAGGGACAATCAAGTATATCGTATTGTATCGTATCGTATCGTATCGTATCGTATCGTATCGTATCGTACTGTACTGTACTGTACTGTATCGTACCGTATTGTACCGTATCCTATCCTACATAATTGAGGTAGGAGGCTGAGATGACCTGTGTGCTGCAGGCTGTCCTCCCTCATATGATCAGAGCAAAGGAGGAAGTAAAGTCACACAGTATAAAGAGTGACCACGTGGGAAGCAAGGCTAGGGTGATGGATGGGTCTAGTAAACATGGGACTTTGACCCAGGAGAGTTTGTGCCACGAAAAGCTGGAGATTGGTGTGTGTCCAATACGAAACCAAAAGTTGCCGCTTTTCAGCGACTTTTCTGCCACCCAACTTGGCACCCTGATGTTTAACAACCTGTCGCAACTTTTCTAAGTGACTTTTGTGCAGCCATATGTTGGCAGTCTAAGCCAAAACTGTATCTTTGCCTACCCATAACCTTTTAGTGTTTTAGCCTTTAAAAACATAAAGTTTAAGTGTAACTACAACATAATAACATACAAATGTAACTTATCCATGGTTTGCAGAAATATACAATGCCAAAATTTTCACTGGCACTGGGGTCAATTCAGTAGGCCAAATTGATTTTTTTTTTTTTTTTTGTAATAATGGTGCACTGACCCTGTAAGGTAAAAGTAATATATCAACACAGTTTCCTATTGTACATACTTTGCTGCTGAATATGTAAAATATCATTCAGCCAGTGGGGTAGATCTGTTTGTTTGTAATTTGGGAGACCTAACCCTTCAAGATCAATGAATTCATTATGAAAAGACAACTTCCTGACTATTATGGGACATTAGTTGTCATATCATCAATGAAAAGCATACAAAGTATGTTGCAAAACAAAATACAATGACACATAACTGCACTACACACCATTAACTGAGTAAATAAATAATTTTTTTTATGGTCAACAAAACCTGAGAATGTTATTGAAAACTGCACTGAAGTGTGAAGCAACAAAAATAAACCATTAAAAGCAGTCTTACCGCCCCAGTGTGGTCCTCCATGTCACAAGACTGAGATGTCTATCAGCTGCTCTGTGTATCTTGCAAGTTGGTGTCATGACCTGTGGCTCTGAATGCTGCTGAAGACCATGCGTGCGACTGAAAGTGTTGCAGAGACACAGAATGATCTTTGTGCCTTTTTGTGTTACTGTAAATGTGTCCTCTGTTTGAGTGTGTGTATACAGGGCTGTAGCTAATGTTAATCTACACTGCTCTGCGTTTACACTCTCTGATACATCCTTTCTCTGTCTATGTATACTGTATTTTGCAGAGGTTGTAGTTTGTGTGTGTATGTGTGGAGTATGTGTGTGGAGTGTGTGTGTGTGTGTGTGTGTGTGTGTGATAGAGAGAGAGAGACATAGAGAAAGATCCCCTGTGTCAGCAGGAGAGCCTCTGTGTCACCAACACAATCAGCAGAGTCTTTATATCAGGACCAGAGTTTCCACCATTAACTGTCCTCAGGGTCTCAGGATAGGATCCACTGTGGAGCTGCAGGGCAATAGTTCATTTGCATGCAAAGCCTTGAAACAAGGTACAAGGTAGATTAATTATTCATTTTTTTAAACTATGTTCAGAAAAAAAAGAAAGAAAAAAACTACTTTTAAAAGATTTTGAAGAAAAAAAAACAGAGCCAAAAAGAATCAGCTTACCTTGATGTGTTGATGTTTTGGAGCAGTCACAGACGCTGTTGTATTGGAAAGAAAAAAATAAGTAGGAAACACACACATATTTAAAAGGACATTTTAAGGGACAGTTCACCCCCAAAAATGCTTATGTTTCCTTGCTGTAGTGTTATTTATCAGTCTAGATTGTTTTGGCGTGAGTTGCCTAGTGTTGGAGATATCAGCTGTAGCAATGTCTGCCTTCTCTCCAATATAATGGAACTTGATGGCACTCCACTTGCAGTGTTCAAACCGCCAAAAAATACTTTTGAAAAACTCAACAGTAATGTCTCTTCCCAGAAATCATGACCCAGTTACTCAAGGTAATCCACAGGCCTTGTTTTGAGCAGTTTTATGTAGGAACTATTTTATTTCTATCAAACTACACACACAAATCACTGTGCAGAAGAAGCATTTATCTACTCATGAATGAGAGGCTTGTGCCATCCTCCTCGGCTGAGTTGTAATGTTGCCTACCTCAGCAGTGCTAGGTGAGCCAGCCATTGATGCACGCTTCCTTCTGCAACAAATTCTCACTCCCAATACTGATGCTTGGTCATGAACTGCTATTTTTACCTGGAAATGTACAGTTACTGTTTGTCAAATGCATACATATAGATTTAAAAAATATATATATATATAGACTTAAATGGAAAAAAAGGTGGACTCTCTGAGGTTTAGGCAACAAAAGAACATGGTCGCAAATAACAATACAGTTTGGCATCAAATGAGTATGTTTGTTACGAACGTAATATAACTTTACTTATATAGTAATGCACTACATTGTTAATAAAATGACTCAACTGACTTTTCTTTTCACATGGAAAATAAAAAGCAGACTCCAGGGTGAAAGTGCAGAGTTTGACCCATCCACCGTCACCCCCACCCACCCTATACAGGCTTTCTTGCTCTTTATATAATGGTTGTTGCTTGAAGCATCAAAAAATGCATCAATGACCTGGGAATGAGACCAGTTTTTCAAATATATTTTTCTAGTGCTTTGAGCATCACAGACCAAGTCCCATCCAGTTCCATTATATTCAAGAGAAGGCAGACATCTCTATAGATGATATCTCCTACACTTGGGGGTGAACCGTCGCTCTGTTTGTTTGTGTGCAGTATTTGTTAAATTCGCCTAAGAAGACATATCTTAAGACATAAGTGTGTTTACCATTATGTCATTCTTTTTCTGTTTATTCACATGAACTTCTGCTTACATTATTGTATATAGTAAAGTGCTACTGTCAAATCAAATGGTGATGAGACACAGGCTGGCAAGGAAAGATTCCCATAAAATCTTTAACAGTGAAAAGAAATAAAAGAAGCATTAAGGATCTCACAAAAAAGGGGCAGCTTACAAGTCTGGCTGGTGCCTAATGGACAGCATGATGAAATAAGAATGAGCTACCCTCCCAGCTGATATCTGGCTGCTCCTTCTGCACATAAAAGAAATTATAAATGAAAGAAACAATGTTTTTCTCATAAACTAGATGTTATTTTTGTAGTTTGACCATTATCATTTATTTTTCCCCCCAATGGCACCTTATATACTTCTTTATCTCACTAAGGACCGTCTGTTTTAATAGCCTGTGGGACTTTAACCTCTTACAAACACACACACACTCACACTGTTTATTTCTGTGATTTTGCATCAAGTATCTGATTTGGTAATGTGGTGTTTTAAGAATCTGTCATTTGTTTATTCATGAATGTTCAACTGCGTATACAAGTAAGTGTTGCCTGTAGTGGGAATTGAACCTCTTATGCTCTTGTGAGAGGGCTGGGTCCCTCGGCCTTAGACGCCCTCAGTACAACTTGCGCACACGCACATGCACACACACAGATGTGAACATCCAGATCTCCAGTGTGGCAACCAAATGAATAGAGCTGAAGAACAGGCTGAGTAAGGACGAGGAAATGGAGAAAAGAAGGACGGTGCTGGCTGCAAAATAAAATCACTGAAGGGGCATCTAAAATTAGCAACAAGCACTTTTGGTTTCTGCAAAACTGGAGTGCATCATTTAAATTGTACATGAAAAATGACTCTCATCCAGAGAGGAAGGACAGGAGGGTACTGAGGGTGGAGGACGGACTGAAAATAGGAACAGTTGTTGAAATAGCCAAAAAGAAAACAATTACCTTATTATTATTATCTTTATTCATGGGAAATGAGTAAGAAATAATGTTGTACACCAACTGTTAATACAATAATCTATTAAAAATCTTGTGTTCTTTTTTCTGAAAACATGTTTCCTTTGTGTTATGGTGCTGATGTGTAAGATAAAAAAGGATGTTAGAGAATTATTGAAGCTGATATTAGTAATCATACAGCAGTCATTAATCTGCATTATAATACTGGTAGACTGGCACCATCAAAGTAAGTCTAGAGATTTTAAAATGACGAAGGGTCCTTTTTATGTACATGAGGAATACTGACTAAAAGGAAGCATTATAATGCTGTTAAGGTTAACCTTGCTTGAATGTGCAGACCTGTATGGATAAGAGACTGACAAAACATGCATGCACATTAAAATAGTATCTTGGATAAATAAAGGTGAAAAGTATATAACAAAGTCTTCAGCCCAAAGTGACGACGAAGGGCCTGTACACCTCTCTGTAGGCGTTTCGGAGCAGAACGTACGGGAAGCAGCTCTCCAGCATGTCTTGGCTCAAAAATGGTGATTCCTCCACAATCTGAATGAATAAAGTGTTGAAAGAGTTAAAACTGATGATGCTCTGTACAAATCCCATTAAAAGACCAAAATCGGTCTACTCCAAGCAATACATAGTAATTTCAACTAATTTCCTAAAACAGCTGGGCACTGGAGTTTTTAGGACACAACAGGAGAAAATAGAGCATTTGTTGGGGGCTTTTTATACATGAACAAATACAAATTTAGGGCTTTCCCAAACCAAATTTGTGTCAAATGTGAAGAAATTCCCTCAAGATATTCTTGAGATATACTGTTCACAAGAATGTGCTAGATGTACGTACAAAGGGACAACCCGAAAACATATGCCTCCGACCTCAGCTATTATTTATTGATTATTGATTATTATTATATATTTCACATGGCTTTGGTGTAGGCACAAGTCCATATGTTTATTCTGTGCAGCATTCCTCAGCAAAAATATTTTTCTATGGACATACTCGCGAGCAATTAAGGCAGTAGATGTTGTATATGGGATTAATTAAAATCAACTACAGCACCCACGATTATTGTATTGAAGGAACATTTCACTCAGTGCAACAGAGGCTCACTGATGTATTTTTAATTTTTCTGGGACAAGAGCAGAGGTAGGATCAATTCATTGGCAGCTTGGGTATTTTCATGGAATTTGTTGACAATTCAAACACATTGATTACCAGAAGTCTTATACAATGAAAACATTTGCACTGTAATTATTTTCTAAACACAGATTTACCCTAATATATGTTAAGGATATGATGGCGTTTATGATGTGTTTATTGCGCACTTCAGTGTAGGCTGAGATTTCTTTGAAATCTTAATAAAGTCAAAAAAACTCTCTCCATTTATTTGGAATTTTATCTCCAAATTACATATGGATACTTACTATATAGATTTTATGAGATGTCCTTCATGACTTTATTGTTACTCACTCACTTATTTATTAGTGCTTTAAGATAATAACTAATATAATAATAACTAGTCTTATTGAAGCCACTGCAGCCATGATGACTATTGTAAAGAGAAAAACCTCAGTTAACTTAGGGTTATAGGTAGCGATGTCTTGACCGGATTGGATGGACAGCTATCGGGCCTTATCAACGCATTTTTAAACTGATCGGTTATTTTGAGCATGCGCCCTGCCCGATCCTTTGTTTATGTCCTCCATCACACAGGTGTTGTAAACAGAGAGCATGATTTGCTGGAGATATTCAGATTTTATTGTATTGCTGCTACTCTACTAAGTAGAGCCTTTTTTTCATTTTAAACTTAAGCTGCTATGCCACTTTATGTGGAATTAGAATTTTTGTTGTTTATTCATCTTGTTCATTTCAAGTGAACTACTCTGCTGTAAATAAGTGGAGCTGTGGCAGATTTTTATTTGTTGTGACAGGGAATGTTAAAGTTAACCTATAACACGACTACTGAAGTGGAATTGTGATTATATTACTAATTTAAAGTAAACTGTACTTTTCCAATGCTAGTGGATTTGAGAGCAATTTCTGAAGACAAATTTTAGTTTGTTTCTTTGTTACTTTGTTGAAAAAACAAATGCTGCCCTTAGCGGAACTGTGATAAGAGTCATAAAAATAACATTACTATTTTGTAAAATAAAAATAAATGGATAAATAGATAACCCAAAAGGAAGTGTTTGGATGCAGATGTTCCCATTGTATTGCACTACAGAGCTATTAAACTGCCAAGCACACACACTGGATTAATTTGAACTTACTTTAAGTACTTAAAATGTGTAGTGCAGCTGTGTTATCTAGGTAAATATGAATATCAGATTGGGACTCGGTATCATCAGATTCTCAAAATTAAATAACCCGGATCAGGATTGGGTGCAAAAAAAACTTTGTTTAGGACATCTCTAGTTACAGGTTTCCATTAATAAACCAAATATGTCTTACCGTAAATCTGAAAATACATTATTAGTATTGTACAGGCAGGCCTACCATGTGCAGGAGCAGGTAGATGGAATCTCTGTTTTTGCTTTCCATTCTTTCCACATTTTGTCCCAACTGAAGCAGAGTGGAGGAGGCCAGCTGTGGAAAAACACAACGTTAAAAAAGATCAAACGACTGGAACGTTTTTACACTGCTGGACGTGATCTCAGCTGGGGCAAAGGTTGGCAGTGTCTTGAGAAAGCTCTTAAACTGAAATACTGTCGAAGTGATGTGCCCAAAAAACAATTCATCTCTCATCATTGATATAATAAATTGAAGGCTTTACTAAGATTCTTTGCAACATGCCCCCTGCATAATCTGTAAAAGGATTTATTGGTGCCTGATCTTGATGCAAAGGAATTTCTGCTTTACAGTCCGCATTACAGAGGTCTATCAGGTGCACTGTTTAACTGAAGGTGAATTTCCATCCTGAGTTTTTTTTGGTTTTTTTTCCAATTTTTAGAAGCCTCAGGACGTAAAACCATTCAGTATTCCGTACACAAATAAGCAAAGATTAGAGAAAAGCACAATTTTCAGGGTTCCCAAACATTGTCATGTACAAAATTTCAAAACTTTTCCATAGCATTTTAAAGATCCATAATACAAATTTCAATGACCATTCACCACTTACAACATGAAAAGAGCCATATGATACAAGGTATTCACAATGGTAATTATGTCATTGTCCATTATAGCAGAAAAAGCTCCCAAAATAATGGAATGAGCATTTTAAATGAAATCAAAGAGAATTGGCGCTCCGAGTGAGTCGAAAGCCCTGGGCTGCCCATGTCAAGTGCTCTATCTCAAAAAAATGCAGCACAATTCAAAAGTATTAGTGCTGCATAGGTATGGGAACTTTGGGAATCGTGCCCCTACATGTTAAATCTTACTGTCACAACCTTAATTTCTTGCCCATCTTCTTTGGTGTTTCTCACGCATGTAAGATTCAAACTCTATTCTAACAGAATTTGAGCTAGCTGGCATACATGGAGCGAGAGACAGGGGAGAAAATGAACATGTACCAGGTAAAGCTATGCAGAATGTTGTTACAGTACATCAGCAGCTACAGAAAATAAGTCTGCCGTTATGTTATATTTCATGAAAGGTTAATTATGGAAGATTACTGTAGCAATGAATTTCAATTCAAGAATTCAACAACTTTTCCAAAACTTTTAAGGATTTTACTAATTCCATGACTTCTCCAGGCCTTGCAAACAAGATTGTGGACTTCCCTGACTTTTACAGATTTTTCATGACTGTGGGAACCTTGAATTTTGTGCAGCAAAATGTAGATTTACTAAGGTAAGCATCATGCAACCCTTTAGGTTCATCTTGTAACCCCTTGCTGTAACCCCTAGGGACCACTTTATTAATTTACTGATGTGTGTAACCGCAAAACTTCATGAATCTGACCTTTTTTAAAAAAAATTTTTTATAATTAGAATAATGTTAATTGTTTTCAACTTACCAGCAGAAACTCTTTGAGGTGCTGCTCTATGTTCTTGTTCTGAACAGTGAACATGGCAGCAGCCAGCTGGTTGATTGCTGCAGCTAAACAGTGGATGTTGTTGTTGTGGCCTGAGAAAATAAAAACAGAGAATTCAACACTGACAAACAGAGAGAACATTATAGCATGGCCTGTAATTTCAGCCACAGAGAGGATGTTTTCATTGGCCTGACAATTAGAGAAATTCACTCAATGATCCGTAACACTTAAGAGGAAAGTATACTGAGCATGCTTCCTCCAGCTCACAGGGTAAATCTATTTCCAACATGCCAATGGAAAATAGAGACAAAGAAAATAATCTGAGACAAACGCCACCCTGTGCTTTGATAGAAATCTTGGCTATTTGCTGCTCTTAATGTTGCAGTCCAGGCTTGGAGCCAAGCGGTTAGGGTCAGCAGGGCCACATGCCAAAAGTAACTTTATCGATGCACGTCAGCCGAACTTATCTGTAAACAAAAATCTTTCAACAGAAACGTGTTTCTCATTAACCAACATACTTTGTTTTGGACCATGTCAGTTGGACTGGAAAGTCTGATGCACAGAGATGCTAACGAGTCTAATGTTTCAGGGTGGAGGACCTTTTATATACTCTATCAGCAGCTGGTAAGAAGAAGTTATTAGTATTTGGTTAAGGTTTGGCAAGCAGTTTATAGCAGCTGAAAATGAATGAATATGCACCTCCATGCTCTCGGCTGTAGGCAGAGTTGGCGTCCAGAGCCAGGGAAGGCAGGGACACGGCGATGTAGACCAGCAGCAAACAGGACAGCTTGTACTCCTCGTCAACTGACATGTTGTCTGCAGATTTTTCATAGAAAATATAAAGAGATGAAAGAACACTCGCTTCTTCTGGTGACAAAGCAGGTGAAGCTGTCTACAGAGTTGGCAGTAACAGTTTTAATGTTACCTGTCTGCATGCTGCCAATAGCTGCAACAAGGGAAGGATCAATATCGCAAGTCATCCCAGCAGCAGAAGCCAGCTCAAAAACACTTAGAGTCACCTGTAAGGTCACAAATTATTAAGTTAAGTGTAGCTAAAACAAGTCGTTTAAAGGGACAGTTGACCCAAAAACAAAAAATATATCTAATTCCTCTGATCTGTAGCGCTATTTATCAATCTAGATTATTTTTGTGTGAGTTGCTGAGTGCTGGAGATATCTTTGTCCATCTTCTCTCCAACGTAATGGAACTAGATGGCAATTGGCATATCTCAAACCCTCGGCAACTCTAACCAGAACAATCTAGATTGATAAAGCACTACAGCTAAGAGGAAAAATATACACTTTTGATTTTGAATCGTCCTTTCAATGCTTCTGCAGCAAAGATGTGCATGAGGCAGACATGAAGTGTGATTTAAAATTTAATGCACCTTTTAATTTTTTATCATTTTGTTGCATTTTATGGATGATAAACACCACAGGAAAACAGCCAGCAGGACGCTGATGTGAGTTTTTTCAATTTATGTAGCAGCCACAAAAGTTGCAAACAGTGTGTGTAATGACACTAAATCAGTGGTGGTTGCCTTTGTCTTGACACACAGGTTCTGATCTGGCCCTATTTCTGGTTGCATGCATGGTTGGCCTGTCTGGGGAGAATGTTTCCACTGATGTGGTTTACAGTGCCGAGCTGCAGCGGCCGTCAGAGTCTCTCTCACGGAGGCATGAGGGGGCTGCTGACGTCTTTGGGGTTATCCTGGCCCAGGCTGTGGCACGGCTGTCATGCCTCAATCAGAGGCCAGACCCAAGTAAGGGAGGGGGAGTTCATGAGTCACAGTCACATGGATTGCTCCAGAGGGAGATAAGGAATTTAATTCGGTTGGTACTAGAGAATAAAAAAAAAGAAAAGAAAATGCTTCTCTGCAGCTCTCCTGCTCAGATCAACTGTTGCACACAGTCTTTGTGCTACAGTATATTCTGCATTCTTAACCTCTGGTGGCAATCAGTCAATTCCCCAAAGTCTTAAATGTAAATACATTTGAGTTAATATAAATACAATAATATGCCTTCAACCTAAATTCTCCCACAATAAGTCGGCCCTGTGAAAATAAACTGTTAATATATTGTTGATAAACTGTGATGGGATGATCGCACATGCATGCACATGCACATGCACAATGAAACCCTGATTACTGCACTCCAATTCCCCAGTGGGATCTAAACATCTGGATGCTGTTTGCACAGTGTAGCTGTCACAGTCTTACACAAGCTGTGTTTTACCTTGATGTCAGTTTCAGGGGAGACGCAGTCCCTCAGGCACTCGATGGGTCCCATCATGTACGGACAGTGCTTATTCAGGATCTAAATTATAAGATTATATGACACAATATTGCTGAGATCATACAGGATGAGGAAAAGATTCTAGTAATATGTCAAACTGTCATGGGACCATAATTCACCTAAAACATTTTGTTTCTTATATAAATGTTTTTAAAGCACTGTGATTAAAAGTGTCAGATCTGTTGTCTTAAATACTCATAAAATAAACAGGGATGATACATAACAATGATGTGTGTATGATGAGCTATAAAGTTGGTCTTATAATAATCTGTCATTCAGTCTTTTGAAATTAGATTAAACTTTGATGGAAAAAGACAAAATTGTCACCCAAGGTCCACTTACTGGTATTTTTTGCTTCCAAAGCTCTTAACTGCATGTTACAGAGTTGCTCATTTTTCATCATATGATTCAGGTAAAAAACTGCAGTCACATGACAAGAGGTGACTTTTGTATATAATGAGAAGAGAGAAAACTCTTGATGAAGACTGTGAGATGCTGTTGAAAGCTCGAAGCTCAAACACTGAAATTGTTTTCTAAAAGATGACCATGTGGGTTGTTTTTACAAGCTTATTATGACCCATATTTACAATTTTGTTAGGGAGCGACCTCTAGTGGCCATAGTAACTCTGACAGGAGCAGGAAAGGGAGTCAGGTAACGTAGCATAATAGCGATAAAGTTGATGTAGAAAGGACACTGGGGTGGATGGATGGGTCAGGAAAACCAAGACTTTCACCCAAGAGACCGCTGTTTGTGTCCCATGTGAAGCAAAAGTCAACAAAGTTATTTTAACTACGTATCGAGCAACATGATCTATTTCTTGTATGTTATATGTCACATGACATTCATCACATTACATTTGTAACAAATGTGACATAGTGTAGTTATTTTAACCCAAATCATGATTAGTTTTTCCAAACCTAACAAATTATTTTTGGTGCAACTGCGTCAGTTTCTGTCATATATAACTTATTCTGTCATTTTATATGACACTGGTAGGACCGTTATTTTAGGAAACGCTTCCGTGGGTCGTATTAGAGGGGAGGAACAAATTATTTATACAGCTGTATCGGTTTGAGGACTTGTCGGAAAAGCTGGTAGGTTAATCTTAAGGTACCTTTTTGAAGTGTTTTATTTGTTAGACCACTTTTGCCATGGTCAAGAATGAACTTTCACTCAGCTTTATACTACCAGAAAACATTATTGGACATTACATCTTTCAGACAGTCCTGTGCCATCGATCTGAAGGACAGGATCACCCCGATGATCGTCATCCTCTTCAGCACGTTCTCTCCACCTACAAGTCCATATGAGACAGATCAGAGTGTGTATGTGACGCTATGAAGCAGTGAACTCCACTACAACACTGTGCATGGACACACGACAAATTGCTATTGTAAGAGCGTGTAATCACTGGGCGAATAAAATAACCATCCTAAAGTGTCTGACAGCTCACATGGTTATTTGCACTTTGAATTAATTTCTACTACACTACTGTACTGTTACTGTGCTGCTCAAGTAAAAGCGACCAAGTAATAAGATTATATGTTTTGCTTTTTATGAGATTTTTAAAGCAAAGAGATCTAAGAATAAAAAAAAACAGCATTATTGTACTGCTGGATTTTGTGATTAAAGGGATAGTTTGGTATTTTTAAAGTGGGGCTGTGTGAAATACTTATGTATAGTCAGTGTATTACATACAGTAGCTGGCAGACAGCACGCTCCCGCTTTGCAGAAACAGATAGGGCTTGCACCCCATAGGGGTTGATATCAAAACATATTTTAGCCACTGTTAAAAGGCCTACTTAAATAAATGGATATCAGTCTAAGCGGACCCTGTATGTTAAGTATCTTCAGTGCTTTACCTCGCTGTCACACAGCCTTTTCCTTTGGCACTACATTTCTCATCTGCCACTGGCCAGCTCTTCCAGGTAGAAAGTGTAGTTAGCAGCTGTTAGTGGCTGTTATGCGACCCGACTGAAATGAAATTTCACATTGAAAACACTCTCAATACAGCTTCCACTTAGACTGATATGGTATTCTTTAGGAAAGCCTTTTTTAAGAGGCTAAAACATGTCTTGATATCAACCCCTCACAGCATGGTAATGCTGAGCTTTTGTGGTGCACGCCAACTGCCAGCTACTGTATGTAATACACTGACTATAGATAAGTATCTCATATAGTCCCACTTAAAAATCCCGAACTATCCCTTTAAAGTTTCAGAAGGAAGAGATCAGACGTAGACACATCCCTAAATTTATTTAAATAGTCTTTGCATATAAGTACTCCAAAAGTGTCTTCTTACATCTGTCTTTCTAATTAAATCACTAGCAGCAGCTCACTACACACAGAGACATTTCAGGCTGTGCCTTCTTCACACCCTTTTTTTTGAAAGAATTATTAAAAAGATAATTTGTGACTGCTTGCCCCATGCATAAATTAAATGGGTTTTTGCTCCTTACTGACAACCCCCTAAGCATTTCAAAACACTCAACAGAAAGACAATATATAGAGCCCATTCACTCCTGTGTTTTATGCAATTTATTTTTTGCATTTATTTAGTCTATTTTTTGCATTTTATCTGGTTATTGGTGCCTGTAGTTGGTGATGTTAGTTCCGTCTTCTCTTATGAATTAAATTAGTGATGTACAAAGGACTGAGTCCTGCCGGGCAGTCAGCCAGTATAGACATGATAAGGGCATCTGCTTGGAGTGATTCATCTACAGTACGTCGCTTCTTGCTATCGTTCCTCCTCTCTGTTGTCACGTTCCTTTCCTCACTTTGTACGTTGTGCACCACCTGATCTCTTTCTGTACCTTCTCCACATCTACACCTTCTATTCATTCCTTTCCTTTTCAACCCCCCTACCTCTTCTGTCACATGTCCTCCCACGCTCCTCTCTCCACTTCTCACCTGTCAGTCTCTTCCTAAGATGGGCCATTTCCTCAGGCTTATCAAAGTTGTTCCTCATCTGCACCAGGATGTCCATATTCTCAATCACCAGTTTCTAACAGAGGACAAGAAAGTGAGATAACTGATAAACTCCCTTCAGGTGAGAGTAATGATAGAGAGAGGTCATGGCTGTGACAGATCTGTCTCTCAGTAAGTTCAGAGGTGCAGCAGTGCGACTCCTCACTTGAAGGTGTCAAAGTGGGGAGCCTGACACAGTACAGCAGCAGCAACTGTTTAAAAGAGATTCATGAGTTTGACAAGATAAAACAGAGCTTTGAAGCACAAAGTATGCTTTCAGATACACACTTTACTCCACAAAATGAGGAATTTTGTGAATTCATAATAACTTATGAAAAAATAAAATTCACGAGAATGTAGCTATCTGGAAGGAAACATCTATATGCTTCACTACTGTGCTCATAGATTAGACTGCATTTTTGTAAACTATACATCTGGCTTAAAAAAAGATAGAACCTCAATCAGATTTTTTTTCGTGCACTTTGTTTACATTATTAACCCTGTGAAACCTGGAGCGACATCACTTTTCTCATGCTGCTTTAAGACACCTTTCAAAGGTATTTTAACCTTTGAGCCCTGAGTGAATTGGCGTGATTTATTTCAAAAACATGGGAAAAAAGGCAATGGGCAACTTGATAAGAAATGTTCCACAAATTGCAAGAAATTAATAGAATAGAAAAATGTATTTTTTAAAATGCTAGGAAAAATGTCTACAGAAAAAACAGGGGGGGAGGTAGGAAAAGTTATTTTATTTCTAATTATCATAATAACATATTTAAAATTAAATCTCAGAATTATTAGACTTTTTATTTTTTGTTTTGCTTTTTGTTTAAAACGAATTTTCAAATGATTTCCTTTTTTCTTTACCGTTTTTTGCTCATTTTTGTGGTCATTTCTACTTTGGTTGCTCATAGCATATTTTCTTTTTAAATCAAGTCAATTTACTTAGGTTTCAAAAGGGTAAGATATTATGCCACACAAATGTATCATATATAGAGAAATGTATAAAGTAGCAACTCTTAGATTTGCAATTGCTACAAAGCAGAACTTATACCAAGCCAAATGTCCTGTCTGTACAACTTTCTGCAAGCTAAGTAATTTAAACAGATACAATTTTGTGAGCCAATGTTCTCATCAAGAGGAGGAGGGGATAAAGGATGGTGTGTGACCAAGGTGAGATGGCTGCCAATCAGCAGGCAGCTGCAGACCCCTGTTCATGACCAACAGACAACACAAGCGGGTATTATTTAGGCCGGTGCATTTCTAACCATGTTTGCAGTAACAAAACCAGGTAGCTTAACTTTCTATGTGTGTGTGTGTGTGTGTGTGTGTGTGTGTGTACTTGTGTTAAAATAATCAGGGCACAAAATGAAGGTGTTACAACTATTTTATCTCAGCTACATTGCCTCTGATGTTATTGCTTTCTGACTTTGTAGGGCAGTATAGTAAAATCTACCTGCTGAAAACAAGTAATACTCATCAAAGTAACTCAGGGAATTCAGCAGGCCACTGATTGCATCATACTGTACCTTCAGCTCACTGACTTGAGAGGTGATGTGCCACATCAGGTTCTCACTCAGAAACTTCAGGCCATATGGACCAATTAGCTCCGCCAGGGCCTGCAACTCTGTTCAGGAGGTGATATGAATAATTTAAGGCTCATGATTGGAAATTAAATGAGGGACCAGATTGATGTTGTTGCCAAGCAGCCAAAAGTTGTTCACAGAATTGCACAACACAGCCAGGCTCAGGTGGAGCTGTACTGTTTGTTTCCAGTGCTACTCTAATACAAAACCTGACTCTCTACCTGTGACAGAAAAAACAAAGCAAACAGATTTAAATTTGATTAGTGAGCCGAAACAGTGAGAGAGAAACACATCTGCAGCTATTAGACCTCTGACTCAACTCAATATCTCTGACTGAATATGGATGGATAAGGATGTGTGTGGTTAAAATTGGAGGTGGTTAATGGATCAGTGAGTGAATCACTGTGAGGCTCGCAGATACCTCACTATGAAGTAAATATAGACGATGATGATGACACTGAGCGGGGGCGTCTGTTGACGTGCAGTGGTCTCCAAGGTACCATGTGAGAGTGTGTATGTGTGTAAGCCTTGTGTATGCAGCTCTATAATGTTTGCATTATGTAGTGGAGTGGACGTGGCGTTAATGCAGCCATAAGGAGGTCAACTGCTCCTACAAGTGTGGAGGCAGAATGGGAGGCTGTGTGGAGGAGAGACAAGTGATGCTGGAATAGTTACGAGGCAGGGGCGGAAGAGTGGGGGAGATGAAAAGCAATTCTGAACTTTACATTAGCCAGGCAGTGTCAGAATAAACTGCATGACAGGCAGCGTGAAAGAAAACACCGCACACCACCACAATAACAAGCTCCACATCCTCTTGAGCAATAATGCTCCCTCTGCATGTGGTGTCACGGGAGTGAACGAGATCTGCGAGTTTTGGAAAACAGCGAGTCATGCTTTGGATCTGTGGGCCCCATTAAACCTTAGAGTACAGGGGAATTCTGTCAAGACTACAAACTTATGTCTATGAAAAGTGAATCTCTCTCACTGATGCCTCTTTGCTCTTGTCGTGCAAATGCTCTCACAGGAAAAAAATATGGTAAAAACTGTAGATGTTTGTTTTCTTGCAAACTTTTCTCAGATGAGTGAAATTCCCCACAAAGTGCAGTGTGTAAAATGACATACTTCTAGACACAAAATAAGATAAATTCACAGAAAAACTCTCCAAAGTTTGGAGTTGTTGCTATGGATACTGAGCTCTGCATTTCTCTAATGACTGTCATCTCTCCCACGATGCAACATGCAATTACATACAATAAAAAGTTATATAAAATGTAAACTTGAGCAGCTTTATATTATTTGTCTCCAGTCTCTTCTATCACCTTCTTTGTGAAAGATAGAAGTGACTTAGCACTTCTAGCTTACTAAAAAGAGCTATGAGTGTTCATCTAGCTGTAATGAGAGATGTACCATAAGGCTCATATTGACAGATTGATTTATGCTACAGATTAAATGACTGCAATAAAGCTCTGGGGCCCGACCTGATATATCTGAAAACTCCTCTGCTCTGAAACCTGGCTCGTTGTCAGAAGTCTGGTTGACGAAGCAGTGCATCGTGGGACAGTGAACGATGAGGGAGTTGCTGGCCTGACGCAAGAGACTCTCCAGGAACCTGAGATGCAGGAAAAACAGACGTAACTTAAGTTCCTTAGCTTTTACTTAGAAGTAAAAGAGATGAGAAAAATGGGAAACAAGACAGAGAGAGAAAAAGTACGAGGATGTACTGTGCTACATGCACAGGTGTAGACTGTAGATAAAAACATGAAAGCAGCAGAGACTTAAACTAGAATTGTATGCCAAAAATGAACAAATTAGTTAATAAAAATGTACCAGAATGGTAGAGGACCCCCAAAGCCCTTGTTTCATACATGTCCTTCTCAATGCTGACACGAAACCTACACCCTCGGCTATATGCACACATGATGCTTTCGATAATGCTATATTTCAATGAAGCAATATATATTTAGTGTTTCACTAATCCTACCAACTGGGGCTCCTGTAAATCCCACAGGTACACAATGTGTCATGTTTCACAGGTGCTTTATTTTATCATTCCAATTCCTTCATGATTGTGTCAATCAACTTTTTCCTACTAACTTCATATCATTTTTTTTTTTCTGTTTTAGTTTTTGTTTTTAAAAGTATTTATGTATTCAGGTTCTGCTAGACCCCAGTCAAATGCACCCAATTTTGCCGATGCAGTTTTAACAGATAGAACTATTTATCAAGATTAAGTTTGCCAGGGGTCCTATTGTTATATATACACACTATTAGGGGGGGTAGCAGGTATCCAGGAAGTGCTCCAGACTTTTAAGCCAATTTGACACCATGACCAAACTATGTTATTACACTCCCAGGTCTATCACATGATATCATGAAAATTATTTTTTCTGGTAGACTAACATTGTCATAGAGACATCTGTAAATCAGTGGGTAGTTGTTTTTTTTGTGTCCAACCCCCCACAAAATTATTAATTGGATCAAATCTGTGTTTGATCCAGTCAGTCTGATAGCATTTAATAAGTTTAGAAGTAAAATTTGATTATTTTGTCTCCACCAGATTCTTATCAGTTGATTCTTGAGTTCAGGCAGATGTTTGTGCCAAATTTGAGGAAACTTGCTCAAGACCATCCTCAGATATTGCCTTCAAAAGGACCTTGACTTTGCGACAACAAAAGTCACCAAAACATTCAAATCAGTTTATCATTGAGTCCAAGTAAATGTTTGTGTCAAATTTGATTTGAAGATGTTCTTGTGTTACAAAAACATGGGCCATCTGTGGCCATCGAACAGACCGGGGGGGTCTGGCACCGCATAGTTTTTCCCTTCAAGGTGTTCTTGAGATATTGCATTCACAAGAATTAGACAAATGCAAGGTCACTATGACCTTTGACCACCGAAATCTAATCAGGTTATTATAAGTCTACTTGAGCATTTGTGCCAAACTTGAAAAAAATCCCTCAAGGTGTTCTTGGGAAATCACGTCCACAAGAATGAGACAGATGAAGTCACAGTGACCTTGAACTTTGACCTATGACCACCAAAATCTAAACATTTAATTCTTGAGTCCAAGTGGACATTTGCAAAATTTGAAGAAATTCCCTTAAGGCATTCTTGAGATATCATGTTCACAGGAATGGTACAGACAGACTGACGGACAACCCCAAAAATATAATGCCTATGGAGAAAAACATTTTGCTATTACAGTAGTTCTTGTGTGTTAAATATTGGTAGGATTAGGGTTAAATGGGCACTTGCATGCCACACACAGTAGATATAGCTATCTATATTTCCCATACCAGTTTGTGTAGATGGTTGTGATGGTCTGCCCTCCTCTGGAGTCCAGCGGCTGTGTTTGCTGTAGCAGGACGTTCTTCACCAGCCGGGTGACGTCCACATTGATGTAGCTGGAGAGGCTGTGCAGGCTGGCTGTATAGGCTCTTACCCCTGCCAACAGGTCTGAGGGACGGGATATCTCCTGGGTGGTCCGGTTGTAATTGGCCATTCTCACGATGATCCTGGAGAAACATGTTTAACCAACGTCATTTATAACCAGGCCAGAGTGGGCCAAGGGCAGTCAGATGGGACCTTAAAATGGGTTAAACGAGCCATGGTGGCATGGTACTATTCACTCATTAGGTCAGCACATTCAGTGCTCCGGGGCTTCAGTGCAAATGTATTTATTTTTTGGCAGGGCCCTTCATTTGCTCTCTTCCTCTCCCTGACTAGACTGGATTTACAATTTTGGCCCTGGAAGGACCAATCACTGTGAGTGTGCTGCTACTCGATGGTGCTAATTTTAGGGTGACAGGGGAGGTAATCATCAGCTAAGACAGGGAGACTAAGCAGAGCATACACAAAGAAACATCAGGTTGCCCTGGTACCAATCCCTAATCTAAATAACAGTTAGCGCTGAAATGACACAGAGCAAGGGAGTGACATGATGGATCTCTTCTCAGATTTTTAAGTGGGTGCAGCACAGTCTGACACGCAGGAATCAGAAAGAAAAGCAGGGTTCATTATGGTGATGGAGGAGACATTTCACAAGAGACAAGCTCCAAGCTTCCCTAATTGTCAGGAAAAAAAAATTCTAAAAATCTGTGAGTGACGATTTGGAGAAAATGCAGTTTGAAATGTTTTTGAGATTTCCCAGCACTCTGTTACATCCTAGTGTTTAACAACTCTGCAGCCCCAGTTCAGCAGGAAGGGGGGCAACATGTATGTGAATATTTAAGCTTGAGTGTGGACACAGTTAAAATCAGTGAAATGACGGCATTGTGTTAATACACTGAGGTAGAGTTGTACAGCACATTTTCGCCCTGGCAGAGGAAACAATATTACATTGACAATGTGTTCCTCTCACAATGAAAGCAGGCGCTCATGTCAGTTATTAGCATATTTCTGACAGTAATTGTTTATGGAGCCGCTGATGTGACATGCAAAAAAAAAAAAAATCCAACCACCTCTGCAGCACATGAGATAGGGACAATTGCAAATGTCACCTCAGGGTCTTTTTGTACACCTTCAGGACTCATCACATCATATTAGAGCTACAGTTGAAACTTTTATTTTAAAAAAATAAATCAATAAAATAATTTGCTGAAACTGTCACTACATTCACACAGCACTAAATGAGACATTTAATCTGTGAAAGGAATCACTCTTCAGCCTTCTCTACTGTCTTGTAGCATTTCTATTAGCCTTAGTGCATGTAAACAAAAACAACCAATCAGAGACCAGGAATCTCTAATCCAGCCGTCAAACATGTCAATCACTGTTCGCACCTCATACCCTTCTGCAGTGCCTGCCTACTACAGGCAACTAAACTCAAAGAGAAATTTGCTCTCATTAATCGTGTAAATCCAGGAAATGCTAAACTGAAACTAATGAAGAATGTGTCATAGCTGATTATCTATCCATGTAAAAAAAAAACAATAAAAAAAACATGTTTTCAGCAAATGTCTTTGTTACAAAAACATTACTCATGTGAATCAGTCATTTTCAGTTTAAGTAGTAAAATATAACAGAAGACAGTTTTGTACTGTTGCTTTTTTGTAAAGAAAACACTTATGTGAAATGTTGGTAGAGAAGGGGGATTGTTGGATGGACACAAGCAAGCAGAGGAGCTGGGCGGATTCAAATTTAGGCGAATTGGTTGTCCATACTGGGCATGCACCCCTACTGCCTCTAATGGCATCTGTTAGAATCAGACTGCAGTGCAGTCAGCAACAACCCAACAGGGCTGAGCAGTCTCTGATGCAGCTGTCAATCATGTCAATCAGTGCTTGTGAACTAAAGTCAAACTGCCAAAAATGGCTGCGCTGATCAAATATGAATCAATATTCTGATACTGAATTGCCTATTTCTCACCTCAAATATTTTCAGAAACATATTTTAGTCTACTGTGTAGCTGTAAAATGAGAACGTTTGTGATATTGTCATACTGAATACAGTTCAACAGGAGCACCGCCCGCCAGCTGGACCAACTTTTAATTTTGTGAGAAAAAGACAATGCAGTAACAGAGTCCTGATTCATATTTGATCAGCGCTGCCAAGTTTGACAGTTTGGCGGCAGTAAAAGAGCAGTGATTGAAATGATTAACGGCCGCATTAGAGACTTTTGCCTGGTTGTTCGGACAATGCTGACGTCTGATTCTAGAGAATGCCATTAGAGGTCGTAGGAGGAGGGACATGATTTCTTTTTAGACTATCGGTCTCATGTACTTCTTTCAGGAAATAGTAACATTTTCAGCAAATACGACACAAAGTTATTTTCTTAGACGTTAACAACTGTAGCTTTAATATTGTTACCAGGGAAACATAACAATGCCCCCATCCCCACTCAGCTTACTCAGTGAGGTGTGTCTCCAGATGAGAAATGAGGAATTCTGTTGGAACAACAATGTGGTCGAAGACAATAAAGTCACTGCAGAGGCTGTAGGAGGAGCAGAGCTCCGTCAGCATCAGATGCATCTTGTCCACACTAGGAGAGAGAGAGAGAGAGAGGGAGAGGGAGGGAGAGAGAGAGGGAGAGAGAGAGAGAGAGAGAGAGAGAGAGAGAGAGAGAGAGAAATGAGAAAATGGTCTTTAGGAACTTCACACAAATATTTTGACAATGATGGTAGTATGGATGTGCTTTTCTCAGACAAATAAGGTAATAAATGTGTTAGAGGATCGTAAGACATCTTTAAACAGAGGCAGAGGAAAACTGAGAGGAGGGAGAGACAGAGTTACAACTCTTCAGACTTAATTAGTCATCCTTCTACAATAACTGTGGCTACAAACACAGTATGATGAAAACAAAAGAAACGCCAACATAAAATGTGCTGCCAGTAAAAGTGTTTGTTTTTTTTCTTTCCAATATGCCGAGGTGTTTTGTTTCTTATTATATTACACTGAATATAGCTTGATCCAGTACCTGTCAGCCCCGATTCGATGTGAAGGGTAATAAAGCTCAGAACAAATAATGCCTTGTAATTCAAAGCGTTTTAATCCTGTCTTCCTGATAACAAAGAAATAAGATGGGATGACAGAAATCATTTGGAAATGTCAACAGAAATTAAAATATTTCTACCAACATGAACTGCATTAACCTATTTCAGACCTTGGCAGAATCTTGCACTGTCAAATGTTTATTCAATTGCACTTTGACCGGAATACAAGCACTTGATAATGTCTCCAGAAATCAGAGATCTATTAAAGATTTAGTGTGCAGGATTTAGGAGGATATATTCACAGAAATTAAAAAAATATAATAAGTGTGTTTTCTTTAGTTTATAATCACTTGAAAATAAGAATTGTTGTGCTTTTCTGACTTTGGAATGAGGTATTTATATATGGAGCAGGTCATCATATATGGAGATGGACATGTTGCACTGCCATGTTGCTACAGTAGCCTAGAACAGACAAACCAAAAACTGGCTCTAGATTGGGCCATTCACGCTTATGTGTTGGCCACTGTAGTTAGCAGACCTTCCACGACAAGAGCATCGTAAAAACACTAATTTATTAACATTAAACTGCATTATTCATTATCAGGTGCTGGGCTAGCGGTCTCCCTCCGACATGCCAAACAGTATCAGACACCGGTTTTAATTGCCTTTTTTTTTTTTTTTTTTTGGGAGAGGAAGAGACATCTGCGAATAATTAGACTTGTGGTACAAACGTCCTCAATGATGAACACTGAAGGAATTCTAACCAAAAGAAGCTTCAGCTGGTTGCCATCTGAAATTCTTACCACTAGATGCCACTAAGTTCCCTTAAATCTTACACACTGCTCCTTTAATTTCCCTTTTTCAAAAAGAAACTTTTCTTAAGGATCAAGAAGAGAGAAAAAACAAAAATAAAAAAAACTGACTTGGTAACAACAGTCCGGTCTTTCCTCAGGCTTTCAGCGCCTGGCTTCTCTTTCTGGACTTCTCCCTTCTTTGGCACCGTCTTCTTTTGCTTTCTGTGTCGAGCTGCGCTGATGGTCTCGGCACAGTGTTTGGGCTGCAGCTGAGGGGTTATCAAGTGGAAAGAGGTGGGTGCAGAGAAGAAGAGTAAAAAGGGGGGGAAGAAAGAAAGAGAGAGACACAGAGCGATGAAGAATTCAGCCAAGCAAATATTGGGTAACGTGCTCAGATACAAACATGGGAGTTTTGCATTCACGTTGGACGCACTCAGTCAAAAAGTAAACACTCCTCATATTTTCCTCAGGGGATTAGAGAGACAACGCCACATTAATCAACTCCAGAGTTTTAGACCTGTATTATGATTTTATTCATATTCTCAAGTCTGTCCACTGCCTCCAGCTAAACCCACTGATGCCAAGCTGAGACGAGTGTGATTATATTTGGATATGGAGTTTGGCAGAATCAATCTGCACTAGATAATGAGTTGGGTTTTTTTTATATATAAGAACCTGAAATAAGCGATTTATTGTGTTATATTTTCGAATTTGAAATAGACTTTACCTGGTCATTGAGGTTGCACTGCTCAGCACATATCTCTAACACAACACAACTGGTCTGCTTGGCTATCTGCTCCAGGAAGGTCACACACAGGCGCAGAATCCGCTTCTCCATCGCCTCGGTCTAAACACACAAACACGTGCAGTGTGTGTGTTAGTGTGCACATATGGAGGACAGTTAAGGATATAAGAAGGCACAGAAAAATGCTGAACACACACATGAAGGTAGGGGGCTTATTTTGTCCCATATTTTCTCATGTTACATTTAACTTTCTGTGTAGAAACTCCTTCAGGTCTGACTCCCTGAACTTGCAACAAGTATAACAATAAGTCACGTGGAGACATCTTAGGTGAATAGGTTACAGTTTTTAACTAATAGAAACCACCCTGAAATTTCCCTAGTTGTTTATTTACAGGAAGACAATTATATTACATGTTTTGCAAAGTTTATATTTAAATATTCAATATATATGCATTATCTTATCATATGCACTGATTTATATTCATTTTCAGGACAAAACCCTATGAGAGCCAAAGGTTTTTACAGAGGGGATTTCAGATATCTATTTCTATCACTCCACTACCAACCGAAATGAAAAATCCGTTTTTGTGTGTTTAAGAATAAAATGCGAAATAAAATGAGAAAAAAAAAAATTGAGAAAATGGTATTGTAAGATTCCATACATTTTTAGACAAAATGAAGCGGAAAACAATTTAACTAGGTTTCACAAAAAAATTCCCGAATTGATTACTTACATTACACAATTATTTTTTTGTATCACAAGTCCTTTGAAATTTTGTTCAAATATGCAAATAAGGCATTATTTAACTAAATATATTCTTTTTGCATTAATATACAGAATATAAATGAACTTAAAATAAACACCTTAATGTGTATTTTGGATGTTTTCTCTGCACAAGGCTGAAAGAGGACATAATTTGGAGGAAAAATAGCCCAAAATCTCAAAATTGACCAATTCATGAAAAACCTGTTTCCACATCTGGCCTTCAAAAAAAGTTGTCATGATTAAAGAAAATGACACGCTGCCTTCATGATGCAGCAAAAGTGCTAAAAATCAAGCTTCATGCAGAATGTAACCTGTGTCTTCATTGCATCTCAGCTGAAGATTAATGGTTTGGTGAGTAAACGACTGAACACTGACCTCTTCTGGGCAGAGAGGGTGTCCACACTGACTGAAGTGAGAACAGACAGACGGGAAGGCCATGAGGTAACGCTTCATGGTCATCTCCTCACTGCTCTGGCTAAACATCTTTTCAAAGACACGCGGGTAGAAACTGGGAAACAAACAGGAAAATAAACAGTAAAGACATCAAAGTATTCAGCCTTGTAAGAGAGGTGAAGAAGAGGAAGAGAGGAGAAGAAGAAGAGAAGAGGAGGGGAGGGGAGGGGACTGACCCCAGTATGGACACCTCAGATGTTTCCTGCAAAAGTTCTTCGACACTGTCCACCATCCTGGTGTGAAACTGAATCATGTTCATCACCTTCGCTAAGTCGGGATAGTCCTTGATTGGAAGAGGGGCCTTGTTCACACTTGTGTAGGCCTGAAACAGAAGAAAATAAAAATATTCACCATTTTACAACATTGGACTGATGATTGTGTGATATTTGATGATGCTGCAACAGACCTGCAATCTCAACCAGTCCAGTCTCAGAGCTCTGAAATCAAACTCCTCTTTGTTTTCAACTGCAGAGTAAAAATGAATCTATCATTACTGAAAATGAATTTCTTAGGTCAAATTTTAAATGTGTGCACAGAAGCTAAAATAATCTGCTGTTTGTTTTTTGTGATCACCTTGTTTGACTGACAAAGCAGACAGGGTTGAGACGAACGAAGTCATCAGGACCGACTCCTCTTCTGGACACACGTACATGTTCTGTAGTGGACAAAAGAATGATTTATTCATTTTGTGAAAGAAAAATATATGGGTGCATTCAGTATTAAAAGCATTGTTAGCTTTTCCCCTTTGGCCACATTCTGCACTGCTGTTTTTGAAAGACAAATGCACATAATTTTACATCACACTATATCTACAGGTACCTGCATGGTGTCATTGAGAACCAAGGCATCGAACTGTGCCAGGTACTGGATATGGTAGCGCTGAACCACATGGTTGTACTTTGTCATTAGGCCTCTTAATTTCTCCATGTAGAACAGCAGCTCTGCCATCTGACTGAGAAAAAAAAAACAGACAAAGGAAATTAACACCAAGCAACTTTACTTTTATAATTAAAATTTGTATAAATACGCCATTATAGAATCTTTTGTGCACACTTTCTGGGTTAAATGCACTGATGAAAAACTACAAAGCTGCTGCACTGTGAAGACATCTTAAAGAGACAGTTGACCCCCAAATCAAAAATACATATTTTTCCTCTTACCCACAGTGGTATTTATCAATGTAGATTTTTTTAGTGTGAGTCTGAGATATGAACCTTAGAGATGTCTGTCTTCTTTCTAATTTAATGAAACTAGATGGCACTCAGCTTGTGTCGCTCAAAGCAGCAAGAAAATCATGACCCGGTTACTCAAGATAATCCACCTTGTTGTGAGCAGTTTCATGTAGGAACTATTTTCTTTCTACCAAACAACACCAACCAACTGTATGACTGTGCAGAAGGAATTATGCATCTACACACACACACAACAGGCTCGTGACAGCGCGAGATGTAAACATTATGTGCATCCTCCTCGGCTGAGCTGTAGTGTTAGCTAGCTCAGTGATTCTACTTGAGCAAGCAACAGATGATTTCCCTCTGCTCTGTGATACGGTTGGTGGTAGTTCAGTAGAAAAAAATAGTTCCTCAATGAAAATACTCACAACAAGGTCTGTGGATTAACTCATCTATTTTTCAAATGTACTTTTTGGCATTTTAAACACCACAAGCTGAGTGTCATCTAGTTCCATTTTATTGGAGGAAAAGTTGATAGCTCTACAGCTGATATCTGCAACTCACACCAAAACAATCTAGATTGATAAAAAGCTGTGCAGGTAAGAGGAAAATATGCATTTTAGATTTTTCAGTGAACTGTCCCTTTTAGGATGGAGTTGCAGTGAGGAAAAACTGGCTACCTTCCTTATTTTTGCACACTAAAATGGCACAGTGAGAACTCCACAGAGGTTTACTTTCTCTGCACCTATGACCTACTTGTCAATGTAGTCCTCAGGCGTCTTTATCTTTGGCATATTCTCAGAGTGTCTGACGAGCCACAGGACCTCGTCACGGGAAAATGACAGAGCCATGAAGACAAACAGAGCCTTGGGGATTTGATTGGAACAGAGGAGGAGGAATGTTATGAAAGAGGCTCAGCTAACATTGGTAAAAGTCATCATTACTGTGAAATGAAGGGTCATTCAAAGAACCCCCCACTGTTCAAAAATACTCCCCAGAGTCCAAGTTCAGGATGGAGGCTGGATCAAAGGTACGGTTTTTCACAAGTCATGTAACCAGAATTTAATTTTGGACTCTTAACTGGCAATAATGAACTCATTTAAATTCCTCAGGCACAGCTGTTATGCTTCTTACTGCGCTTTTACCTTTGGCCCTAACAGTCCAGGTTCATCCTCCAGAACTTTATATAATTCCTTCAGCGCTCCTCTCAGGTACTGCCTCCTCTCTCTGTGCAAAGCTCCGCTGGTAATAACACAGGAAATGGACATGAACATTTGGCTTCCCACAGCTCATTTTAAAGTAAACACACATCAGCGAATATTTATGATACAAAAGTTGTGAAAACTTTGCTGAGTTTCTTGCCAGACACACCTGTTGATGATAGCATGCTCACGACATTCCTTGATGTCTGCGACTCGCTTGCTATATCTGAAAAAAATAAAAGGAATAAAATGTGATGAGAGGCCAATTAACAATCTAAAAAATGTAATCAGTCATAGATACATTTATTTCAGTGGTCAGGGAATATCGGCCTTTCAAATACGTGTCATCTTTGACTTAGCATGTATTAACTTTTCAGTTGTTTTGGTTTTAGCTTCTGAAAAAATGATAAAGAAATACAGATGCAACTTTTCACAATAATAAGTAACCACTGGAACCTCTAGTTTATATAATGTCTACAGACTGCATTAAAAAAACAGCAAAACTATATTAAAGCACTGATTTACAAACTCTCACAAAACTTGTGCAGTATAATCCAAGTCTAATTTATTCAGTGGTATGCTTAGTACTTCCTTACAGGCAGCCCTTTTTGACAGAGACCTGAAGGTGAAACTTTTTGAAGTTTTCTTCAAAGCCAGACTCCATCGACAGAACCAGTTATTTTACCTTGCTAAACACAGTAGCTGCTGGTCCACTGCTGTGTCAGTCAGTAGTTTTCTTGTATTACTGTGTGACTTTGGTGAATCTGAACTAACCCTTTGAAACACCAAAGTCACACAATAACACAAATAAACTAACCGATTGAGGCAGAAGTAGATCAGCAAATCTTATCTTCAGCGAGGCAAAATCACTGGTTTTGCCAATAAAGTCTAGCTTTAAAGGGAGCATCGATAAGTTTTACTTTCCTTTCCCTGCCAGAAAGAGCTGCCTTTTTGATAATTGGTTTTAATGAGACTTGGATTATACTGCACGAGTTGTGTGAGAGTTTATAAATAGACATTTGGATACAGTTTTGCTGTTGTTAAAAGCAGACCCTTATGACTTCAATTCAGTTTAATTTTATTTATAATGCCTGATATAACAAATCACAATTTTTCTCAGAGGGCTTAACAACATACAACAACCCTCCATTTTTGTATCAATCGCTACGAGAAAAATCAAAGGGTCAAGACAAGATGTCCTCTACTTAAACGGTCAGTCCATTCAGTTCAATTCTTATTCATCAACTAGGAGTATTTCGCACAGTATACTGTAGCAGTGCAGCTCACTTACCCTTTGATGCTGTCGAAGAGGTCCTCAGAGACCTTGTGTATGTTAAGTACCTCATCTCTGGTGAGGATGAGGTAGAGACCGCTCCGCAGAGCCATCTTCCACAGCTCCTGGGAGGCCTGGTTTGTGTTCAGGCTGCTGTGGCACAACAGGAAGCCGACTACAAGGAGCACAGTCAGCAACATTTAGGATACAATCTGTGTGGGGGAGTACTTCACTGCTGCATGCATTTACATAGTCATGAATTAGGTTTAAAAATCCTTTGCTGAAAACTGTGGTCTGACTTTTAAATTTGATCTGAAAGTTCTTAAGATGCTAATGGGCATAACCAAAATTTAAAATCAACAATCAACAGTATTCAAAGTAAAATTTCAATCTGACAACAATCATTAACAAGCAATGCTTCTGAAGGTATATGCTTTCACAAGTAACACTGTCCTTTTAGGATAATGTCTAAAATGTGTTTGAGCTACAAATATCTTAAAATGCTGCATAATGTTTAAATATTTGTATAAAGTGAACAGATAGAGGAAGTTATTCAGGATGGGTAATACTTACTGATGATCCACCGCTCCATCACCTCCATAGACAGGTATTCACATGCCATCTGTGGTGAACAACATGCGTATTAACTGCCAATACAGACACACTCACAATAGTTGTACATGTACTGAGCCTATGTATGATGAAGTAGAATCCTGTCAGTTAAACTATATTGTAGTCATCAGCATGGACATAGCTAGTGTTATGATTCAAAAGAAAAAGAAGACTATAGTCTTTGGAGCTTCTACATCATATGAACATCTTTATGTCATGCACAGTATTTTTTTTCCTCAAAAATAGTGACAACCCTCCTTAAATATGGTAAAAAATGCACATTTAATAATACAGCACAAGAGACCTATCTGTATTCTCTATAGACTTGAAATGAGTAGCTGCCATTTGCTTTCAAATATTTGGTATCTTTTGATAAGAAATTGTTGCCTGGAAGTCCCTTTCATGGCTCGTCTAGTGGTTATTATAAGAAAAAGGCCACAGGCAACTGGGATCATGACATTACATCACGGGGGCTGTAATGGCCGTGCTGAGACAGCGGAGAGGATGAATGAGGACTGAACCTTGCAGAAAAGAGAGATGCACTGCGAAAAGTCAGCTCTCAAAAACAAGAAAAAAAAGCAATAAAATGGAGGAAAATATTACTTCTACTAAACAAAACAACTTAAAAATATCTCATCTCAAAAAAACCTGCAGATATTGTAAAAATAGTGTGGCCATACTAAAAACAAGTCCATTTGTCAAGACATAAAGAAAACACTTAAGAATTATTTTTTTAATATGTAGGGAAATGTGCTCAAATTAAGCATTGCCTTGGTTTAGGATTTATACCTTAAAACCAGACAGGTACATTAAAAACAAGTACATCTGGGTAAATACAAAGAAATGTGTTAATGTCACATTTTGCCTCATTGAAGTCAAGCAAAAAAGCATATATTGCCTTGCTTTAATATATTTCACCCTACTTACATTAAATTTTTTACAGTGTAAGTAGAAATAAAAGTTTAGGGATAAGCAGAGCGGTCCGAGGGCAATAAAATAAATCATTTTCTAAATGATAGCACTGTAATGGGAGGACAGAGAGCTACTAATGTTAAGTAGACCATGTCTGACCCTCAAAACAGCACATATACTATTATTGCATCATTTAGCTGTGAAATATTTTCTCATTTCTGTGCCTGAAGTCACTACAAAAAACACGCTTTAGATACTTCCTCCCCTTCCTCTCTGTTTTGCCCTCAGTCAGAGGTAAAAAGAGGAGAGGTGCTGGGAGGGCAAACTCACAGTGTCACAGCACGCTGGGTCCAGCATGGCAGCCGGAGCACTGAGCAGGCTGAGGAGCTGGGCGCCCCGCCACTGCTCTGCTGGCAGGTTCCTGCGTGGGTAGACCATCTTCAGAGACAGCAAGGCTGCCGTCACAGACTAGGAGAGAGACAGAGAAGAAAAAGGAAACGTGAATAAAGAAGTTAGAGAGAGGAAAAGAACGTTAAAAGACAAAGATACAGACATATCACACTTATTTATAGTGAAATCAAGCTGAAGGCTCAACAGCTGTTATAATTGTGTTGCATATGGGTTTATTTTATGATCCACTGCACATACCCTTGTAACTGTTATTTGTATTGTTATATTTTGTGTGGTCATGTGTAAAGCTGTAAAGCAATATAAAGCTTTGACAGTTGGCTCCTTATTTCCAGTTCAGGGAAGTCTTTAATTCTACTGCACATGATAATACTGCAGATAAAATTGTGCTTCCAACTTTGTGGCAACAGTTTGGTGAAGACCCTGTTTTAACATCTGAAACACTCATAAAGCCATGTGATGTCCATAAAGACGTGATATGGAACATTTAAAGCTCTTATTTCGCCCTTTTATTTATGGTTTTCTAAGAATGGAAACATGTCGAGAGGTCTGATTGATTTTCTAAAACTGATGCAAAAAAAAGTTATTTTTAGATGGCATTAATACTTATACCTGGTGCCATTTAAGTGATACTGAATGAGTTTTACAGTTCTCTGAGGGGCACAGATGGTACACAAATGTACCTAAAATGGACAATTTGAAAGTTCTGCCCTTACATGCCTTTATTAAAACTTCTCTAAATTTGTTTTTCTTCACTTTATAAGCATTTGTCTATTTATATGTAATATTCAGACGTTGTGGAGGTTTTTGGCAGTGACCGCGTACTTCCAAAGGGATTTTTTTTACAATTCTGCCTTGTATTCTGTCCTATTTCTTCATTTACTCTGACCCAGTAACATCTATACTAATGCTTACACCTCTGCAGTAAATCTCCCAAGTGCTACCTTTATTATGATACCAGGTTTATTCATATAGCCCTTGTAGTTGCAGAGAAACACTTATTTTGGGCATGTAAGTTTCAAGCAGAGGCCTGAGCCAGAGGCCAAAGGAATAAGAGGTGAAGCAACAAATCAGTAACAGAGGTTTTGGAATGAAATGTTCAACCATAAAAATATTCTCTTGACCTCTGACCTCAAGATATCTGAATGAAAATGGATTCTGTGGGTACTTATGAGTCTGCCCTACAGACATTTTTATTATTATTTAACCTCTGTTTAAGCAGGAATAGTCCCACTGAGATTCAGAATCTGTCTTCCAAGGGAGTCCAGACAGCAGCACAAAGAATTTCATGTAAAAGAACAAGCAGACTAAAAATGCAGTAAAAACACAACAGCAAACAGGATAAAAATTCACACAGAAGCAACAGGCAACAAACTTAAAACAAACAGCCAATTTGCAGTGTTCAGAAACCACTTTATGCTCGTCCCATGCAGTTTGTTTTTTCTTCTTGCCATTTAAATGCTTATCAAGATAATCTGGTAACAATTGCTTTACCTTTTTAATATGGACATTGCAACTGATTTGTAATGCAGAATAATGGAATTGAAACATGATTAAAAAATGTGATTAATCATGATAAACTACTGAAATTCTGCCATTAAAAAAATAATAGTTTGACAGCCATAATTTTAGTATCTTTGTACTGTACTGTATATATTTAATCAGTGACACACTGAGCTTACCCTTGTGTGGGGGCCAAACTCCTCAGTGAGTTTCTTCCAAGGATGCTCGTACTCAACAAACATCTGGCCGAGCCGAGGGTAAGACGGGTCACTGCAAGATTAATTACAGTGAGGAATTAATCAAGAAGAAGGAAAAGAAGTAAGACCTTATGATTATGACAATACTGTGTAAATCTAGAATGTAACTGATGATGAAAGTGTTGGATTTCATAATCATCTTCTACAGTTTCATTTTTGGGAAGCTGAAATTAAGAGCAGAGGCTGTTCCAGTTCAGAGAGTTTAGCCAGTGATGAAAGAACAACTCAGTTTCTTAAGTAGAAGTACTAATAGCACACTGTGAAAATACTTCATCACAAGTAAATTTTCTGCACTGTGAATGTTAATTAAGTAAAAGTAAGTGAGTATAATCAGAAAAAGTATTAAAAGGAAAATTACCAAATGTAGAAAAATAATCATTTAAAAAAAAAACAACCTGAAAATTATTTTTGAAAAATTCAAAAAATTAGAAAAAAGAAAAAAACAACACCTTAAGACCTCAGACACCAAAAAACTGAAAAGAATTTGAAAAATACACCCCAAAAAACCCTCGAAATTATTAAAAAATAGAAAGAAACACCCCAAAACTCAAAAAAGGGAAAACATGGGGGAAAAACTATTATTGTTGTTTAAAAATAGAATTATTTAAACAATATAGAAAAAATGACTTAAATGTTTATCAGAATAGTGGCCAATTAATTATCTGACAACCAGGTAATTGATTATCAGTCAGTTGATCAACTACTCATTTCAGCTGTACTTGCATAAACTATTTGGTAACAAAGCATCATATTTTATAGACTCTTGTAAGGTTTTTATGCAAAAATCTTAATTTGTACACTAACTTAAGCTGTCAAATAAATGTAGTGAAAAAGTACAATATTTCCCTTTTGAAATGTAGTGTGGTAAAAGTATAAAAAGAAAAATACTCAAGTAAAGTACAATTACCTTAAATGTGTACTTAAGTACAGTACTCAGTTACAATACACAACTGAGTTTAGCTGTGTGTTGTGTGCAAGTCAAATGTAATGTTAACTAACACTGTATGCGCTTATGTTCCCTGCTCACATCTCAAATTGACATAAGCATCCATTTAGAGGGAATAAATAAATATCATTCAAAGTGGGCGGACTCAAATGTCAGATCACCACTTGGCACTCACTAAAGGTTAGTGGTGGGCTGTTGATGTCTGCAGCAATTAAAATTCTAATTAATTATGAGGATCAGAGAAACGGCCGTATTGATGGATGTGGAACCTCATAATGGATTTAATTAAAGCTCCTGAACGGAGTGTTTGTCGTAGATAAAAAGCTGCACTTAGCAAATACAACCTGACTGAATGCTATATTGATCAATAGGAGTGAGTACATTGAAAACACATCTATCCATCAGTTTAATTTGTGCTCCTTATACAGTATGATGTCGCTTCTTTATGCAGTTTCATGTTTTCATACCTGCTCCCGTTGGTCATCTCATGAGCACAGTTGAACATGCCCACCAGTGCCTTCTTGTCATCAATGCGGGAGAGCGTTATGATAACAGACGTGTAGGTGATGATCAGATCCAAGTAGTTCTTGGTAAAGTCAAAGTTGATTGCCTAAAATCAAATTTCAGTTTAGTCAGAGGCTATGAAATTACTGAAACTACCTCAAACTGCTGTAAGTCCAGTGGCGCTGTATGGAAACCTAACAGGAAGACATTTCTAGTAAAACATCAGGAATGGATCCAATAATAAACTGTCCCTTTCAATTTGAAAACATAACAATGACAATAAGACACGCATATACCCTGCAGACTTGTAAAGGTGGCTGTTTTGTAACTGACAGAGAATATTAGTTAAGCATTCATGGAAGAACTATATTTAGCTACAGTATATGTTAGCATAAATAGGCAGGCATCACCCTAGTCACCTGAAGGCATTGTTGGCACATTTCTGCAAACCACAATTAAGTTTTATTCATGATTCATTTGCATAATATCAATGTTTCTTTTGTGACGTTGTGTTTAAGCATCATTTTTTCACTGAGGATAGTGCCACAAAAGGGTTAAAGTTGTTCTCATACCGTGTTTGTATGATTTGCTGTCCGTGTTATTTGTTCATACATTTTGCACCAAAATCTGTAAATATCCCACATAATCATAAGCCAGTAATTTGTGCAATAACCCATGTATTTGGGAAGGCTGCAATCACATGACCAATGCGCTGAGGGGGAGGTGCATAGGTCACACAACAGGACATTTCAGGAGTGTCCAGGAGATCAGTGCTCAGAATCATGTGAACTTTGAATGAACTTTTAAGGTACATTGTCACCATGTTTCTTCTCCTAAACCTAACCACAGTAAATTTACTTGCCTAACCTAAGCTCTGTAACGTCATGTTAATTACGTAACTTTACATTAACATGTTTCATGGGATATCACACAAAACGTTGATTGTGCATTTCCCAAGAATCATTGCATGAGGATATGTTGCTGCGTTGCCAGACAGGATAGTGCCACCGATGCCAAAGAAGTCAAAACATGATATCTTCCAAAATGTTTTTTGTGTCGAGAGGAAGGTAACTAGATTATGACAACTTTGAGGTAAAATATCCAGTTAATAATATTTGTCTGTTTAAAAAGGGAATTACAGCACAAATCATTTTGAGAAAGTTGAATGCAAAATGAGGTAAAACTGCAATAACAAGAATTCATTCAAATCAACTTAAGTCACTTTTATAGTTGATCTGCAGTTATATTTGGTTTAAAAAATAAAATAAATAAAAAAGTCCTGAGCTGAGGCGCTCTCCGAATAAACCCAACCACCGTAAGGTTCTTAAAATGCTCACATTAACTGTGCAGATCAGATCACAAGAGACACGGATCACTGAAATATCCAGTAGGACATACACAATGCACAAGGCGAGAGGTGCCACTTAAATAATGATAATAAAAAACCTGACAAACTGAATAGCAGGAGGCCGGGGGCGGCAGGCAGAGACCTACAGCATGAAGCATGAGGGAGTAAACAGCATTGTAGTATAATGAATAAAAATGAGTGACAGCTTGTCAGGTTATCAGCAGATGTTTTGTTTGACTTCAGTGTTTTCCCGACTTATAAATAAACATAAATATATTGTAACCTTTACTTACAATATCGAAGAAGCACTGACAGGCATCAATGGTGTTCAGCAGCTCATAAACGTGGTCCTGAATAAATAACAGAGAAAGGATTTGATTAGAAAACAGACAAATATTCAAATCATGTTATGCCTTTAATATGATTTCCTAAACATCTTCTCATTTTCATAGATTCCTGTAGCCTAATAATCATTACACATTTGCATATTTCTATAACATGAATGAGTTATTCTCAATCTTACAAATACTGGTGATACATTATAGCCTGGCTGCTACCTCCATCACAGAAACATGCAAATGTGAGGGGACATGTAACAAACTACACCAAACCACAGTGAGCTGTCCTTGATGTTTGGAATAAAATAAATTATTTTTCTCTATAAGAGTAAACCACTCTATATGTAAATTTATTCTGGAAGCCAAAATAGCAGAAAGAAAACAAAGAGAGAGAATAAAGGAAACACTGTAAACACCACCACTGCCCTTTCTATTATCAGATTTGTGTTTTCATATTTCAGACATAATGAATATTGTTTATTTTTCATTGTTTTTTTTCACTAGTTATTAAAGTAGACATTTGTTATGTTATGCTCCTGTTTCTTCCACTGTTGTTGTTATGCAGGTCCTTGTCGGGTTATGTGAAAAAATGATAATTGGAATTGACAAGAAATAAGAGAAAGAGAGAGATTATCACCCTGAACTCGATGACGTCCAAGAAAGAGTCATAGTAGCTTGTTGTGGCTGCCAACACCTCCGATTTCTGTCGCTGTATGCTGGTCAGATTTTGCTGCAAAAAAACAATGACAACTTTTTAATTACTGGCCAGGTAATACAGAACTTCACAATGTGTGGCAAGTGGACTATTTCTTGAAGTCCTACTTGATTAAACAATATACTGTATAAATTAAACCATCAGCCACATGCAAATATTTACATGAATTAAACAAATATTAAACAATAACATATAATCAGTGGGCGAGTCATTAATTTTTAAGCGCTTTTATGTGTAACACAGCCCCCAAGGTATAGCATGCAATCCCTGTTTCAAAGGCTAATGGGTAATGGGTAAGTCATAGCTCACTGACAATCATTAGGTAATGTAACATATTTTGGTAAATATTTGGAGTACAAAAAAATTAGTGTTATCGTTTGAAAGTTTTAGAATCTCCACTGTCAAAGGGTGTCTGGAGCTTGACCGGATGGAAGAGATGGCATGTTAACAAGAGGGATGCATTATTATCATATTGCAAACAAAAATCTAAAATTACCCGTGGCTTATACCAGTATGTCAGAGCAAATATCATGCAATATACTACCACAGCTCTGCTGCCTGCACTAAGGTGAAGCGTATCATAAATACTTCTTGTTAAGATTGTGTTACAGAGCTTTGGAAGGCCAGAGAAGACATGCACTGATCATTTTTTAACATTTTGTGTTCATGATTCAGTTGTTTCATGATTTTATTATAAGACATTTCTTCTTTTGAGAGCAGAAAAGAACAAAATAAAAAACAAGTACTTGCGTATCCTTGTAGAAAAAGCAAGACACAAAAAAGGGTTGCAGTTGCACTTACGATGTTTCCTCTGAAGTCAATGTTGGGGAATTTCTTGTTGATGTATTTGACAGCGGACTCCATGGTTTTATCAGTCAGGAGGGGAGGCCGCATCTTGGGGTCTGCACAGATCTGTAACAGGAAAAGATAGAGATGTGAGGATGTCATGCGATACGTTTGCACATCATACCGTCACACCCTGACAAATTTTTGTCATATTTCACTCAGGTTTTGGCAGTAAAATCCTTGATTTTTAACACATTTTCATGCCCTGCCATCATGCACTGTAGGTGCTCTTAACAGGATTAAAATGGTTTTTTTTACATTTTGAGTGGCATCTAGTCACTGGTTAGAAAATCAAAATTGCCAGAGGAAGAATCCACACGATAGCTGGGGACATTTTGGGCAGAGTGGGTAATGAGACTCTCCCCACCGCAAGCAGCAACTACCCCGAAGGTGACCTTGAACAGAATAGTTACCGCTGAACGGCTCCTGTGGGCCTGTTTAGAGGCTGACAGTTGAATACTGTGCAGCAGCTTCAGAGTGTGAAGTCTGCCTGTGAAAATAAAAAATGCATGCATGCTCAGCACATCTTCACTGGCTCAAAATAAGGCTGTTCGTCCACTTCTTTTCCCTTATGAATTCCATAATAAAGTGCATGCATGCTCATACAAGGTCACAGACGGAGAGATGTGTGTGCATGTACACATACAATACACAAAAGATATTCTATTTTCTCATGAGAGTCACTTCCTGTATGTCACACTCAGATATGTCTGGGTTGTCAAAACATGCATGAATACTCAATTGCAGCTATCGCATGCACATGCATGCATTCAGACACACATAAGACCTCACAAACACTTGTCATAAGTACAAGTACATAAGGGGACAAGTGCTCAAGCACCCTCAGCCTTCCTCTCTGCACATGCCTGATCTGATGGCTTAGTTTCACAGAATTCAGTTTGGAGTAACTGAAATTTGAGGTGACTGACAAGTCAGACTTCCTGTTTGCACTTCCGTTTTTGAGAAATGAGCTCAGATGGGAGTTGGAACACAGTGCTGCCTAAACAACAAAATACACAGTTGTTACAACTATCTGACATAATTTTATCACAATTGTTGGAAATACAGTTCCTAGAGAGTTTCTTGGCTTTAAAGAAGTAGTGAATTAATCAGTTATTACTGGTGGTTTGCATCATTACACAATGTTGTACTTTTGTGTATTGCAGATTAAGTATTTGAACATCTTTGGTCTTACCGATCATTATTATTTGTATTGTAGATACAAATGCAAATTGTTATCTGTACAATCAAGCTCTTCCTTTTTTTACAGCTCTATGTGATCAAACAATATAAATGAAAACATACAATTGTAAATATGATTTAATTTTAGTTTATTCCTAAGCAGTGTATAACCGTGTACTGATATGTTTACTCTTAAATGTATCTTCGTATTGTGAAATAACTAAATGTGGGTGCAAATTTTGAGAAAAATACAGACGTAAGCGTATGAGATGTAACTCAAGTTCCTTATTTCTGTTACACAGATAACTTGCCTCTATGAATGTCCCTCACCTTCTTAATGTAGTTCATGCGTATTAACACCCCGTTCCCTCTCTCATTGAGGATAGTGAGTTTTTCAGCCAGTTTCTGTTGGTAGTCCATGGCTCCAGAAACACGGCACCTTTTCCTCCGCTCAAGCCTTGGCCTCCAGGTCCTGTGTGGTGTTCAAACCCTCGGAAACAAGTGCACCCAGAGCCTCACCCTGACACTCGGTCACATGAGCTCGTGGGTGGGGGTGGAGCCATGAGTTGAGTTGGGCTGAGAGGTAAAATCAGCCACATACTGTAACTGTAATTCAAAATATGGATATGAATTTAAGACATTTAAAAAAAAAATTAAAAAAAAGTAACAAAATTACAATAAGTTGGCAGAAGTGTTGTATTTAAAGTACTTTGCTATATTTAGACTTTCAGGAAGAAATTTGTTTTCACAATTCATGTGTTTATCACTCAAAACTTTTGATTTGATGCTGGAGAGAACACATACATTAGTTATAACATATAGTTTTTCAAATGAATGAAAAACTGTGTCTGTCTAACTGCTTCCTTTGTTGTGTGCATTTTGAGTTACTTCCTCTTGCTCTGGAAATGAGTCCTGTGAAAGGGGATGTTGGTACAAACCATATTCAAGTTATTCAAGCAGAGTGCACTGAATGTAACAGTTTTGCAGGGAATAAAGTAACAAACCAGTAAAGAAAAATAGGAAAAAATTAACTTTGAGTATAGCAGCCGTCACAAGATGGCACTATTAACCAACTGAAACTGTGTTTTCTGAGAGACTGGGGGATCAATTATGCAACAAAGGGTGAGTGTGTGACAATACCTTTCTCTGGCAGAATAATCATGGATGGATTACTGAACAGGCCTACCGGGCACAGGGAAATGGGCCCAAAGCATCAGGGGGGCCCACCAGGCTTTCATCTGCAATATGTCACTAAAATTAGTGTAACACATCACGACCTGGAGGAGATTCAAAATGTCAACAGAGACAGAAAACCACAAAAACATGCATATTAACTAGATATAAAACAACAACAACAAAAAAGAGAGGAAAATCAACAGTCTGTGTGTCTTGCTCCTATGGAGGAGAGGTTGTGGAGGCTTTTGCATATCTGTCCCAAGAGGCCCACTTTCTAATAATCCACCCATGCTGGTAACAAATAACAACAATGCCTGATATGATAGGATAAGATTGAATAGAACAGGATAGACAACTACTAGAACTATATTAACAGTGCATTATGTACATATTTGTATAAAAAGGTTTGTCTTATAAAATTAAAGGTGTCATGAAAGATACATTTTCACATTTACATTTGTCAAATGTGAATAGTATCGACTGGTTGCAATCTACAATCCTTACCACTAGTTGCACACTGTTTTTTTTCAGTTTAAATTTCTTTTTTTATAAGCAGTTGCTCAGCACCCCCTGATCTTTAAAAGGTTTTTGAAAAGAGACAATAAGGAAACAGAAATTGGACTTTTGTATTTCATTTTGTATCATTTTTGCCAATAAAGACAGGCAAAATGGACAATTACAGGCAGGAAAAATACGTACTTTGATGTCCCCTACCAATGATGCACTCCCAGGATTCTGTGACAGGAAAAGGAAATCAATGAACGAGTTAGGACAAATGGACAAATACTGTAGTTACTGCAGTGTTTTCAAAGATAGTGTTGCTGCTTATAGGTCTCTGTCTTCACATTCTTTTGGTACATTATGTGCTTTGTGTAAACAAATATTTACAATACATGATACAATGCAAGTTGGTTCAGTGCCATGTGAACACATTACAATAAGGGGGTGGGAGCAAACCAAACCCTACCCAGGGCTCCCCAAAGTCTAGAGCTGGCCCTAGTCCAGACTTTGTCTCTGCAATTTGGCTCTTAAGACAATATAATAAAAATATGTCACGTATAAATCAGCATTTATGTGCGCAAACAGCTATAAAAACCTCTGTTACCTGGAAGGCAGCCTGGCAGCAGTCAGATTATTTCCACATCAAGCCATTCTCACGTTCAGCATAATTACTGAGACTAAAGACTTTGTCATGTAAACTAGAAAGGCCCCAAGTTATTCAGCAGCCAAGTGTTGTTTTCTGCTTTTTCCCTGCAAGACCCCAATAACTCCTCTTGGAATTTAGTGACAGGTTCAGTAAAGTGTAAACTGAGGAGTGCAACAGAGAGTACTGCAGTGCTCAGAGAGAGTAATTTTCTTAATGAGAGTCACTAAAGTCAACCACAGCGGGCGCAGAGCTAAGCGAAGCGATGATTGATGTTAAGTGGACTCGAAGAAATAATCTGTTTATTATTTCCCTACTGGCAGAAGCTCAGAGAGCAGTAGACATGTTAACAAGGCTGTCTGGGAAAGCAGACAGGAGGATGTGGATGAGGGAGGAGAGAGAGTATGCAGGGGATGGGGCTTGGTGAATGAGGGGGTACAATGTTTATAAAACTGTTACCCTCTGTGAACCGAGTAAGAAAAATGGATTTTTAAATGGCTTATTATAAGAGAGAGCTGCATGGACCTGTATGAGCACATTATTGCTGAGACCAGGAACCTGCGCCAGATGCACAAGCTGCTGGTCACCAATACAGATGTGAGGTTAAGGATTGAACTGTGGAGTACAGAGTGGAAAAAAAAGATACTGTTAGGCTGTGCTGGATAGACTACTGGGTTTTTCTGGGTCAGTTTGGAGGATGGCTTGAATTTAAAGTATGAGCTATGGACAAAGGGGCAGGTGTCCAGTGTAAAATGGTATGATTAAAGCTCAATACATCTCATGTAATACTGAATTAACTTACATCAATTATCCCTTTGTAGAACAGAATAAATACGTTTTTGAAAAGAGCAACATTACAAGGACAGTGCAGAAAGTATTTAAAACAAGAATTTTTAAACTAACCCATTTGTTGGTGTAGGTCCAATGACATATTATGCACGACAACAGAAATTATGATTGAGTCATAAAGTAAGGATCTATAGAAGAGGCAAACACATGAGACGACTGACTGTCTTTACTTTTAGTGTGACTGTTTAAGTAGAAAATCAACCATTGAGGGAGATTTTTATAATGAATGGTTGGATATTCCACAAAAATCTTTGTGTACATGCATTATTAAAACAAGACACAAACAGATAAAATGGCGTAAGACACTGAAGACAACTACAGGGTATTCCTTGCAGTGTGTAAGCAGGGCTGCAGGAGGAGGTAATGATAATGATAGGGGAAAGATTTGAGGAAGTGCTCGCAGCTCCGGCTGCAGCCCAGATGTCAGGGGGAGAGATGGCAAAACACATGGGCCTGTCTAATAAATACAATATAGGCAAGTGTACTGTAGGCTGCTGTGGTATGAACGTTATTCTATATTCGCAGGACTATTTGACAATATGTATGAGTATATAATTGTCACACTTCACTTGTGCTTAAAGCAGCTATAATCAAAACATCTGTATATTAAAGCAATCTCTTTCATAGATTGCCAAATACCAACAATTGGTCATGCCCCTCAGTGTCTGATACTTATGCAAAATGCTTCCTTTAGTGTCTGTATAGAACACACCAGGCTTTTAACTAACTGCAATGTAAACCCATCCATGGTAAAAGACCAGAAAGAGACCACCATGCTTGTCCCATGTGAAACTAAAAGTCAATGCCATTTTAACTGAAACCATGACTCTGGCTTAACCTAACCCTGTTCATTCATTTGAAAGTTTAACTTACACATCCACAGGCCCATAGAGCGATCAACTAGTGTTTCCTTTAACCCAACTCCTAATAGTTCAGTCTCAGGCTTATATGAATGACAATAGAAAAAAAAACAAATTTTACAACTGTGGTTGATGGTGTGGTAGCTCCAACAGCAATTGTAGTTGTAGAGGGAAACACCAAAGGTCATAGAACAGTTTGCTGCACTGCAATCTATGGTAACATAAGGACTAATTAAGTCAGATCCATTAACAGTCATTTGACCAAACATAGAACAAAAACTGCAACTACTATAAGAACAGACAACTTTGTTCAAAATACTAATCTGGAATTAAGAAAATGTTTACTTACTACCTCATCATGCCATTATGAAGTTTGTGTGCAGCAAACAGAGCAAACACTTACGACGACACAAATTTTTCATTTTAAAAACTTCAAACATGGACCTGAGGTATCACCATGGGTAATCTGGTAGGGAATCTTAATCTCCATCTGCGACCATAGCTAACCAAACACAACCGCTTGCTGATGACCTGGCTGCTCTACCTGTCTCTACCAATGAGCTGTCCAATCTGAGCTGTGCATGCACAAGGCAGAGGTACAAGAAACTGCTTCAATAACCAAACCAAACACAGAACTGCATAATCACAGTTAACATTTAAGAAAGGAAAAAAAATCTGCTGATTTCAAAGCACATGTAATAAGTATTAAGTAGACTCCAAATACAATATTTGTCTTTCAAATGTAGTGGAGTCAAAGTAATATGTTCCCAAAAAAATTATACTCAAGTACCGATACTCAAATGATGTACTTAAGTACAGTACTTGAGTAAACAGACAATAGTCTGCATGCCAAATGTACTTCGTTGATGTCCACCACTGATCAGATATACAGTATGCAACAGTTTACAAGAACACCACCTCTGGTGTTGATATACCAACAATCTAACAAGTCTGTAAATATATGACTTTTTCAGCCTCGTCTATTAACTTATCAAAGGATTAGGCAGTTACTCTCTATAGAAAAGTGTAGTAAATTTGGCCCCTGGGTTTGACATCCTGCACAACATGTAATTACACATCTAAATGGTTAAACATATAGAGGAGTTAAAAGAGACAGCATTCTTCCTTGACACGTTGGGACATGGTAAGCAGACTGAAAGGAAAATAAAACACTGAGGATAATATACAGCGCCGATGAAAAGACTCAAACATCTTTGGCAGGCAGCAATAACATCAGCATTAAATCTTCACACTTTTACTACTTACAGGCAGCAGGGAATGTATGTGATGAGTGAAAATGCATGCATAGGCTACAAGTTCAAATAAACATGACTGATGATTATCTCTTCAGAATCAGACTCACTTTATTTGCTAAATATATAAATTACAAGAATTACTGGCTTTCGCAAAGTCACTTTTTTTTGCATGCTGGCTGGATTTATACTCTTTATACTGCACTTAAACTCCATCCCCAAGAGGACCAAAGTCTGTGCTCTCTTCAGCTGGTAGGAGTTAAATGGTTTAGTCTAGTTCCTCCTTTGTTGAAACACAGCAGTGTTCTTTATTAGTGTACTGATAAAACATAAAGAAACAAACTCTGAAAAACATTGTAATGCATCATAGAAAATATGCATCAGAATCAGCACATCAGTGTAACAGAAGTACTCCCTTACTGAGGTAAAAGTAAAAGTCCTATATTTTCCAGTGTTAAAGTCACATTTTAGGTGGTGTGGTTGAAGTGGTGATATTTCTAACAACTTTTTAGGCACTTTAATCTGTGACAATGCATCCTATTACGTAAACTGACAATAGCCTGCATGGCATATGGCAATCTGAATCATGAAGTAACTAGCTACTATATCTGTCAGACCAATTCAGAGGGTTAAAACGTGTATTAATTCCATCTAAAATGCATGGATGGTTTACTGAACAGGTCTACTAGGCACCAGCGCAGGGGCCCAAAGTGCCCAGTTGCAAAGACCACAAAGAGATGCAAAGAGATGCAAAGATATACAATTACGTCAAAGAGTCACAAAACAATCAAAAGGGCGACAAAATTACCCCAAAGACACATAAAACAACTAAAGAAAACACAAAATCACCTCAAAGAGACATAAAACTAAACAAGACACAAAAGTACTTTGAAGAGACAAAACAACAAAAAAGACCCAAAATTACCTCAAAGAGACACAGCGCAACTAAAAGAGACACTATTATTTTAAAAGACTTTAAGAGTATTATAGAATTTAAAAAAGCATCAAGTGAAAATACTGGAGTAAAGTGCAATTTCCAAATTAACAGTAACAGTAAATAAAATTCTTGAATAAATGTACTTGTTGCCACCACGGAACAACAATCAAAAATTATACAGGACTGCTAAAAAACTAATAGAAAACTCCTTTAGAAATTTATGCCATTATTCATGCCCTGGTGAGTATTTATGGTTGGATTATCAGGGTCCTGTTAGCTGGGATCAGTGTAGCTGGATTTATGTTCTACAAATAATTTAAATTCACATAGAATTCTAATGTATAAACGCTTTACTGTATGTTCATGTTTACTAGTCTCCTTCATGTTATCATTGTACATTAGGAGGTATTTCCATGTTGAGTCAGTAGTTTTCTCCTCTCAGGTTTTCATGTCAAACTGACAGAGGAATGCAGCTGCTTACTAATGCCAGAGAAGGTGGGATAACAGCAGGGTGTGAGAGATTCAAACTGAGAGACCGACAGGAGAAACAGTGAGAGAGAGCAAAAAACCTACAGAGAGAGAGAGAGAGAGAGAGAGAGAGAGAGAGAGAGAGAGAGAGAGAGAAAGTGAGAGAGAGAAAGTGAGAGTGACCAAACGACCTAGATGACCCAAGGCTGGTTTCCTCAGCTAAGTGTAACTGCAGGTCACCAGAACCGCCCTCCTACTTAGTCTGATAATTACAAAGCGAACTGATGAAGTGTGGAGGGCAAAATATGGGGATATACGTGGCATATGTGCAAGTGCACACTTACTTGACACTACAGGGTGTGCCAGTGGGCAGCTCCAGTAAATGCATGACAGAGTGACATTCACAGACTTGTAAATCCAATAACCTGGCAAGACTTCACACACACAGCTGAGAGGCAGACAGAACCAGGCACACAGACAGAAAGACATGAGAGGTGGAAATGCAGGTCAGAGGACTGAAATGAAAGGAGGGTGGTGCCTTCTGAAGGATGGAGTTAGACAGTAATCCCCTCACCTGGCCGGGGGTTCAGCTACCAACTGATTATTCCAGATTCTGTCTGGGAAAGTGACCTGTAAAATGCGGTCAAAACTCAGACTGAGAGAGCGTCATTAGAGATGATAGTGAAAAAGATTTCATTTATATAGCAAAGGACTGATAAATAAGCCATGTTGATAGTTAGGGCATATTCATAGCAGAAGTTGAGAAATGTGTGGAATTGTTCGATGGTTCGCACTGTGCAGATGGTAATGCCATCAACTGTTTGCAAGACTTTCCAAAACACAGCAGAACTGTCATGTGATAGCTTCATTTGCTGATCATGTGGGCCCTGTGTATGCATAATACAGCACAACCAAAGAGGACCACATTTAAAAGGAACAGTGTAAAAGATCCAGGGGGGACATATTGGCCGAAACTGATTGATTGATCGATTTTGGCCGAAATGGAGAATAATATATTAAGGATGTTTTCCTTAGTAGATAATCACCTGAAAATAAGAAGTGTTTTGTTTTAATTACCTCAGAACATTATGTTTATATCTACATAGGGAGCACATTCTTGTCCACTAAGATCAACATGTTGCATCACCATGTTTCTACAGTAGCCTAGAATGGACAAACCAAACCATGGCTCTAGATAGGGCCATTCACATTTTTGCATTAACCACCATTGTATGCAGCCCCTCCATGACAAGCTGTAAGGGCAAAACACAGATTTTTTTTTAACACTGAAACTGCTTTGTTCAGTGTATTTACCAGTTTAAATCTCCAAGTCATTTGTTTTGGAGAAGAAGAGACCTCTGTGAATAATTCAGCTTGCAGCAAAATCCTCCAAAACACAGAAGGAATTCTAACTGGAAGAAGCTTCAGCTGATAGCAATCTGCAATCTTTACAGCTAGATGCCACTAAATCCACCTAAATCTTACACACTGTTAATTAAACTGTCTTGTTTTTTTTTTTAACCAAAATATTGATACAAAATAATGCACATGCACCACATTAGACCCAAACAATATAATTCACATTAACACTTGACATATAAAAGAAAATTAAAGACAGAAACACAGACACACACACACACACACACACATACACACATACACACAAGTTTATATCTCTGCAATGCTCTGGGTAGAAAAAATCTCAGGGTTTTTTTTTTCATTTCAAGTATTTTTTCCTCCTGCACCCTCCTTTGCTCTGGCATCTCTGAGAGCCTGTCAGGGCTCATTTAGCCGGGGTGTGTCCCTTCACTGCACATTGCACTTTTCAAAGGACAAATTGGAGCTATATTAATGGACCAGTTTCTCCCACTCAGAACACCCCCACCTCTTTTTATTTTCCACCTACTTTGTCTCTGTTTAGTGAGCAAGATAATATTGGGACTGCCCAAATTTGAAGGAAAAAGCAACATAGCCGTGCTTCAGAGGGCTAAAAATGTTTCACAAAGGTCCGCTTTTGTAGCTATAAAACCTTTGGGCACACTGTTATTGTCAGTGTGTTTTAGGCTGATGTATTTTCTTTTATTATATTAACAAGGTGGCTGAAAATTGTCAAACCCTCAGTGAAAAGAATGCAAATTGCTCACAGACGGCCTGGCCCCACATCGGAAACAGGTCAGCTGTCTGCCAGCCGCTCAGCTGGTAGCGCAGATTAAATAACAGGTGGTTCCATTTGCAGTTTTCTTTTGACTTTTACCATTACAGTGACCACCGCTCTGACTCACTGACAGCTCAAGCATAAAAAGAAAGGCTTTGTGGCAGATACTTGGAGCAGAAAGTGCATGGGTCATAATTTATGATTTGTGTTTGTGTGTGTGTGTGTGTAAAGGCGGATGACAGAGTTGCATAATGTTTGAGGGTTGTGGTTTCTGTGGTGAAGTCTTTCTAGGAGTGTTATTATCAGTAAAATATCATCCACACTGACTCCACTAGCCACATCTTATAACATTTTACCAATGCAAGGCCTAATGCTGTATTTATGCTTTTGATTTACACAATGCAATAAAAACTACAGTTGTTGCAAGATCTTTTTTTCCTGAAAAACTACACACTCCTTTAAAATGATTAAGGACTCAGCATCAGCTGATAAGAAAGAAAATGATCAGAGTGGGAGGAGCTAAAAAGTTACAAATAAAGAGAGTGAGATAATTGGGTCAGCAGAGGGTGAAAAAGGAGAAAAATGTTAATGGTGGGAGGGTGGGAGGAGAGAAAAGTGACTGGGAGGAGGCAATCATGAAAAAGAGGAGGTGAGGAGAAATTCCTTCACTGATGTAGAGTTTCCTTCTTGACAAAATCCTCTGAACATGGAACATAGCAAGTGACTGAGGGAGTATTTGCAGTGTTTTGCAGTGTATTGTGTGTGTGCCTTCATGTATTTTTTTTTCATGACACCTGGCATCGGTTCATTTAGAAAAAAGCCAAATGTTCCATTCTGCCCCCGTCTCTCTTCTCATCTTCCCCTCCCGCCTGCCAGAACGTCTCGTCATGAGAGGAGAGTTAAGGTGTGCCAAGGGGAAATAGCTCTAGCAGTCATGCATCCAAACCTATAAGAGCTTCAGCACTAAGGCTCTATTATTTTTTTTTAAAAAAGCTGAGACTTACTGTGCAGAGGACATTAGAAGTCAGTAAAAAAGAAACTCAATTACTTTTTCTCTCTTTCAACTTTCTTGAATACATTTTATCTTTTCATATTACATGTTACCTACACATTTTGTCGTTTCACTTGAATGTAGACTGTTATTATAAGTCTGTCATTGACTAGCTATGTAGCTTGGCATTTTACCCTTCTTCTTCTATTTGCACGTACAGTATTCTGAAATGGCAAATTTTATGAAGATTTGGATTGTGCAATAAGGCATGACTGTTTCTTTTGTGAATTGTTATAGGCATCTACAATGAATAAAAAACTGGTAAACGCATCACTCTGTCTCACAGGACTCTAATGTCCTGTGTTGATTCATTTTTTTGACACAGCCAGCTGAGGTTGGTTTTATCTTTATCTCTACGCTGACAACAGCGTGCACAAGTGACATTAGACTCACTAATGTAATGTTTTTTCTATCTTAAACAATTTTTTGTGATATCGTTGTAATAATGTTCTGCCAGAGCCACATACAGCTTGTCTGTGGTTTAACAGGTCCAGTGAGCTCTTCCGGAGCAAGGTGAAGACTATTACCTTATGTTTGTCTTTTTATCAGTAGCCCAACAATTAAATCACTTAGTGGGCATACATCTGTTACTGTGTTTTGTGGCATTTTCTCTGGCAGAGATTTAGCCATTTTAATGACAGCCCTCGCCTCCTGTTGTGCAAATGTTCCCTCAAAACAAGTACCCCAACACTATTTTGCAAGGTCACAGCTGCTGCATCCTGGGCTTAGATGAAAGTGATTGGTTTAAAGAAATACAAATGAGCCTAAGCTTCTTTTTTTTTTTTTTTCTTTTTTGCTATAGCAGAATGATAATGTGTGTTTCCAGGCCTGACACACTACTGTGGAGATAAGTATGGCTACAGAGGACTAGGAAAGTCAGAAGGAAACAGATTTTAGAAAGACGTATACAGAATAAACATACACTGTAGGAAATATACAGTAGGCTTACACCAGCCTTATGTTTTAAAACAAATGCGTTCTTGGCCCCCCGGAGAAAATGGCTTTTTTGTGACTTTTTTTTTCTATTATTATCAATATTATATCAATATTAGCAGATCCAAGTATGGAACCACAGTGTTATACCATTAATTGCTCACAAAGACTGATCAGTTTACCCCCAAAACTTTGTCTTTGTCCCACACTCTCACTCTTTATCAGCACCTATAGGTGGCGCACTCTTCCTGGCAGTCGCTGTGGCCGAGCACTGATGCTCAGTATGGAGACCTGTGGCTCTGGCCCACTGTCTGCTGTCTATGAGGCCATTGTATCGATGAGGTAAAGATAGCATCTCCCAGTGGACATCACCTCCATGGACAGAGTGCCCAGTGTTCACATCCAACCGCCCATGAATGAGAGCTCAGCGACTGGCTGAAAACTCTGCTCTGCTCCCCCTGACGACTCTCTCTATTTCTGTTTTTTCTTCTCCCTCTGGTTACCGCCCACTCCCTCCTCTCTCTCTCTCCCTCCTCTCTCTCTCTCTCTCTCTCTCTCAGTTTTACTGTCTCTGTCCTAATTACACCAAACAGAGTCCTCAACACACTTATAGCCTCATCATCTCTCAACTCCCCCTGACATTTACTGCCACTTACTTGCCTGTGATGTGCTCACAGATTGCAACTCTGTAAATATTGTACAGTAATCTCACAATAAGTCTATCCAAGTTATTATTGCAACTCACATGAATACTATTGAGGTCATAGGATCACAGATGAGTGGAGGGACTGCCTGTCTTCTGTATTATGAAAAGCTGACATGGATATCCATCTGTTTCCATGGCGACTCCCTCACCCGATGGTCGACAGGTCAGCCAGCGAGCTGTATTAACCTGTCATCACACGAGGATGGCAGCTGATGAGGGTGCTGTAGGAGGGAAGTGATGACCGACAAGGTAATTATGTCTGTCAGACTGGGTGATCTCTGCCTTCTCAGGTCTCCGTCATAATGCCCAGTGAAGCACATAAGAAGACAGCTGTCCAAATGAGCGCCGCCATGCAACATTTGATTAGCTGCAAAATGTTAGCTGTGAGATTTACATAAAATCTTGAAATTTTGAGAACTGATTTTATTTTCTAGGGTTCACTTTTCAGTCTTTTTCTATTTAATAAATGGGAGTTTTTGGACCAAAGGAACTTTTTCATCATTCTAGGAACCCCCCCTCCCAAAAAAAACAAAAAACTCTCATAAACAAACAAAATAACATAAATAAATGGACCGACAGTGAAGTCCATATTTTACTGAACATATGTGTGATTTTGACATGTCAAAGCAAAGTGACACTGCTATACCAACTGCTGAATGGTTTACAATATGTCACTTCCTATTTGGGATGGAAATATAGTAAAAAAAAAATGTTTAAAAAAAGCCCTCAAGGGTATGTAGTTCTCGAGGGAGCTCCTCAGTAAGCAGTTCTTCTCCAAGACTCCCAAGAAATGCTTAATAACTCAGCAAATACTCGTATGTTTTTCCTTGCTATCGTGTTTCCTCCAAGTAAAAGTCTGAGTCTCAGGTAAGCCATGTATGTTAAAAATAAAAAAATAAAAAATTTTGGTGGTCTTTATGAAAGGACTGGTCGCACTTCATTTTTTATTACAGGACAATGCCTCATAAAAGAAAATAAGATTTAATGTATGCATTTTTTAGATCTGTCTCCTAGAAATTATTTTTATAAAACTAATTTAAAGAGCAAATACATTTTGAAAAAAAAAAGAACAGTAGAATACTGTTCAGTCTTTTTCGTAAAACATCCACTTGTAGTAACTACAGCAGTTTATGTTTTTATGCTTATGTTTATGCAATCAAAGTACCTGGTTAAGGTTATTTAAAGATTGTTGTATATGTTAGTTTTTCAGTAACCAAATCAAAACCTTTACCAAAGCATGCTTGAAACGCACTTCCATCATGTTGGCTGAACTGTTCTATTCTACCTTTTCCCAGCAATTCGGTCAGTGTTTTACCTAAAAAAACACTATGAGATGGACTGTTGTTTCCACACACCCTAGCAGTCTGCAGAATAACATCTGTCAGCGCAGGAGCGTGTAGCTATGTTCTGTCATTCCTCAGGTAATTCCTGAGACCCAGCCCAGCTGCACTTCCCCCCTCCGTCCTCACCACCATTAACTCAAATTACCACATTCCTTTCTTCCTAACCTGCTCTTTGGAGTCGAAAAGTGAATAGGAAAGGGATGCCCGAGGAGACATCTTTTAGGGAAGTGCAGTGAAAATACCTGCACAGAGGAGAGAGACACAGCACAGTGTTTTAGAGGAGGATCAATACAATTCAAAGCTTCAACAGACTACAAAGCACTGGTGTCTCATTACTGTGCTGCAGACAGAGCTCAGAAATACATCCTGGGTTTCCTCATGTTAGGAAAATCAAATGAAAATATTCCTTTTCACACTTCAGCCAATTTACCTGCCATGTATTTTCTTCCTTTCCATAAATATAATACAATATTTGGTTGACTCTTTTGTTGTTCATCCTCTGTAAGCTATTATTTGTTATTATAAGTAGTTAATGTTATGAACCAAAGCTCTGTCATACCTGAACAAGATAACAGGTCGATTTCCACTGACCTCCAAAACAACTTAATTGACAATGTTTTGGACAGGTCTATTAACAAAATGTACAATTTACAAAATGTATCATGGTTTGGTGACATAAGACACGTTTTATGCTGCACATACTAGCATAAAAGGCTTCATTGTTATTTAAAGAACTTAATGTTGATTCTGGGATGCAAACATTGGCCTCCTGAATGAAAGCCCGGTGTTTGTTTGACCTATCCAGCTGGCCGGGGCTGCTGCTGGAAACAACACTGACGAGAGCACTGACACGGAAGAGCTAAGTTGCAGTCTGTTAAACCAAAACAAGCAATGTTTGGTGCTAATTCTTTGTGGGTCATCTAGTTAAATTGTTTGCTTTTGATTGTCACCATTTTCCCTTTGCAGGGATGCTGCCCTGTTCCCAACAGTTAGTTGAATAAGTGCAAAGTTATGTTTACTAATATGAATGGTGATCAAAACAATAGAATCAAGATCCAAGATGTATTAAAACAGGAAATATTAATTAACGGAAGCTATCCTCCTCAGTAAAAAAGTTAAGGATATCAACGGATGATGTATGATGCTGTATAGTAATATACCAAAGAAGATAATTTAAAAGTGATGTTATCTTGAATAAACAAAACATTTAACTTCTCGCAGAAGCATTTATTTTGACTTTTCAAACAAACTGTATATGGTACAGTTGTGTCATACTAGAGTAAAAAGTTGAACAGTTTATCTCACTATCTTTATAACCGCAGGATTCCACACACTGACAGCAGCTAAGATATATTGATCTAATTAGTTCCTCTGTGCCGGGCACTTTGATCTCACATCCAATTACAACACACTTTTTTAAAAAAACATAAAAAAATCAACAATCGTGGCCTTCAAGTGTCTCCAGCACTGTAGGCAGCACCTCGGGACAGACAAGCAAAAAGAGAACCATCTTCCCCTCAGGAAACAGGATGTCCTCACTCACACAAGCGCCCTCAGCAGACTCAGACCCTCAAACAAAATTAAGTTTTTCCAAAACACAATATGGGGCAATCGGAAGCTTGGGGGCCACCCAAAGCTGTTTCAACCTTTTGATCATCCCCTCATCTGTGTCTTCATATCTTCTCAGAAGCAGAGACGGTTCCAAGTTAAACAGGCTTTCTGCAAACTCATTCATAAGATGAAGAGGGACTGTGCTTTGATAAAAAGTAATATGTAAATTTTAAACATCCTGCAATCAGTCTGCTGATCGGACTCGCCCTGTATCTCATTCTTGTTGGTGTCCATCCTCCTGTACTAAGTCTGAGAAGTAGAATCTATCTGCTGTGATCGTGGTACAGATTACACTACATTTAAAGGCAACTGAAGTAAAGATGTTATTCACTTATACCCAGCAGCATCATGAGGAACAGTCTGAGCAGGCCCACGATCCAGACCAGGTCCCCCTGGCCTCCAAGGCCATATGATCCCCCTGCCCATGGAGGAAAACGATCGGGCCTTTCATTTCCTCCCTGCTCTGCACTCTGTGGTGCAGATGCCTGGTTCCTTTCGCCTGTGTGGAGATCTGAATGTGGCTCACAGCGAGCAGATCCTAATCCACACCGGCGGGGACCTCTCCCTCTCTGTTGTCTTTGCAGATTTGCCCCTTGCTCTGTTTTCGGCGTCGGAGGGGAAACGTTTTCCATCACTGGTGAAAGAACATGAATAGTAGCCTTGTTGGCTGGTCTTCATGTTGGTTTGGTCAGGTCTTTCAGCCACCCTCACCCAACCACCACCTCTGCATACCCCCAAAACTCTATGATTATCCTTCTCTTACCACCTTGTCTTCATCTGTTCTCCTGACACAATAAAGATTTATATCTGTTTTCCTTTCTTTTGACCACTCTCTCTCTGTTTATCTCTCTTCTTATGATCACAGGAAGTAAGAAGTACAGGGCAGGACTTGTGGAGCTTTGATCCAGATGGGGCCGTCTCAGAGCATGAGTAAGACCCAAGAGCCAGGGCTCAACAAAGGATGCTCAGTGCTGCAGGCCTGACCGACTTTATTTGATGAAGTGAAGGAAAGAGTCTATGTTTTCATCTCCCATATGTCAACTTCAGCACATTCCTTACCAAGAACTTCTATTTGATTTAGACTTAAATGCAGAGAATTTACACAATCTATGAATGGTTCTTTATAGCAGCCAAAACGTTTTGCTTAAATATGCTTTGGCAAATTAATAACCACTTTTAGACAAACTGAAAAATTTCAACAACTGTTTGATGTAATGCCACAAATTTTTGTACTTATATTTATGATCCCCAGATAATGAATTCTAATGATTTGCTGACTTTTCCTGAAGGCACCAACAAGAGGTTGGCTTGTGAATTTAAATGAAATGTTTAAATAACTGTTGGATCCCTCGACTTTAATCTTTCACAAACATGATGTCAAATTTCAATTCATCCACTTATCTGTTTGAGGACCTAATACATGAAAAACTAAGGACATTTTAAGGACATTAGGCAGGAAATGTTAGCAAGCTAAAACACTAAACTAAGATATTGAACGTGGTAAACATCATAGCTACATAAAGGTCCAATGTGAAGAATTTAGGGGCAGAAATGAATAGATATTATTCGAAGCTATAAGTTAATCATCAAAAGCAAAGAATTGGTGTGTTTTCCTTACCTTGGAATTAACTGTTTCTAACCACATACAGACCAGGTCTGTGTGTGGTTAGAAACCAAACACTGGTTCTAGATAAGGTCATCTGCATTTTACATTTTTGGGTCAGCCACTGTAGTTCTCCTACAGTCTTGACACGGAAAAAGTTTCAGTTCTGCAACCTCACTGCCAGGAATCCTACACACTGGACCTTTGAAATCCAAATGTGAACGTCATTGCTCAATGTAATATCCTGCCAGAGACCTGTGCTCTAGAACCTTAAAACATTAAAATTAATGGGATAATTTATTCACCTTGTCAGACTTTAGGAGGTTATGACACCCTGCGAGAAGTAGTCCTTTTATATTTCTGTATTCTTCAATTTTTTATGGATTAAAAACATGGTACATAAAGTTTTAATCAGTGAGCTTTAGAGTTACTGGTAAGTGGATATTTCTACTTTTGGAGGGAGGCAGGCCTTCTGTTTCCCTTCTTTTCCACTATTTGGGGTAAGCTAAGCTAACCAGCTGCTGGCTTTAGCATCACATTTACTGTGCAGAAACGACTTATCATCTAACTTATTTCCCAAAAAGTCAAACTGTTCCTCTAAATACAGAAGGTGTAATTTTCCTAAAAATATATATATTTATGCACATAGCTTCAACTTACAAAACAACAAAAAAGGAAATAAAATATCACAAGAAGCCATTGTTCTGATGCAATAGTACATAACTGAGACAGATGTTCCCAGAATCACTCAACAGCAGCTACACCTAAGTGGCTTTGTAACGACATCAGTGGTCGTAGAGGTCACTAAGGCCGACCCCTGTTTGTGGGAGGGCCGGTGGTATCCGGGGATATTGCTTGGGGAAGCATGACGGATGCAGAGAGAGGTTAGTGGGAGACAAACAGAGCCGAGGGTCAGTTTGTTTGGGATTCTTGAGAGGAGATAGCAGTTCACAAAGCCTTTCTAATGGGAACCAGCTGACCACTAATAAAGCTATAGCCAGGCTGGGGCTATTTGCTTTTGTTGTGGACCTTTAGAGAGGGGGGGCTTCTGTTTATTGTGCTTTATTCTCCCAAGACCCTCAAAAGGAGGCAAGAGAAATTTATACAGGGTTGAGTTTGCTTTGAGCCCTTGGACTTTATCGAGCTACCCGATGAGTTTTCCCAGAGTGAGAGATTTGCTGATACACCATTAAATGAAAGCAGACAAATCCTCTTGATTTGCTGACCTTGTTTTACACTTTGACTGCAGATTTCTGCAGCATATTGAATGTGTTAGTGTCCTAACTTTTGCATAGTATTTGGTCAGCCGATTATGAACCCTCGAAGATGAGAGCTTGATGACTAGTCATATAGTCGGAGGAATGCATTTAGATATAGTTTCAATTAAAACTATTATAACCTTAATTAAGGTAGGATTTATTGCAGGTATGTTGTTTTAGACTGCATTCGTTTTAAAAGGTGTACCTACAACCCAATCGCCAGAATGAATCTTCAATGTTCGTTGCACGTTTCTGAAATTCACATATTAAATTTGTACATTTTGGATAAGCAGATATGTTGAAATTTTTACATTTCTTTACATTTAAACTCTTAATTTGATGTTGTGACAGTTCTGTGGTTAATGTGTGGTTTGGTTTAGGCATAAAAGCAATATAGTTGGGCTTAAAATACTCACAAAATAGGCTAGACATGTCCCAAACTATCCTTACACACTTTTGTTGCAACAAAAACAGCTAGACATATCCTGAATTCTCATACACACCTGCTTTTGTTGCTACAAAATGGCTGGACATTTCCCGAACTCTCTTGAAAAAACCTGTTTTTAGCTACAAAAACAGCGGGACATGTTCCAAAGTCTCTCTTAGATACACCCACTTTTGTTTTGGCAGGACATGTCAGGTACTATCATTAAAAATACATGATTTTCTCACAACAGAAACAGGACATGCTCCGAACTATTGTTAAGACACCCCTTTTCTCACTACAAAACCAGCTGTATATGTACAGATCTATCAGTAAAAAAGTTGCCTTTGTCATGACAAATACAGCTGGATATATCTTGAACTCTTGTTAAAAACACCTGCTTTTGTTGCTATAAAATAACTGAATATTTCCTGAACTGAACTTTTTTCATCCAAAAACAGCTTGACATATATTTTAACAGTTGCTACAAAAACAGCTGAATATGTCTCAAACTCTTTGTTAAAAACACTTGCTTTTGTCACTATAAAAACAGCTGTACATGTCCCAAACTATTTAATAAACACTGGCTTTTGTTCCTACAAAAATGGCTGGGCATGTTCTGAACTTCCACTAAAAAACACCTGCTTTTGTTGCTACAAAAATGGCTGGGCAAGGCCTAAACTATTATTAAAAAAACATCAACTTTTGTTGGTCTCGAACAGTGTATCCTATGTTCACGTCTTGAGTAAGATCTGCGTCAGTCAATCAAGATCAAAAATGGCATTATACAAAAATATAATGCACTAGATGGCCATTAGCACTGTTAATACATGTAAAAAGATGATATGATATGACCAACCTATATTGCCTTCCATAGATACATGGTGCTATCATGGTTAATAAAAATACATGCTGTGAAAGTACTTACAGTAGTCCTAAATTCTGCTGTTTGCATCACAAGAAATATGAACTGAGGATTTGTGGACTGACCTATATTTGGGTGAGAGAATATGGGTACATTTGCTCTCTGTATGCTGTGTCCCGCTCTCTGAATTATGAGATACTTCTGGTTTCCTGAGTTAGAACTTTTCTGCTGCTGATCCAAAATCAACACAGAGATTGTGCTCAGTTTATGCAGAGAGGCAACAGATAAAAGGAGAATTTGTTTCCTCTCTCAAGCTCCATGTCTTTTTTGTGCTTCAAAGTGAGAGAGAAAGAGTGTTTTGTTTTGTCTGAGCTTCTACTGTGCTGTAGAGCGGGTCGGTATTTCTTTCAGAAGACGCTTGATTAATTTTTGGAAACGATCCAAAAATGTAGGTGTTGAACTGGAATGGGTGAAAGTTTTCTCTAAATAAAACATACCATGTGTAACACTTAGGCTTTTAATCACAGCCCAGACTGCATCACACCAACACAAATAGACACAGAAATAAGTCTCAACATGCGTGTTTCATGATCTACAAATAAAAGATTTCAAGATCACTGAACACCAACAATGAGACAAAGGTCAATGCTGTTCAGAGATTTCTTGCACGTGAAAAAAGGAGCTGTTTTTTCCTCCACACTCAAATGTGTGCCGACTATATCCGTCTAATAATTACTACAGTCAGTAATTCAGGGGGTTTAATTACTTCAACGCCCAAAAGAAATGTCTTAATACAACAAGCTCTTTCAGAGGGCCTTTCTAATCAAGGATAGACGTCACATGATTTGATCTTTTTCTGTGGTACACTGTATGAAAAACACAGAATTCAGCAATATCCTGTTTGAATTCAACATCAGGGCAAGTGAGAATATTCTGTATAACCTGTGAGTTTGCCATCTATATATCTAGAAAAAATGTGATTAACCTTAAAAGGTGCTCTGGATGAGTGTATGTGCATACGGCCCTACTTCTCTCATATGATATCAATACTATCATTTTATTTCTATACCATATAGTACCTGCAATGTGTTGTCTGCACTTTCCCATTTATTCCCAAAAACAAAGTTAGTCATTTACTATTAAAGACTAAATTAGCAAACAAAATGTTTATAAGTAATGCGTATTGGAACAGAAGGAGAGGAAATCAGTGAAAATGGGCCTTAGATGGGTGAAATTCGATCAAGTCTAATGGGCAAAATGACAGCATGAGAGGGGCAGCAAACAAAGAAGATAAAAGAGGTTGCTCAGAGGACAGGTGTAAAATGTGTGCGAGGGCCCTTTCTTAAACCCAGCTGGTGCAAAGTGGTGCACAGCACATTGCAACGGTCATTGCTATTAGTTTCAGACCAACACAGTTGTCATTTCAACAACCTGTGCCCACTTAATGTATGTAGAAAATGTACTTGCGCCCAACTGTGTGCCCCTGGGAGTGTAGGTCCTGCTTTAAATGAGGTTTGACTAGGCGCATTGGTGCCGTTTTGAAACAGTAGACAGTGATACCACCATTGACCAAAAAAAAAAAAAAAAACCTGGTCATTTACACATGAGGAACAGCATAACTTTATTATTTCAGAAGTCGTACGTTTAGTTCTGTTTCCCCTGTCAAGTTAATAACTGCAGTTTTTAGTTTTGCTGCTTAAATGTCCCATGAGATTTTCTGCAGTGACTCTTACTGCATTACTCTCAACAGAAAACCGTTGCTTGTCCAATTTGCTGAATCTGTAACTGTAACTGTAAAAGGGAATGGGAGATGACACTCTAATTGGCTAGCCAAAGTGGAGTGGGACACCCTTAAATGCACATGTACCATCTACTTTAGACCATGCACTATAGATTGTTAAAATAGTGTTCAGATAAAAGTGTTCAGATAATTGAGAGGCAAGGAGGAGAGGATGTGATCTTGGCTCTTAATCTGCAAATTAACTCTCATCTGACATTTTAAAAAGGGTTACCTAAGGTCTTTACTTTAATAACATCTGATGCTATTCTGTTGCAGTGATGCTTGCAATGAAAAGCCAGACCTCCACAAGTTTTTATAACTAAACTCATCGTCCTAGAGCCAGTTGTTACAGTGCTGGATGTGAACAGTGAAGGTTTGCACATAGATGAATAATTGCTGCCAGGAAAGTTGATCTTATCCATTGCACTCAAACAATCTACAGATGGGCCATAAAGTATTGGCCTCCAATCAGACAATAGATTGGAGGGAAACATTGACGGGTAAACTGAATGATCCCTGGCACTTCCTTATGATTGAATTTCTCCTAAATCTTTCTGTTCTTCAAAGTACAGCCAATCTGTTAATTTTTCTGGCAGGCTGATACATAAACAGTCGAGCTAAGAACTGAGCGATATATAAAAAAAAAAAACTTAAAATATGTTTTGGGATTAGGCAAGCAAGCAAATTCATTCAATCACCTCAGCAATAGTGGAGATATTCGAGGATGAATGTTGTATTGTTATACACAAAGAGTCACTCACTGCACGAGCAAGAATCTCTGCTTCTCAGTTTCCTTTGGGAGCATTTCAAAGTCACTCTCCTCAGAGCTGGAAAATAAAAAACAGAGAGTCCTTGCTTCACATACTTTGGGCTGATTGATGTTGCAGTTATTATAAAGGGAGCCCCGTGAGAAACATAGACTCTTACTATTTATTACACCTGAGCGCTGAGCTGTAACCCTTCCTACTCTGTCATTCCTGTATGCTTATAACACCATAAGGAAATTTTGTGCAGCAACTGGCTTCTCTTTCATTTCACTAAGTAATTCTTGGAAAAGGAGGCATTTCAGATAGGCCTGGAAACTGGTAATTCAGCTAATTCTACTGCGTCAGAGGCTTGGATAAATCAGGACCTTGTCTTGCCCAGTATTGACACAGGCCTGTTCTCTGTTGCTTGAAAAGCTGTCACTGTCTGTGCACGGTGAACACTTCACAATCCAGACTTTTACTCACCTGAGCACTGCGGAGTTCCACCTCGACGACCAAAGGATCCAACAAGCAGGACGTATAGAGGGCTCTCTGTAAAGAAAAAATGTGCACAGGGTTGGAAAGCTGTTTTCATAATGAAGGTTTATACAAATTATTGGACATAGAAAAGTCTATAAAAGGAGTGGGAAGATTGAACTTTCAGAAACACAAGTGAGAATTTCACTGTGAATTTAAGCTGTTCATTACGTGTACTTCTAAATCTAAAAAATAACAACCAATAACTGACCTTGCAACAACAATCACACACAACCAGAATTTCTCAATCAGTGCTTCTATTCTCAGACTTTTGAGGCCATTTCAATGTGTCATTATGAAACCCAACAATCTGGGCAGTAATTGTGCAGACATGGAGACTTCAGTGGGACACAGAGCCAAAGTCTAATTGGTTTAACAACCTTCTGCCAGTCTGAGACTTAATCACAGAAACAATGCTGCTTCATTCTGAGCGAGCCACAAAACTAATTGAAGCATTTTTGTGATTGCCTGGCACATTACAGGTAAGAGCTGTATACATATGCAATAAGTGTTTAAATACGGTACTGTGCTCAGGCACAACTGCACCTATAATCTGTGTAACATTCCTGTGCAGACCATTCAGCCACACCTCAAATAAGTTAAGTAGTCAAATAAATATTTAGATGCATAAACTAACATAAACATAACGCTTCAGCAGATAATGCTAAAGCAGAATCTGCGACAAAACAAGAGAATGAGAGAGAATCAAACAAAGAGAAGGTGGGTAAAGAGAAATTTTGATCTGATTAAACTGCCCCAAACAGTGATTGTCCAATGACTCAAATAATTGCCCCCATTTGAGTCACTGTGTCTTCAAAGTTGTGAAATTCACTAAAAAGGTAAATTTACAGTAATTTTCCTATTGTCATTACTGTGAAGGAGACCAAGCAGTTAGGCAGTGGGTTTAACTAAAGACAACGCTTGTGTGGTTGCCCCCAGGCCCACAACGTAGAAGATCCAGTTAGTTTTATACCCAGAAGTCGAACTTTTTTTGGCCTCATGCACCACTGAGCAGTTTTAATAGGAACCAACAGGGCCCAGCCTCCAACGCTGTGTCCAGTTCTCTTCATACATCCATGGGCTGTAGTAAGAGCCTTTCCAAAAACAAACAACTCACTAGCAAAATTGAAAGGAATGAAAAAGGAGGTGTGTTTATGTCATAGATTTTTAAAATATCTACATAGCAGATGACAAGATGGCATTTATCATTCCAATGGAATTGCTCGCTGGCGCGTACGCCAAAAAAGTTTTTCAGCTTCCGGATTTTATTTTGTGGTATGTGGTCCACTGAATATGGGCAGAAGTGTTTCTCCTGCTGGCCCTAACCCCAAGTTTCCACTCAGCTAATGGACTTTATATTGTGATGGTGTAACAGATTTTTAAAGCCTTTTCTTCGCTTTCTTAAATATAAAACATTAATTAACCAAAAACAAAAAAGTAATAATTGACCTTGTTTGCAGTTCAAGTTTTCCTGACAACAGTTTTATACTTGGTGGCCTGTGGGGAAAATGCTTTTTGGGCCGCAGTGGATTTATTCCCAATGGACTGGGAAAAATTGAAAGCAAAGCTGAGCTGCTTTCCTGGGGGCCTGTTTCAGACCAAAGAGGCTGATAGTGCAGCCAGGTAGTAGCTGGTGGGGAGGTCACGAAATCAGTCACAGCTATATCTATTGGATATGTCTAACTACCTTTCTAGTTTCATAACCTAACCCAGTGTTACTTTCTAGTCAAACAGATAGCAAGTCATTAGTTAGCTACATTGTTGTAAGCCTATGCATCTAACCCTTGTCTTTCTTGTCCAAGTATAAGTAAAGCATCTAAACAGGGTTGTGTTTGAATAAAATGGGCTTAACAGTACAATCTCATATTTTTCCTTTTCATCCTTATGATACTAGGGCTACCTGGCACTACACTGCAACAAGAGAACACATTGTTTATTTAAATGCAGCTGAAGACACGTAAACATCTCATAGAGCTAATGCTAATGTCATCTTAATGAGCGTGCTAGTTTATCTAACGTTTAAGATGATTAAATATGCTAGTGACAAATGTCATTTTTACTGACAAAATTGACAGTTGTAGACTAGAGTTGAGAAACTGACTTATCTTCTCGTGTTTGAAATCAGGGACGTGTTTTATGAATTTTGAGTTGTAAATCTGCCACGTTCATCGTTGAAAACTGTGTGATGAATGGACAGCTCAACAGCATTAACTAAGGGAGGTGGGGCTGGGCAATCAGCAAAGTCAGTTGAGTAATTACTAGACATAACTCAGGATTATTTTAGCATCTGTACATATTGCTACTCAGCAAAAGCAGTTCATCTGTGTCTGTGAGTGTTTGCTTTCACAGAATTACCTTCACTGCACTGTTAATTCAAAAGTCCAGTAAAATAAACAGGGTATAATGGTCTTGCTAATGGAGCGGATCTAATAAAAATGTACATTTATGCAGGAGAATGCAGTATTATGACTGCAGCCAAGGATGGTTTATTTCCCTAGCTGGAACTGAGGCTCTCATCAAACATTTGCTGTACTGAACTTGTGTGTTTGGAGGAGCAAACAGAGCATCTAGGGCTAGCCACATTTCATCCCAGCCGTCAGAGTTTGTGCAGCGTCAGAAAATACCTCAGCACCAGAGCTGAGTTTACCTGTGGAAACATCATAAACAGGGGGACTTTTTAAATCCCCAGATCCTGGCCCACTCAAAGAAAATAGAGCTGCCAGAGAGGGAATTTCACTTTCTACTCCCACAATAAACCTGCAGTTGGATTAAGTTTCCAGAGTGGGGGGTAGAATCATCACAACTGGCACCCTAGCAAACGTCAACGGCTCTTTTTCTTTTCTGCACTGTTTGGAACCAAAACACAGGGAGGATATGTTTGTCATCCCTCCGCTCAAACATTCCCACCCCCACCTCCTCCTCCTCCTTCATCTTAAGACACATGAAAATGACCCAGATGAAACCGAATATGGGCTCATCAGCACTGAAATGCCTTCTTATGAGACGACTATTGTACCTATCGATTAGAAAAGCACCTGCAAAATGTCTGGAGAAGCTCAAATAACCATAATTGTCCCTCAACACCAGATATAACGATTAATCACTAAGAAAAAAATTCCAATTAACTTGCTACTCAGCCAGTCAAATGGCCACCCAGTGCATCAATTAGGCATCTACTGGAAGAAGTAAATCAGTTATTTGTTCCACACACAGGCTTCACTGACCGTTAAGTCAACTACAGTCAATGAAGCGAGCATAGACACCAACACGTTCAGGAAACAGTGCCCATTTTGGCATTTTCCCCATCAAGGTCTTTAACAAGAGCATGGACACAAACACAGGCATGTGCCCGCACACACACACACACACATTAAATAGGGAGTTTGAGGTCCTCCCCCAGGAAATTTTGATTGTCAAACACTTAATTTTCCTTTATTCTGGTGAGTGTTTATGTATCAGTTTGTGCCTTTTCTAGAATTTATGCTGGAAATATCTTTTATCTTGTCAAAATAAAAGACCTCTGGGGGAGACAACTGCGCATGCTTGAGATACTGAGGGAAGAAATCTACACGATCTGTACTGAATAATTTATCAAATTCTTATGTTAGATCTTAAAAGACATCACCAACATAATGAGAAAACAGCTGCATAAATAAACAAATAAATAAATAATCATGCAAAAAGTAAATGTGTAGTTTTGCCAACAGTCAGCTAACACCACATTATTGGTCATTTTTGTGTCTTATTTTAGTTGTATTAAATGTGCTGCAAATCCTATTCCCCAATGCTGGTGAAAAAACCACTCCTGGCCATCGAAATAACCTCATTTTGTTTTTGTCATCTTCTTTTTTTCTCTAGTCATGTAACACCAATTATTATTAAATATTTGCATCTTCCTACTGCATAGACAGCCCAGTTTTTTTTAAAAGACTTCCTATCCAGCAGTGAAATACTTCTTTAACTCCAGTATCAAAACTCAACTCCCTTTCCTCAAATCACCAGACATCTTCTCTCTGATCTCTTTGACCTGTTTTCATGTGAGTTACTGGAAAATGCCTCATCTGACTCACCACAGGTGAACAGAGCAGCCATTCAACTAATTTCTCAAGTTATTTACTGGAGCTCTGCCACCGGCCGATTAGAGCTCACTGGTCTAACAAACTAATCCACTGAGGGGGGTCCATGCTGGAGCTTTGAAACACTCTGTACCCGCACAGTCAGGTGCTAAACAGATGAGGCTGAAATGCTATATTTTAAGGTAGAGAGTTAAATTAAGTTTTTGACACGTAAAAGAGTCAAAATTTGAAATAAGTGAACAAGTGTGGTGGTATAGTGGTACAGTAATATGACGTGAAAATCCACCCCTTTCTTGACACTTCTTGTGGTATATTTTTTCCACAACTGTACTTTCACACAACAGTACTGTCCATCAGAAACATTACGCTCGTTTAAAAAAGAAAAACACGGAACCAAAAACAGCAGATTTCTCTTTTAAAAATTAAACCCCCACTTTGTGTGACTAAGTCCATTATGCTGGAATAAGCCCATTAAAAACAGATGATAATGCCAGCGCTGCCATGCTGGATACCTCCGACTTGTTTGGCAAGAAATTCCTGATTCATTTTGTTTAATGGTGCACTATAATCAGCTTAGAGGATTGTTGCTCTTTTGCTGGAAAGGTCGACATGCATTTCTTCCACAAGGGGGCCTTTTAATCTGAGGCTTTGCAGTGTTACACTGTTATACAGTACACTGAATATTGGTCCTTAGGAATGCATGTTGCCTGGTTAAACACACACACACACACACACACACACACACACACACACACACACACACACACACACACACACATCGTTCACCACAATACACAGTCTCTCTTTAGGTGCCTATGAATTGCACTCTCACACACACAGCACACTCATTCCCTACAGGATACCAAAATATAACGCTGCTTCACTATTTCCAGCTCACACACACACACCTCTCTGTGTAAGAGATTCATATTCACAGACACATGTTATGAATAACTGAAACCACAGGACAAATATGCCAATGTGTACTTGGTTTTCTTTTTATCTATTTAAGAGTTATCACCACCATATGTACAGCTTATAAACTGAACACTGCCCTTTTGTCCAGCCATGCAAGTAGCCCTCTCTGCTGGCCCAGTGACCTGCTTCCTGCCTTCCCAAGCAGCCCTGATCATGGCCTTAAGTGCTTCTCCTCTCAGCTGGAGGTGGAGTGGATTACAGATGACTGCAGAGCTGTATTAAGGTGGCTTTCAACCCTTTCTGGTGGCAGGAGGAGTGCACAGGCCTTGATAGCAAGATGATCCAAACCAGTATGAAGAGAGATACAGAGAAACTCACATTACCATAAGATGGGAGGAAATAAAGGAGAAACAGATAGATTTCATGTGGTACCTCTGGAGTTTTTTACCACCAGTAGCACTAAGGAACTAGAGTCTGTATTGCGATGGGATCACTCCATGATTCAATGATCCATGGCTTAAAACGAATGTTGAGTGGGGCGCCAATGGCCTTTCACTTTCTTCCTACTCCCCTACTTCTGGCCCCATCACTTGGACCACACCCATGTTGGACCTCAACCTTTGTTTTGATCTCAACTACTGACCTGTAAAGTTTTGTGACTGTACCTCGCACAGATGCAAGGATATGGTTGAAAAACAAAATCTGTCCACTGACAGACAAGAGATATAAGTGGCAGTGGTACCGTACTTCCTAAATTCTTAAATCTGCATAAAATTATTCTGATTGATGGACCACTTGGGGGCAAAAAAACTTCAAAATGAAGACACAGTAAAACTCTAAAATGACTTATGTGTTACCAAATTGGATACTTCACACAATGCAGCAGCAACAGTGGTGTTTTTATTTCTATCTGATAAAATCCCCCAAATCATCTTATTGCTCTGGTTTGATCCACTTACTCTTAAGAATGGTTTAAGTCTAAGGTGTTTTTTCTGAAACTGCTACAAAAAAAAAAAAAAGTCTGCAGCAGATGGTGAAAGCTGTAAGACTTAACCACACAACAAACCAAATCAGTGAGGTAAAAAATACTAATAGTTGCATAGAGCCACAGAGCCGGCTGTCAGTTCTCAGTGAGTTCAATGCAGCAAGCAAACTTTTTATAATTTATTTGAAGTTAATAACAAAGTTATTGTTTAATAGAGCTTTAAGTAACATTTCATGTTAGTGCACATGCATCCCCATGTTTTCTATCCTTTTCTCCCATGTAGCATCTTTATATCCTTTGCAGCACATGTTGAATAAAGTCAGATTTAACAGACAGTTACTGTTAATTAATACATAAATCTATAAATAAAAATGCATGCATAATGCCATGAGAATAACTGGCTTGAGTTAGTTTATTAAGAGCTTTTCTGCGAAGAAACAAAAAATTGGGTGCCAGAGTTATGCAGCCAGCCTCTACAACTCTACCACGTCATATTAAGCTTGGTGGATCTATTTAATGAAAGCAAGACACTTTCATACATGATTGAAAACATATTGTGTCGTCTGTTCCTATTCATCTGTCTTGTTTTTGTCTGAAATGTGCAATGAAGAAAATGTACATGACAAAATCCACATGTAATAAACAACACAGGCTGAAATCAAATCCACTCACACTTTGGTTTCAGTGTTGAGTTTGCTCTTCCCCAGTGACTTCACATTTGAACAGTGAATGAAACCTTCAGCCCACTTACACATGTCGTGCAAAATGAAGGAGTGTGCGGCAGTGCAGTCTGGTGAACATGTGGTGAAACTAAAGTCTCTAATCTGCACTGTTGTCAAATGTCTGCTGGACTATAAATCCCATCACAAAGCAAAGATAAGGCAGTGATCTTGTTAAAATGAATAACAGATAACGGACTTTACAGGTCCAGTCTATTGGGGTGTATATAGGCAGAAATGGAGTATAATCTTTAGTACTATGTTTTCATTAGTGTGTAATCACCTTCACAGAGTCCGACATGTTGTTTCTACAGTAGCACAGAACAGACAAACCAAACACGATGGGGCCATTAACATTTTAGTGTTTCACGTCGGACATCATACCGCTACACACTGGGCACATGGGAAAAAAATTATATTTAGTAAACTCACTAGGAGATCCCACTAAATCCTACACAAGGGACCTTTAAAATACTCAGCTTTGGGGGGCATAGACAAATGCAGCACTGGCTCAGTAAAAACAACTGTTTTTCGTTACACTATCCCCGCTGAATATATTGTTACTGGTCACCAAAACACAACAAGATTTGTTATTTTTTAGTCTAGAACAGTGGCCTGCAGCTTGGCAGGATCTCATCTTGGTGGCACATCTTCCACCATCCGCTTTCATCTCCCATCGGTAATGTAACCTTATATTACGTCACATTAGAGGTGTTAAATGTATGACAGCGCAAAGGTAACATGTTCGTGATTTGCAGAAATGTACAATGCCACATTTTCTTCTGGCAAATAGGCTGAACATTTTACTGTCTTGTAGTTATTTTTCCCTACCAGGTGCTTTTAAACATCTTATTTCGTGACACTGTGCCCAATAGTTCCTTGTGTAAACTGGATAACATTTTTTTCTGACCTCCCCCTGTTATGAGATACAGTTCAGGTCACATTTTTGGCTAGCGGTTGTTTTTCTAAACTTACCCCACAATCAGAGCTCAATCCAAACCCTCCTCTATCTGAGCCATCAAAAAACACCTTATAACGGCCCTCGGCAGGTCAGCCAACTGCACAGTCCCAGTCTCCTTTTAGACCCCTGGAGCCTGCTCAGTGTGGGGGAGTCTGTAAACACATCTGCCATCACCTCTCTCTTTCTCTCTCTCTCTCTCTCTCTATCTCTCTCTCTCCACCATCACTTACTTGACTCTCTTACTCTTCCTTTTTACTCATTTTTCCTTAACCTTACTCACCTTCCTTAATATCACCCCACATATCACATGCTACAGCTACCTCCTACATCTTGTTCATCTTGCTGTCCCAAATCCACCTCCAATCCTCACTGTGATCTCTACCCTCAGCCCTCTTTTTCATCGTATCCTGTCTCTCACCTCTTAGCTCTCTGTGTCCAGCTCTTATCCATTTGTCCCCCTGTACAAGCTTCTTCTTACATGTCCTGCAGTTGGAGCCATCCTGTCCTTTAAGCAAAAGCACATCAATGTAAAAATACTCCATTATAAGTCAAAGCTCTGTACTAAAAATGTTACTTGTGTAAATATATTAGTTTTACCAGCAAAATGTACTTTTAAGTATCAAAAAGAAAAGGGCTATAAGAATGATCCAGTGTTAAATTATGTTATTTTTTTGTTCTTGTATCATTATTACTGAATAAGCAGCTTTTTATTGAGCTATTGTAGATGTTTATATGAAAACCTTTTATATACAGTTGGGTCGTTTATTCTATTAGTACTCATTTTAGGCAGCCTCAGTGTCTCTGAGTCAAACGCTGAATGTAATAGGTATTGAGTAATATTTTGCACTGCATCCACTTTTCTTAATGTCTGTGGTGATTTATTGTATGATTTTGTGTGTTTGTATATATTTTATAATTTTGTGTCTATGTATTAAACATAGTTCTAAAATAAATGCATTGGAGTGAAAAGCACAAAAATCCCACTAAAATTCTGTGAGTATAAGAATAAAGTGAAGGATGGAAATAGTGTAATGCTGTGCAAGTATCTAAAAATGTTACTTCAGTACAGTAATTTCCTGCTCCTTGTTATACCTACCATTTCTAAGTCTTTTACTGACCGCCTCCTACTTAATGACTCCATCCCTACTTTGCCCTTTCTTCACTTCTCGCCTCAACCCCCTCCTCTTCTTCTTATCCTACCAAGATCTCATACCACACTCTACACCACTCTCTCTCTCTATACTTTTTCTCTTTACTTTAGAGCTCAGGGTTCATGTCTGCCTTAATGGGTTTCCTGCCTAAACGTAAGCAAACCTCAATCCCTCATATTTATTTATTTTAATTATGTCATGACAAGACTCTATTTTCAAGCTGTTCAAAAAAGATAAGACATGGTGCAAATAATCTCTAAAAAGTAAGGCAAATAATACATTACATAACAGAAGGGGACAGGTTTGCATATTCGTACTAGTGAAGAGTATGAACAGCTATCAGCCATCATGGCCATGACAGTTGGTTCCCTAGAAAAACTGCGGCAATTATCTGACTTTTTGAGATGTGACCTCAGTCTGAACAGCCATAAGACCTGTATCTCAGTTCAATGCATCTTTTACATCTATCTAGAACGACATCCTTCTATAAAATGAAGAAAACATGGCAATTGAGAATTGCCATTGGTAGAGAGAGAGACTGACAAAGCTCTTTGTCTCATTCACCCACTGGCCGTGCTAACTGTGTATAAAAATACTTAAAATACTTCCGAATAAGGTTAACTTGCTCATTCTGTCGCTCCTGGAGTCAGTGTGTAAAAACACAGACAGTGCCACTCTGCCATTGCAACCCAATTTGTGGTCGAAGGTGGAAATGTAGCATAAGTAACCAAAATAAAGTGCTATTTTTTTCGATTCTTTCACAGCTGTTGAAAACAATCAGAAATTGCACATGGTCATTGAGAATTGCCATGGGCAGAGACTAACAAAGTCCTTTGCCTCATTTACCCACCGCCTGTGCCTCTTTTGTGATGTCTTGTTGTTCTTCTGGGCATGTGGGCCACATCAGGGCCATGACCAGTTAACATTGGAGTCTGACAGTGGCCACATTTTAAATGATAATGTGAGCAGCAACATTAAAAACAAATAAATCAAGAAAAAAATCAAACTTGAGCACTTAGGCTTGCAGTGTGAATGTAGTGTATGTTCTTATTCACGGTCATATCTCCACAGTATATTCCCTATCCATTACCCGTACCCAACCCATCCATCCCCTCTCTCCATAGCCCCCTCTGCCCTTCTCGTCTCCCAAGCTTTGCCATCTCTCGGCATTCCTCAGGTCCGCCACACAGAGTCCCATTGTGTCAGTGGGTTAGGGAGGGAGCGCACAGTCCAACCTCTCACCATGTGCTGCCGCTGGACTCACCTTAGGAGGCCACAAACTACTGTACAGCTTTTACACACATACAGTCACACGCACACATACACACACACCTTGCCTCTTTCTGTCTCCACTTCCTCCCTCATTTCCATCTCTCTCCTCCATCTCCGATTCCACAATTCGTTCACTTTTCTTCCGCTCACACTTCCACTGCTTTTGGAACTGAGCCACCATCAACAGGCTACAGCCTCCTTTTTTCAAAACCAGTGTTTATAGCCAAACATCACTGCTCAAAAAGGCTATTGATGAGACTCTTTCAAAGCAGTGAGCAAGCATACCTTAAGGAGGAGGAGGAGGAGGGATGGAAGGAAGGGAGGGATGAGGGGGAGGTATATTTTGAGGGGCCATGTTCTCCTGTATAAAATACCTGAGGTGCCAGAGGGAAGACCTCCACCCTGTCCTGCCACTCAAACTGGGTCCAAAATAGCCAAGTAAAGAAGGCTGTTCCAGTTAAAGGCTGTATTGAAGAGAATCACAGCGTCCTGGCCTGCTGCTAATCAACAATTTTTGCATTCAGCATTGATGTGAAAACGGGAGAGGTTTCACTGTCATTTGTTTATTTATTTCTTTGACTTTGAAAGATATTTGTGGGCCTCTAAATGTCATTTTGTAAAGACAACCAGGTAAATTCAGGCTTGTTCTCCAAAAATGTCAGTAAAAAGTAGCTTTACCATAAATTTCCTTTATATAGAGTTTCTGGTGTTACATTTCTTGTATGAACGTTTTTGGCCACTTGGAGGCAGCAAAAACAAGCTATAACACAACACTGACACATTATGTCCCTATAAAATTGATAAAGGGAACTTGTTAGCAAACAACTCCTTAAGCCAGCCCAGCTGCCAGAAATAAATGCTGGCATCGTATGCTTCTGCATATCACAAATATGTATTTATACATTTCATATGTATCATGTCAAGGTTTCTAATGTATAGGGCTGCCCCTTTAAAGTAGCAATTCGAATCATCAGTTAGAGACCCCTCAGTTGTCTGAGACTGCATCAAGTTGAGCAGTAGTTTTTTTGTTGCTGTTGTTGTTGTTTTGTTTCCTCCAGTCAGTGTGCTGTGCAGTGTGCTTCTTGGGACGTTTCGATCTCCAGATTTTGCTGTGGAGTGAGTACTCTTGACTTTCACAATATTATTTCATTAAGTAGCTGCGGCACAGAGGAGATACTTGGCATGGAGGGAGAGACAGACTGCTCTTCTGTCTAGAGGTGGTGGGATTACAGCTCACAGCAAGGTAATACGCTGAAGTCTGGCTTTTGTCTGCAAAAAAATTAGCATATTTATTATATTATGTGAATGCCACTGCCACACTGTACTGTACAGTCCACTGAGTCTGTTCAAACTTTACATGGAAAACAAAACAAATCTTGGAATATTCATATTGAACAGCCAAGTCAGGTGGCTATGGCCCTCCCTGGACCCCCTTGGGAGGACTATACCTGCATTAAGTACAGAACTTTTGTGAATGTACTTAATGATGTGCTTACTCTCCAACACTGGTAATTCAATTAAATGTGCAACACAAAGCAGAATTTTTTCATTAATTTCTTCTCCTTTTGTAATTTTATTTATAGAGGCATAATCAAATCCTTTTAGGGCAACAACAAGGGAAAGTCTGTGCAAACTTTTTGTGGTGCAAGAATTGACCCATTTCACTGGCCTCAAGGTTAATGAGTTCAATTGGACCCATTTCATTTGAGAGATTATCACGTGTGACTCAGAAACATAATTCTGTAAGACTCTGAGAGTCCAGAAGGGCCAGCAGTCTGAACAACAATGTTGTTTTTTCACTGCTAAAAAGCTTTATATGTTATATCTCCACACTTTTTTGTGTAAATTTAAAAAAAGAGTATAGAGTCAAGCCTTTACTACTCTGATATTTCAGTCTCCAATTCAACAAAAAAGGCTATAATCTATATTGTATCTCATAATAATGAAGGGCTCATGAACATCATACACACACCAACAAATGCCACTGGCACACATACAAACGCTGTCTTACTCTGCACACATGCACACTCTGCACAATCAGTCTGAGTCCAGCATTCCTGAGAGGCTTAGATGCCGGCTGAAAAGAATGAGCAGCCACACAGAGGGATCTCCTCACGAGATAGAGAGCCATGTGGCCTGCTTTCAGCCAGATTATAGAGTCGGCCAGAGCTCTCAGCGTGACCTGAGGACTGGAAGGATAGAGCTGGGAGAAAGAGAGAAATACACGAGTATCACTTTTCAAAACAGGCAGATTAGCGTGTGCTGTTACAGTATGTTGTTATCATAATTTACTTCTGTCTGCTGCGTAACGCTTATTTACTGCTAAGGGTTTGAGATAGACAGCGATATGCACTGGAAGATAGGACAATTTTAATTCATTTATTTAAGCAGTAAAGCCCAATGTCCAAACTAAACAAACACAAGGGCATTATAATAAATGATTGAAACAGATTAATTTAACACTTTTACTGTGGGAAAAATACTTTTATAATGCACTTCCATGGTATTTTGCTTTAGGCTCACATCCACACCAAGTCTCTTCTTGTCCAAAACAATTATCAGCTGCAGTTCCCCAATAAAATACAATAATTATAAACACTTGTCATTAAAGACAAATAACTTCAGTTTCCTGAAATTCTTTGGTCTTGAAGTTAAAAACCTGCTCTCTCAGGACTCATTCGTCACTCTCAAAACAAATGGTTGGTTGTTTTCTGATCACAAATATGTATTTTAAAAGATTAGTTCAAAGAGAAGGTAGTCTTTTTGGATAAACAATTTTTTTTATGCTCATACTGAATTACATATTTGAACGTGGTGTGTGCATTAATGATATTATAAGTTGAACTTTGCAAGGTGTAATTTATCTACTAAAATAATGTCAGGTGGCCACATGTTAACATAAAGCAGAATAAATAACAAAAGCAGGGCCATAGACTATGTACAAGAACATAGCACTTCTGACTTAACCAAGAAGTTTCTACATGAATCATCTGAAGATTTTAGTTTGATTTACTGCTCAGCGTCATCTTTTTCACCATTACTTGAGCCAGAAAAGCAAAACAAAGCCACCAAAGACAAAAATGGCCACCAAAACACACATTAGAAGAAGTAAAATTAGCTGGAGAGAAGTTACCCAGTGACTTCATCAGTCTTTTCTTAGATTCACCATGAGAGGAACTGCAGATTACTGTAATGTGCGTCTGCACTGGCTTCACCACTCAGCCATGGTGGTTGCTTCTCAGACCACACATGGCAGTTTTAACATGTCCTTAAAGTGCATCCTGAGAACCCGAATCTGCCCTAATACATATAAATGTGAACTGGAGGAGATGAAGGTCTAATTATTCTATGCATTGTTCTCAATTTCAAACTAAAATCTATATCTGGTCATGGTGTCTTAATTGGGAAACATGAAAGGATCTTTAGAACATGCTGCCTTTGTACCATTTTGCAGTCTCAATTTTAATTGGACTTTTACATCACAATCAGTTTCCGTAAATTAGAAAAGATTTCACTGGTAACCTCAGACAAAGACAAATAAGCCTGCCGGTGATCCTAGAGACCGTCAATTGGGTTTGCTATATTTGACACATCAGAAAATGTATAAACGCTTCAGCAGCAAAAAATATGCTAAACTGTATGAATATACTGTACTGTATGTGGGACCATAACTGTGTGTTTTTCTATGTTTCTGTGCTCTTTTTTTAGGTATGTGTCTTTGCATTTATATCTACATTTTTGTCAGTGTTGCTGCGGTAAGTTCAACATTCAACTCTGTGGTTTCTCCTCCTCTGTGAGGGTCTGACTGATGACTATTGGTCGCCTCTCCCTGCAAGCAATTAGTAACCACTGACTATGTGATACAACAACCCAAATCAACGGCTGCACCAGTTGGGGATCTTTATTGACAGATTTGAAGAGTTGTCACTTCTCTGATACTCAATGCCCTTAGCTGAATTTCCAGGTGTTAATACCTCAATTAACTTTATTTTTGGCTCATAAATCTATTTGAGACATAATATTAGACGAAGAATTAAAACTCAAAGGTAGAAATATTTTTTTTGGGCCTGTGTACTGGTAAAACCTGGAGGGCGCTGGAGCCAAACATCCATCAAAACGGTTGACTACATGATGTCAGCACTTCTCTGCGGAAACACAAAGTGTATAAGAGAACCGCTAGCTGGACTCATGCAACAAGACTCCTTGTCCAAGAGGGCATGAGGCCGAGGATCTCATTTGAGTGTGAGGAATGTACATATTTGGGAACGGTCTGGTGTCTTGTATATGTGAGTGTGTGTCTTTGTCTGTATGCCACTGCCTTCCTGCATGACTAAGCGCATGTTTGTGTGTGTCTGTGTGAATGTGCACAAGGATGCTTGTAAGTGGGCGGGGGGTCGGGAGTGCAGCATTGTGACAGTGCTGGCTTTTATTGATTCAGCTGGGGCGAGAGAGCTGCAAATGTCAGAAGTACTACAGGCCAGTGTCCAAAGGATTTCCACCACAAAATTTACTTCAAAACTTCATTCTGCACAAACTCCCTGCACAACTGGTCATTGGTGTGAAATATTCATACATTTAAAACAATATCACGTTAAGGAGAAGATAAGGCCAAACTGCATTTCAGTTTATATGCTATACCATCCATATAGATGAAGTATTTTACCAATCCTAAAGGGAAAGTGCTGCAAGTAACAAAGCACTCTACAGTGACACTATTCCACACAATTCCTGTAATTTCAGCAGATCCACTGCAGCAAGTTTCAGAGGCTTCTCACTAACTTATGGTAGAAACAAAAATATTAATGAAAAATGAACATTTTAACTAAATCTGCATGTCCACGCCCAGCGCAATCGTCCCTCTCAGCTCCCTTACAATCAAGATGGCAGCGAAGATACAAATAACTGGGAGTAATTCATCTATTAATGTGCCTTATTTTTGTGGATCATAACATATCAGGTATGGAATTAATCTGCAGATGTCCAGGTTTGAATTAAGACCAAACCTTACTATGGATGTCAGTTTCAGAGCTACAACAAAAACCAAAATGTGTCCCTCAACAGACAATTAGGTGTGTTGTTTTCAGGTGAGCTACTAACTTATGGTTCCTACTGGCTGGTTAAGGGGGTGAGGAGTAAGTAGTGAATGACGGCATAAAACAGTCCATAAAAAAGGTTTTTCAACAATTATAGATCACTGCCACCATTAGAGGACCTCAAGCATACAGCCATAAATGTGAACACAAACTATTAGGCTGACTGGTCCAGTAGTTTGTAAGGTACCTGCAAACACACAGAGACACACACACATATGACCAAACACATGATAAAACAACTAAAATTTTAGCTTCCAATACTAAAAACTAGAACCTAAAAACTAAGATACTCCAGCTCTTGGAATATAAAATTATGCCTGGGGAGTCTAGTGTACTGTACATTGTTTTGTATTGGCTGGCATGTTGATTCATTAGAATTGATGAATATTGGGAATAACTGCACGGTGAATCTTCACACAGGTGTGTACAGTTATGTAACACAGAGTGCAATACTGAGATATAATAATAAATATTCATTGCTCTAAGCTTCAAACTGAAAAGTTTTCTTGGGGGATTGTTTGAGGTAAAGCCTGTACTGGTTTAGCTTTGAGGAACTATTTCCCATTTTTTCTACTCCCTGATCCTGTTTTCTTTGTCATTTCTCCTCAGACCTGCAGGGGCACAGCAGCTGGGCCGACCACAGCTGCCTGTTTAGTGCTTGAGTTTATTAAGAAAGTGATTCCAGATGGGAGTCAGGATGAGCTGAGGTGGGGAGATCCTTCACAGCTTTTCAAAGGGGCATGACAGCTCAGACTCGAAGAGACGCTGCCCAGTCAGTGTGGGTGGTTGTGCAGAAAGTGTGCAAAAGTAAAGAAAGAAGTGGATAAATAAATAGAAAGATGAGCAGAGACAAAGACAGAAAGGGAAAAAAAGTGCCTGGGGAACAATCTAGTTTGTTTACTGATCACAAAATCCTTTCAGTCACTCCAGTGCAGCGACACTGAGGATGTCCCACAACAGGACACAGAGAACCCACAGCTCTTCTGTTTTTCATTAACACTCGAGGTTACCTTTTTTCTGTCTCTAACGCAGTCCAGCTTGAGGCACCGGGAATCAGTTCATCTTTCCAGCACACAGGCACAGCTCTCAATGTGTCTTTGTTTTCCAGAGGAGAACTGTCCTCCTTCTCTTGAAATTGGGGTCTGTTTCTTTTGGAAAAACTCCCTCAAAGTCAGAGCTGTCATGGATGCAACTGTGCCAAGAGTTTATATATTTTCCACAACACCTTAAACAGGAGGGAGAGAAATCTACTATTTATCCCTCTCTCTCTCTCTCTCTCACTCTCTTTTCCCCACTTCTTCCCTTTTTCTCTCCCTCTCTATGCTCCTGGATGTATGTCGATCCCATCATTCATGGATTTTGGCCGGTAGCTGCAGTGCAGTTATATGTGGAACATTCCATTAACAGCAGCTGACAGTATTTGCCTTGTGATTATGCAACCGTTCACAACACAACAATATTCTGAACTTTTGAAGCATTTCTGATAATTTTATACTGTTGCAAAGAAATTTAATGATTAATTTAGCTGTATAATGGCAGCAAATGATTAGAAACCTGTACCTTTATTTTACACTTTTCATTCCGGGTACCATATTGAAAAGGAAAAGTACATAGGAAATATACTTATTTGCTTTTTTGCCATGACTTAGATGAGAAGGTTGATACCTCTCTAGTGTCTGTGCAATAAATATGAAGCTATAGCCATCAGCCTCGCTTAGCATAAAGCCCTGAAACAGCTAGCTTGGCTCTTTTTAGAGATAAAAAATCCACCCACCAGTGCTACAAAAGTTCATTAATATGCACATTATTGTCACTGTGAGGTTGCCAGGCACTCAACGGTGACTCCTGAAATTACAGCGCCGGGACCCACAGCTCCCCATACATAACTGGCACAAAACTTCTGTAAAACTACAACTTGTGAACTTTATAGGTGCTGGAAGGCAGATTGTTTTTGTTACTTTTGGACACAGCCAGGCTAGCCATTTTCCCCTGTTTCCAGTCTTTGCGCTAAGCTAAGCTAACAGGCTGTTGGCCATAACTTCATTACTATCAAATAAACATGTGAGTGCTCTCAAACCTCTCATCAGAGGATTGAGAGCAAGGAAGAGAATAAGTGTATTTACCAAAATGTAAAATTATTCCTTTGTAGGTTATACAACAGTATTAATATAGCTGCAAACTATTTGCTATGTAAAGATAAAGTTTAACCACACCACAGACATTCATGTGGTGTTCACATTCAACACTGCCAACAAAGACTCTCTGGCACCCACAAACTCAGAGCTCTCTCGGTAAAACACCACCTCCTGCTCCTACGCAGAATCATCGAGCCCATCCTCCTGTACTGCGCCACCTGCCATGCTCACCATCACCAATAATAAGCTCACCAGCATATCCTCTAAAATAATTGGTCCCCCACTCCCGACCTGACAGCTCTCACTGACACCACCATCACCTGTAGAGCACTGATCAAAGCCCCCCACCCTTGTACCCCCCCCCCCCCCCAACTCATGCTTCATCCTCCTCCCATTTGGCTGCAGATAGAGGCAAAACTCCATCGATCCAATAGATTTGTGTTCATGTTTACTGTGATGTTTCTGTCTGTGTACATCCTGTGTGTTTAACTGTTTCTGAGTGTTATCTGAACAGACTGTGCAAACAAATTTCCTCCTTAAAGGACAATGAACAATCTGAATCTAATGACATCCTGAGCAAGGGATGAATTCATGCTCCCTCTGTGTGTGTATGCGTGTGTGTGTGTTCCTGTGTGGGTGCACCCCACTTGCAAGAAATTCACACTCTGTACTGTGTTCATATGGCGGTTACCACTGATACAGGCGTTCTGACCTAAGTAAGCCTTACATGCACTTTCAGGTTCCCCACGTTAAACACCATTGTTAGCACTGTTCATGCTTCATTCCAGATTGTGGGCTGCATGGCCACCACTATTACGTTGGGAAAAAAAATTGGGGGGAAAAAAAATAGAAAGACCTGTGGGCTGCTCTCACTTAATTTTGGAATAGCCCTCCTGATCAGGGATTTCACAGTCCCAAAATTGTCTACAGCCTTCCTACTGCACCAGCCATCGTCACCTCCCCCCACTCCTTCAAGTGGATTGGTCCGTCAAGTAATGTCAGAGTTCAAGTAGAAGAGTTTAAGCGGAAAATAAATAAAATCAAGAGAAGAGCGGAGTATGAGGAATAAAAACACAAATGGGATGGATAAAGGATGTTAAAAGCAAAAAGGTGGAGCATGGGGTGGGGAAGCAACAGGGCCAGTCCAGAGGAAAATTGCCAGGGTTGAATTTTGTTTCCAGTTCGAATCTGTTCAGCTGCCGTCTCAGCCACCTTCAGGTTGAGAGCTGAGCGCAGGAAATCCCAGCCCAGACTCATAGACTCAATGTCTTCTAGAGAGTTGCTTTAATGCAGATATCCAGTAGTCTCTATTTTAGCTTTTTCTTTATTTGACTCAAATTACTTTGGAATTCCTCTTTTTTTGGCAAAACTTAGTTTTTCATATAAAATTGGCATGTACGTTATTGCACTACGAGCCAAGTTGTCTCCACAACCGTCCCATTTAACAGGGCGCTGAATGACTGGCATGGACTGAATACACACCCCCTGAAATGTAACTTCAGGGATAAAAAACAGGCGTTCTTTGACTTAATGGCATGTTTTCAGTCAAGTATCTGTCATCTGAAGTTCTGGCGTGCTTTAACCCCACTATTACCCCCCTAAAAAGGAGACGCTGTGATTGGTGGATTACCCAACCTACTGTAGGCTGTGCAGCATGACCCTATTATCAAAATATACAAGAATACTTGCCTCATTCAAAGGCTGGTGTACCAGTGGCTTTTTATAGGTCCTCGTGTTCAAATAAAGTTTGGTGAAGTCTGAGAAGAAAGTGGCCATTTATATGTATACAGTAGTGTGTGTATGAGTTTACTCTTGTGAGTGTGTGAGACAGATGAAGAGAGAGAGAGGACTGTCTGAATCTGTGTACTGTATGTTCCCTGCAACATGACACCAATTAATGTGACTGACGGCCTTATAATTATTCCCACATGTAGGTGTGGTGAGTTAAAGCTCGGGTCGCTGTGACTTCCTGTCATTTGATGGGTAATTTTCTGGTTAAAGAGGTGGTGGTCTCACTTTGATATTTTTCTTTTTCATCACCATAATTGATAGCTTCAGGAAGATGCACAGCAATGATATTCATCCAGAGTCTGGTAGCAAAATCTAACCCAAAAAAAAAAGGATCCATACAGAAGAGAGACCAGAGGTACAAGACATGGTGACTATGTGTTTCCTTGATCTTTAGTTTTTTTGAGTGAACCATGTCAAAAAGTTTATCACTGCAACCTGTCAAATGTGTGAAGGGCCACCATCGGTCAGGGAGGCCCAGCATGTTGAGGTCATCTTATACAGCTGTTGCCCTAAAAAAAGGGGGAGGGGCCAGGACTGGTTCTATGGGGGTTCCTGAGGGCAAGAATGTGGACCAGAGAGACCAGCAGGGGTGGCATAAAGTATGAGTGCTGCTGTGGGCACACATGTCGGCACAGCTTTAATTTACCATTTTTGTCTGCATTACCCATGGATACCTTATTTATTAACATTGCAGTGTTTTAAATTCCTGTTCATAGTTTAGTTAAAAGAGAAATAGACCTACCAATCACAACACAGCAGAGTGGCACCACACAAACATAAGCTAAAAGTCCCATACAAATTGTTCCTCCAAAAGGCCCTCAAAACCCACTTCATCAGACTGTTACAACATTAAAGAATGTACTGTTTGTTTTCTATCATTTATTTTTTTCTTGTTTTTATACCTCTTATGTAAAGCGTTTTTAAGGACTCTGTAAAGCGCCATATAAGAGGTATATATTATTATTATTATTATTATTATTATTATTATTATTATTATTATTATTATTATTATCATTATTATTATTATCATTATTATTATTATTATTATTATTATTATTATTATTATTATAAGTAAATAGTACAGTGCTAACAAATATGCAAAACAATGCTTAAACTGAAATACTAGAAGTGTCTATTTTGACCTTTTCTCCGATTTTTTTTTTTTTTTTTGCATGTAAAATTTGAGACTAGAGACTACTCTGGCACATTACTGCCTCTCAGTTTAAAACTGCATTGCACCTGTAAACGAAAATGGACTCAAACCATTCAAACTGACTGGGCTAATAGCAAATCATAATGGGAAGGCACCTGCGGTGGCTAATCAGATTTCAGGGGTGGCCAACCCCAGGCCACTCCCTAGACACACCCCTGGTACATGACTGCAGCTGCAGTCATTTCTGCTTTTTACCTGGACACTGAACTTCAGACCATGAAAGAAAAGGCGTTATAAGGCTTAAACTGAAATACTAGAAGTGTCTAAAATGACCTTTTCTCAGAATACTGACTTGGGAGATGCTGTGTGCATCAAATTTTGTCTTCATCTGGCTAGGTGTGCAGAGGTGTGAACGTATGAAGGGTTTGAATTTCTCTTTCAAGGTCTAAATTTTTAGTTTTCAACTTCTGTCTCTTTTTATGTGTACAACTGAGTGCAACAACACAAATGAGGAACTGTCAGAAAGTATGATCCACCATGTACAGACTACAGACATAGCAGAGACAGACAGCACTACAGTAAATGTTCATTTCCAGTCCACTATAGTCAGTAACAAAGAAATTAAAACATCCTGGTCTTTTGTAGTGTGACATGCAGTGATTCTGAGTGAAACAGTGATAATTACAAGAGAGATTTAAATCAGATCCTTCAGTTTGAATTATTAAACTCAAAATAGCAGCATGATACAGAGCAGTAGTGAGTTTTTTCCATGGATTTTGCAAACACCATAGCTCAACAATTAATACAAGGGCACAAGTTTAGAGCTTGGAAAATATATGTTATTATTTGGCTGTGTTTACAGTCTCACACCAAAACATTCTACTTTGATAACTAGCACTACAGGTATGAGGAAAAATGTGCATTTTTGAATTTTGAGGGTAAACTGTCCCTTTAAAGCTTACATATAGGGGCTTTATTTAATAATTTAACAAAATCTCTTGACATGAAAATCATACACACAATAAACAACAGCTTGAGTTTCTACTCAAGTCTTCTCTTCTCTCACCACCTTTAAGATTTCACCACCTGGTTTGATCCTCAGGACCACTCAGCTACCATAAATAGGGCTATTCATGTGCGTAACCTACACTGATCTACTGCAGGAAATGAGCTCCATACAAACCGGGCACAGAGACCACACAGTACAGTGCCCCCTCACAAATATGGCCTCCAGTGTTTTGATTGTGTCACAACCATCAATTATGAGATGCATATCAACCAGGACATGTTTTGAATGTGCTAAACTGTGTTTTTTTTATGAGACCGCCATAGTGAAACATCATCTGAACAATGCATAATAGGCTAGAGGGCTAGATTCCCTTTTTAAAAAAAAATTATGTTACTTTAATGTAATTTCATAATCGAATCTTAGCTCGTAGTAACACTTGTGGAATTCATTGAAGAGATGAAGGTTGAAAAGTATTTTTTCCCCCAAGAAAAAAGCATCCATGAGGGCAATAAATACGCTGCCAGCATCTTTTTAAATCAGAGCAAGTGAATCATTCCCAGATGGATCTTCATAGTTTACAACGAGACAGTTTGTCACTCGCTCCTCCTCGTCTTTGCTCCAATTGTTTGTTTGGCCTTTTATAATGGGGATTACACATCAGTGCAGCTGTCACCGATTAGCCTCTCAACATACACGTTGATGGCGCAATCAGTGAGCATAGCCAATGAGAGGAGACAATTTCAGAAACACTGAACTACGTTTTATTATCCTATATGCAGCATGTTTTTTTCTTCAGTTTTTTGTTTAGTGAGGGTGTTAATCTGCAGGGGGTGATGGAAGAAGAACAAGAAAATCACCTTTGCGAACGCTGCCGCACAGGAGAATTATATTGGTTTGGGTTGCATAACTGACTCTTTTTATGACCCGTGTGCCACAGTGTTGATTAACAGCCCTCTTATTGCGGATAAATACTGCTGATTGGAATTAAATCTCATATAACCACCCTCATAGTGTTTTTAACTTTGACTATGTCAGTTCATGGTTTAAGTTCTTGTCTATGAAGTGTTTACATTATTTTGTCTCGTTAAACCAGCTTTCCTTTCATATCTTAAGTCAAAAAGGAATGTAAATTTTAACAGAAGTCCCTGAAAGTCATCAAAGCAAAATGTGAACTAATTCATGTTTCCATCAATAACTGCTATGTAAAAATTATGAGTTGGTATCATAGAGATAAACTGTTGGCACCAGTTCTCCAATAACATGTCATCAAAGCACTCCAGAAGATGAACGCACAGCAAGATGACGTACTTAAAAGAGCAGTTTCATGTCACAAATTTTCGTCTCTTTAGTGACGAATGACTTTAAGGTCACATGCTTTTTGTACATCATGACTTTTTCGCTAAGTTGGTTTCCATTGGACTTTGCTTTGCTTTTATTGATACACCAGCTTTTCCACCTCAGCCAAATGTTAAAAAGTTTTTCTGCATGTGAGTAGAGGGATTTTGGACTGAGTACAAGGCAGATTTCTTTTAAAACTTGGAGTGTTAACAAATGTACTGCTCTCCATCGCACTCTCAGTTTGCTCTAATACCACTCAAAACATTGAAGCATGCCCAACAAAGAATGCATATTGAGTGCACATCAGTGTCTTTCAAAAATCAGCTGCTGTGAGCTCAGCAGTTAGGTACTCTTACAGGGAAACTGAGAAGTCATGTAGGTGTATTATTCTTGTACGCTAAAATTAAAATACAACACAGCTGAGTGATTTGAGTGAAGAAGGTTGAAATCTAAGTTGAGCACAGAGAGATACTAAGTGAGGGAGACTTGAGCAGCATTGACTGGGGAAGCAAACAGCTCTGTGACCAAGGAATGGAAATTCTCATCGCACCACTCTGCTCACATGCTCAGTTGCATAGAGGTTTTTAGAGTGGAAATTGTAATTTGCACATATGGACAGGTGGATGGAAATCGCCTTCATACAATTGCTTCTTAAAGTCTTGGTTATTTGTTTGATGACTTTTTTTAAATTAAAAATGTTACTCCGAGGATAAAATACAAAGCAGAAAGGTAGCAGGCAGAGAGCAGTTTACAGTTCAGTGAAATGCCAGCTCCTCAGACGGATGCTGTTGGAAATCTCAAGAGGCCATGGAGAGCAGATGTGATGGGTTGGCACACGTGCAAGACCCCGTGTCTTCATGGACACTTAAACTGTCAAGTTGTCTCTCAGTAAGTAACTTTAATACCATTCACCACACTGGTCCCTGAACACAGCATGGCACAAAAGCTTTAGTCACCTTTTAAATCTGAAAAAGTGAAACTAAAGGACAAAACATGTCTTTACTGCAGCTTTCATTATTTTAATGCAACACCCGAAATAAACCATCAGAGATGAGGCAAGTCAGAAACTCTCATCAGCATATAAAAGTTGTATTGAGTTTATAATTTCTCGAGCATGTCAGTTATCTTTGGCTCGTGGACTCAGTGTTGCGACAGGATACAGTGTTCCTGGGGATGAAAAATATTGGACTTTTTGGATGTGTCTGAAGTATTGAAAACAGCTAGCAGGAAACCTGACAGCCCTGCAGAAAGAAAAACCTCCCCAAATCCCAAAGCTGAGCCCGTTCGAGAGGTGGGAACACTGGTCACACTGATAGACAAACCAGACACATTCAGAGAAAGGAAGAAAGAGAGTGAGGAGAATAAAGAATCTGTGCCACTGAAGAGACATTCACTCAGAGAAAAAGGACTAAATCAAAGTTTAATTTTTCATTTCCAGTTGAAAATCGATTCTCCTCGTACCTGAGGTGTCTCCGGTGTCTTTCTGTCTACTACATACTCACAAATCCAGACGTACCAAACACTGCAAGTGCTTTTCTTAATTAGAATTCTCATCATTACTCTTGAGGTCTTTATTTGAGAAGATATCCAACTTTAAAATACTTCAAAAAAATACTTTCTTTTGAAAATATGTGAAGCAGTTCAGTAATGTGTACGTCAGCATTCACAAATGCTCATGAAGTTTCCACTCCTTCCCCCCACCTTTCTCCCTCATCATCATCGCTCCCCTTTCTCTCTCAGAAACACATGCCCGGACCACTGAAACCAAGCTCTTCCAGAGATTTGGACTATTTCAGAGCGCTCCCCGCCCCCGACTCCTTGAAGAGATTTCCACAGATGCTGCCACATTCTGCTGCTTTCCTCTATTTTCCTCTCACTTTCTGACTCTGTCTTTTTAACTCATCTGCACTGATCATGTGGTCAATATCTGAAATCTGTCTCTTCTTTTTAAAAATATATTTCTTCTCACCGTTATATCAGTTATTACCTTAAATTAGGTAAAAGGTTTTCTCTTTCCATGACCCTCGCTGTGAGTGTAACTTCATCTTTTTAAACTCGGGCTCACACTTTGGTGTCAACTGCTGCTAATTCAAATAGTGAGGGCTTTGTGCGAGACGCTCATTGACTTCTGCAAACATAATTGGGCTGTGTTGTTGACTGATGTGCTTCAAGCCAGACAGAGGGGTGTCTCACAGGCTGAATCATCAGGTACACAGAGGTGGTCACTCAAACATACACACACAGATGTCTGCATTCACACTCAGTCACACAGACACACAAATAATATGATAAAACAGCAATGAAAGCGCCTCTTTGGTGGTCAACATTGCCACACCTCAAAGTGCACCTCAGGGAGCATACTTTTATGAGTCTGTCTGGGTCAGTAGTTCACTGTTGTAGAAGAGCACTAGTACGTATATGTTAAAGAAAATTAAGACCTTGTTGACATCGTACTATTCAAATCCTGCAATTCCTGATCAGGGGAATATATTAAACTTTCAGAAGCACATTAATATCAATATCAAAGCAGAGGAAGGATTATAACATCCAGTGCAAAACACTAAGAGCGCATAGTGAAAGCATCTCTGCTTACAAACATAATTAACCCATTTGCCCATAAGTCCATAACTGTCATGGCGATGTTCGACATCAATAAGCTGCAGTTTGTTTAGTGGATAGTTTATTTGGCCACGCTGGAAAACCATAAGACTGATGGTTCCCAGCCTCTTTTTTATGCTCCATCAATAAACATCTAAATTCATCTGACAAGACTGCAGAATTTACTGCTGCTAATTAGAGGTTGCTGGCCGATGATTCAGACATGATGTAATGTGATGTGCAAAAAGACTTAAGTCACAAGAAGAGATGAGTTAAATTGGGGATAAAACCAAAACAAAGTGTCTGTGTAGCTAAAGACTAGTTTATCTTAAAACTCTGTACCACAGAGCTCCATGTTGTCCAGAAACTGTTAAATACACTGTTCTACATGGCTGACATGCTTCTTCATTATGATGAAGAAGAAATGAGCAGCTGAACATAGTTCCAACAAATGTATTATGACTTTAGTCAATTATTCTATCAATCATTTGGACTTAAAAGGTTAGAAAATAGCAAAAAATATCTGCCAAATCTTTAAATGCTGATTCTTTGCAGTGGCCCTACCCACATGAAAGTCCAGAGTTTGCTTGACCCACTCACCAACCACTTTCTCGATCAATATGCTATGACAATTGCTTGGAAAGCATAAAAAAAATCTGCTGCTGGTGTGTCTCATACTGCCTCTGAAGGGTGCCAAGCACCCAACAATGTGTTTTCAGACTGCCAGCCTAAAGCCTTTTTTGGCATATACAGTATCTAGAATGATCTTAGAATTACATTTAGAAGTGGTTTGAAAGTGAACTAGATGAATTTCTATAGATGTGTCTAAGTCCGGGTGCCCTTGCTGCTAAAATCAGATTGTAAAGTGCTTTGTGTCACTTGCAATGCAACACACAACAACAGCATCAAATAAAAAGTAACGGAAGTGCTGCAACCAGCAGAGTGATATGGGGGATGAAATCTTTTCGACTCACCCTACTCTCCTTCTGACGGGTTACTCATTCCTTTCATTGGTTAGATTGGCTTTGTTTAGGCAAGAGAAGTGAGATTGTTTAGGTTAAGAATGTCAAGGTATGCAAACCAGAGGCAGAGTTAGGCAGGGAGAATCATGCCCTCATCATCCTAGGAAAAATGGAGTCGACAATAGCCGGGGCATGTCCAGGGAGTGGCCTGGGATGGCATGGGCAACCCTTGAAATCTGACTGGCCACCCCAGGTTCCACCCTATAATGATTGGCTATCTGCCTGAGTGGCAGTAATGTGGCAGAGTAGTATCTAGCCTGACAAATTTTGCAAATAAATTGTACTATTTACTTTTTAAGGAACAGTTTCTTTTTTAAAGGAAGGTCTATTTATCTTTTAAACTAAACCATAAACAGGAACACTGCAATGTTTGTAATTAAAATAGGTATGGGGAGTGGAGACAAAAATGGTAAATTAAAGCTTTTCCTATGTGTGTGCCCACAGCAGCACTCATACTCCATGCCACCCCTGCATCAGTCATTGCCCCACTTGGGCCACCCTTGTAAAAAAAAAAAAAGTCTGGGCATGCCACTGGACAACAGTCTTTGGACAGACACAAATAAATTTCTGCACCACGACTTGACAGCAGGCTTGTTTGGAGAGCAAGATCTAAACAGTTTGAATATAACAGGGTCTTCCAGGATCTTCAAATGTCTGGTTTGTCCAATAAACAGTCTACAACTCAAACATATGCAGAGACAACCAGAAAATATTTACGTGTGAGCGTCTGGAAGCAGTGAATTTTTGGCATTTTTGCTTGAAAAGACTGCAGATTCATTTTCGATCAGCTAGTCATTTCAGCTCTGACTGAAACCACATACAGTAAGTGTGACCTGTTTTTAAAGCTTTACGTCTTCAGTAGAAGTGACAGGCTTTGTGGCTGCACCAAGGTTAGGAAAGCTTAAAAGTATTCTGAGACATTTTTATTTTTTCTCTTTTCATGGAATTTATTAACAATACAAAGTATGCAGAATATTTCCAGCCTTAATGTTAAAGAGAAGTAATATTTGGGAATTTTGGACCACTGACTGAAATTTATGGGAAAACTAAACAATGTGAGTCAGTGTGGGTAGTGAACTGTGGCTATCCCCATTTGGCCCCGTAGCAAAAACGAGGCTAATGGAAGTAATGTTATTCTGGCTATAGGTAGCCTGACAGTGCGTTCTTTCACATCCACCCCAGCTGGTGACGTCATGGCTTTTGTTATTTCAGTGGCGAGCTCACATGGCCTCAGTTAAAGCTCTGCCTGCTGTGTGCACCTCACTCTCTCTCTCTCTCTCTCTCCATCATCAATCTCCTTCCCACTCGCGGCATCCCACCCTCTCCTCCTCTTTCAGCTGTCCCCTCCCTCGCTCCTGCATTCCATCTTTCCCACCCACCTCACCTCTCACTCTCTCTCCCTCTTTTTCTATTTTTCTGAAACTCCCTTCTCTGTCTGCTCCCCCTTCTCTTTTCTTTCTCTCTCTCTTCTTTTCCCCCCATACTCTCTGATTATCTTTCCAGACAGACTTCATTCCTAAACAACTACAGACCTATATTCACCGACTCTTCCCATAATTTTCTGCCTCTTTCAAGTCGCAGGTCTTCAGTGTGAATTGCAGAGGCACAGCAGAGTGAACTTCCTGCAGCTGTAATTTGTCACCACATCATAAATTCACAGACTAAACATCACTAGCAATTGCAAATTATTCAATCTACATTAAGCAAAAAAATGAAAATAGCTTTGCTCTCCATTGACAGAACTATTATTTTTATTGTCTATACCCAGGGTTTGAATCAATTTTGGCAAAAAGAGCCTTTATGTATGCAGCTCTGTGTATGTGGAATCTTCTGCAGAATAACTTAAAGCTGCACTCACTGCTTCCTCGAGGCCATTTCAAAGCACTGCTGTACATCAGGGTGCATCTTATCTGGTCGTTTAAATGGTCTTGTTTTTATGGGTCACTTATAGCATATATTGACTTACTTTTTAGTCCTTCATTATAGTAAATTTCTTCTTGTTGTTTTTGTGTTTTATATTACTTGTTTTGGAGTTGTATATTTTGATTTTGTACTTTTGTTCTTTGTTATTTGTCTGTAACTTATTACTAGACTAAACATCCCTAGATATTGCAAATTATACATTCCTAAATGTATTAAAAGTGTCTGATAAAAAAGTCTGAACTTTAAATCTTATAGAGAAGTTGTTAAAAGAGTGATTTTTCCTTTCCTCATGTTGGCAGTAATCGTAACTAATCTCTGAGGCTCTGGTTCTTGCATGACACACATTTGATACCTCAAGTGCCAATGTTTATTTTCTTATTCTCTTTTAAGCATCAGGGACTCTGTCACCCTTAACCCCTCACCCTGCTGGAGGGAGACACGTCTGTCAGTTTAGCACAGAGACGCTTTGAAGAAGTAATCAAAATCCAGCCACAGGACACTGCAGCCCATCTCCTCTGCAGACATAATTGAGGTTTGCAGGTCTGAAACAAAGCAAAGTCTTGTCTTGATTCATTGACAGCGAACTTTAATACTTAAACCATCCCTGAACTCTCACAGACATGGAGATGAGAAGCACAAAGTTACAAAGCTTCCAACAGACTTGGGCTCAAACCCAATACACTTCTTGCCTCAACCACTCAGCCTTCCCCCTCAGCTTTGCACATTCACGTCTGGATAGGTGTCCCGTTTCTTGTTGGGATACAAGGTAGGGATAGAAAGAAGAAAAAGAAAGAAACCATACATATAACTGGATCCAGTGTTGGAGGTGGGGACCTGTTTATTCCTATAAAAGTTGCTCAGTCGCACATGAAGCCAAATGCAACTACTGATGATGTATCAGGGTCTTGAAGGGTCGTCCCATTTCAAATTTCAACACTGACCCCCTGCAAGATTGTTCCAAGGGGCAAAAGGCACTCAAAAACAAAGGGTAGCGGTAAAATAAGAAATGGGATGGGGTCAGAGGGTGTCACTTCAGAGGGTAAAAACATTTGTGGGCTGCTCACTGTCAGAGATCATACACACATACAGCAGAACACCTCACAACATCTCACACATTCATACACTAAGGCCATAAAGCAGCATATGCACTCCCGTCTAACAATACTGTTTCATTGGTTTCACTTTTGACAAGGCACTACCCGAAGTAGCTGCACTGCCAGTTACTACCAGTTACTACCAGCAATAAGAAAACAAGAAACTACAACTGATTTTAGGTCTCTAGCCTATGAATAGATAATTAGTAGCTGAGTGATCCAAAGCCTTTGATCCCTGGGTTGTGCAGGGTTTATGGGCATGCCACAAGATCACAAAAGGAAAACAATCATAATTTGCTTGAAGCTGCGCTATACATAGACAGACATACAATTTTCTTGCAGAAAATGTCTGAAGCTATGCAAAATTACAATGCTGTACAATTTTTTTTGCTGTACAAAATTGTACAAGGTTAGAGATCAGGAATTACATGAAAACTCAAAGGGAAAGTTATGTAAAACAAACACATTTAAATGTTTTTAGAAGTGAAAGGCCAAAATTAAATATGACTCAGCTTCACTTTTGACCACATTTGACTCATAGCTAGTGGTGTATTTCAGTTGAAAACTTTTACACTGCACAATTTATCCACAACTGTTAAAACTTGCAGATGTCTACCTGCAGGTGTCAGTGAGCTTGTTTGCAGGTGTTTACAACGGGTTATTACACTGATCAGCAATCGGTCGTTATTCCACTTGAACCTGGACCCAATAAATGACCACAAACAAGCTAACATGCAGTATGATTCACTGACCCGCCAGATAACCACAGTTTTCTTTTAAGGGCCGAGCGGTAGAGAATAGCACCAATGCTGCACACTCTGGATGCACCAGCTGCTCCGGTTTCCAATAAAGTGTGGGAGGGGTCAGAGGTCAAAGCTCACAGGTCACAACCTGCAGAGGGGTGAGGAGCCTGCCTCAATGATGCAACCAAACTGTCCCTTGCCATTTATAAATAGGCAGAGTTGTAGCGATAGAGTACAAGTGGCTCTTCATGGCAAGAGCACTCAGTTAGTTGCTGTGATTTATAACCTCAGCTCCATGTGTCAGGGTTAGAGCAGGGACAAGAGTGTCGTTCCTGCACAAACTATGGGCTCAGCAGAGGTCTAATGGGAAGATCAAGGCTGTTTGGTTTGGCCATGTGTTCCCTCTGTGAACAGGAGTGGTCCTGGATATTATCATATTAAAGAGAATATAGAGAAGGGTTGTTGATGCTGCTCCTTAAATTTACAGGAAGTGTTGTTTTCATAAGAAGGATGACAATCAGTGGTGGAGAGTATTTACTCAAGTACTGCACTTGAACAGCAACATAGCTTGACAACTCTCGTTAGAGTTAGCACTACTGTGATTTTTGGTTGAAGTATGATTATAACTCTAATTTATAACATAAATCTTGAATTATGGCTAAAGCTGCATGGGAATATGGATGTCCTCACAAATCATTTTACAACCACTCTTGTGGACATCATGTTTAGCAATCCAATCACCAGAAAAAATGTTCACATTGTACATTTCTGCAAACCACCATATTATTTTGTAAAGGACAACAGCACATGGGCCAAACTTGATGTTTCTCAGCAATGCTGGGGTTAATATGTGCTTAGGTTTAGACATAAAAACCACTTAGTTATGTTTAAGAAAAGAGCATTTTAGCCTTAAAACACCCACATTTGGTGGCACAAAAGCCGTTGGGAGAGCAGGGTCGGGTCAGTGAGAAACAGCCAGGTTCAGTGGCTAAAATGGCCAGGGAAACGGCACAATGTGTTGGTTAAACAAAGCCAAGTTCTGTGGCTCAAATGCTGCTGGGAATCACTGCAATGTTTTGGTGAAGAGTAGTCGGGTTGCTTGGCTCAATAGCTGCTTGGAAACACCACAATTTGTTGGTGAAAAATAGCCAGGTTTAGTGCCACCAAGTGGAGAACTTCACAATGTACTACTCAAAACACCCTTGTTCAGTAAAAAAAACACCGGCAAATATGTCACAAAGGGTCACCAAACAACAACTGGAGTTGTTTGTTGGAACAGTTATCTGCAGCTTTGCAGCAGTCACGCCAAGATGTCACGCCATTCACCATTCCTCCATACCCCAAAGACAGTCAGCTTATATACTTTGTCATTTTAGAAATGTTGATATTATATCTGTTAAAATGTATAAACGCAACATACCCACAGTTTTCAGAAACACAATACAATGCAACTGGGCTTGTTTTTGTGGTGAATGTTAGTCCAAAGCTGACCTATTCTGAGAGAGGTCACTTCACACACCTATTACAGGCAAAGTCAACCAGCAGTGACACCAACAATACATAGGTTGTAGAAAATATTTTTCACTTGTGTTGTCACTTGTCATGCACTTTATCCCACTGGTCTACAGCTGTAGTCCTTTAACATTCACACAGTAGAGTTTAAAAATAGTGAAAAACTGACAATTTAACAAAATAAAATCCTTCTAATAAAAATCCCTCCCTCTAATTTTGTGCAGTACCAATAAAACACAGCTGCTCACTGTCTTTTATTCTAAACAGTGTTTTAGACTAGATTAATAAACACACCCAACAATAATAAACTGCATAAAACCTCTTTTAGTGATTGTTTGACTTCAGTGACTGGATGATATTATGCAATGGATAAGTGGACTTGGCATAAAGTTCATTTAACTACCTGCCTTTTACTCCAGTTTTTCACACCTACTCTTTCCTGCCCATTATCAGCCTGCGAGACACAGAAATGAAGAAGTAGCAGCTACACAGAGCAGGTCAAACGACACTGTTGGAATCATTTGTTTGATCGAAAATCAGTGTGTGGGAATGTGAGCAGCCTGCAGACAGTTTGAGAAACTTGGAGTTCTGAAAGGTTGTGTGATCTGACACCAAAGCCATAACATAACCTGACTGCTATGGAAACGTGAAATAAAGACACGAAGACATAAAAGGCAGCATCTCTTTAAATTAGTTCTGTCCTAAAACCAAAATGATACTGAGAGAAAACTGATGATTCTAGACCTGTTTGGGAGTGTCTGCGTGGGAAACAGCCCATGATGGTCTCACAGCACAAGGAAGTGACTGTGTGCGGCTCTTTAATGGAGGTGAGGAAGTTAACCAGACATACATTTACTGAACCAACCATTTAATCTTCATTCTTTCAAAGTTTTCTCTCTTGTAAAAGGGAGGCATATTGTTTGAGTCCTGAATAGATGTAACAGTCCATCTGTTCCCTCAACATTACTCCAGTTGTCATATATGTCCATCGCCATGTCAGGAAAATTTGATAATCTAGTCAGTGCTGTGTGACAGCCTGCATGCTGCATGCCCTCGACCTCAGCCCGGGTCATTCCCTCTTTTCCCACAGTTGTCTCAGGAATGCCACTGTACCAACCATTAGATCAAATTCCTCCTTTATGCTCAGCTTTATACACTCAAGCTGTTGTGATGATCTTCTTGATTGACCGATTAATAATTTAGTCCACAGGATGTCAAAAATCCTCCAATTTACATGAGCTCAAAGTGACCGATTTTTGCTTGTTTTGTCGAATCAGCAGTCAAAACCAAAAAGTATTTCACTGATGATTGTACATGACAAAAAAGCGTCAAATTCTCACTTTTTTGTACAACCAAATTGTCGGGAAAAAAATGTTTCTGCAAATCAAAGATAAGTTACATTTATACACTGTAGCAGATGTGTTTAAACTCATCATTTCTCAAGAGCTCTGCGGTGAAGGTGTGGCTAGGTTTAGGCACAAAATCTACTTGGTTATGGTTCAGAAAAGATCAAGTTTTGGCTGATGACACCCATGTTCGGTGGCTCAAATGCTGCTGGGAAATGCTGCGATGTGTCAGTAAAAAAGAAACACTCAGGTCCAGTGCCACAAACAGCGGAGCAAACCTTGAGAAAGGTCACTAAAATGCAACTGTTTTTTTTGTTTGTTGTTTGTTTGTTGATCTTGAACAGTGGTCTGCAGCTTGGCAGCCGTCTCACCTCAGCGTCACACCACCCACCATCCCCGCCACCTCCAAATGACAAAATCAGCTCATATACATCACTTTAGAAACACTGATATGATACGTTCGAGATGCACAAATGCAACATATCCATGGCTTGCAGAAACGCACAAAGTGAACAATTTCTTTCAATTGATGAATCGATTAAATGACTCATGGCTGCAGCTCTGAACTCTATTATTCAGAATGTTATGAGCTCCTGTGGCTCAATATTGGTGACTAAGTGTGACAAGAAATTATGAAGTTTGCTTCCAAATAAACTGCTTGTTCATTGAGGGGCTTATCACAGGTGCAGGGAGTACATCTTAACCTGTTTTACAGCTTGACCAGCTGTTAATAATATATGAATAACTTATCATAACTATAAGTTATCTTTCATAAATTGATGGAGCATCAAGTGTGTAGTAACCACATGGACTGAAAATGCTCATAGCGTGTTGTAATATTGAGTGGTGGCTCTTCAGAACAACATTTTTCCAGTGATGGACAGTAACAAAGTACATTTGTTAGTGTCCATCAGTAAGTTATCTGAGGCTTTTTTTTCTTTCTAAAATGTAGAAGTCCATAAGCTGTGATCATGCAAGTTTGCATGTTTGTTTGTTGAAGTGGTGTTCCTGTACCTCTACCTTGCACATGGACCTTTCAGTGGGCAGCTCATCAGTAGAGACAGGCAGAGAACAGAGGTGATCAGCAGGTGGTTGTATTTGGTTAGCATGGCCAAACTTAAAGTCCATGTTTGAAGTTTCTGAAATGAAGATTGATTTGCATATATAGTAAATGATTGCCAGGTTTACCACCCTAAAACTTCGTGACCTACAACATTTTGCCATCTAACTTTAGTAAGCAGCTTAAGGTAAATTTTGTCCTTCAAAAAATTAAAATGACAGAGTGGTCCTTTGGTCAGTTTGGGTTTCTGTGGGCATTTCACAGGCTTTACAGCGTATTCAACAAGCGTTTCCTCATGCCAGTTCTACAAAAAAGTCAGTGCATTCAGTTTGTTGTTTTATAGTCATCATGATCTGTAAATGCATTGTTACAATATAAAACAATGTCTCTAGATTTTTGTACCTTGAGTTCTTAAGTACTTAAAAAAAGAAAGTACTCCAGAACATTAACTCAAGTAACAAGGAGTATTTGTACTTTGCCAATAGTAAGAGTTGTGCACTTTGTCCACTACTTCTTTTTTCATTTTTATCATTTAGCAAACTATGAGTAATTCATTCATGTATTAATTATACCCTTATAAAGAACTATAGTGGTATAATCAGCTCATTCTCCCCTTCTCTCTTGTTTAAATCTCCCACATAAACATTTTAACATTTTGTTTGTGTCTGATATTACATGACTTATAGTGACATTATGTCTCTGTGGTACTTGTGCATTTTTGTATTTTATTTTTGTATTTTCTATTTGAACACTGCCTGATGTACACAATCACCACTTGGTCGTACCCTTGTTAAACTTGACAGTTTCTGATGTTTTTTTGTTTGTTAGTTATTTCTGTCCAGTAGCACTTATTAGAATATAACACCTTGCAACAGGTTATTTATTGCACACAGGTCACAGACCGAAGACGCACTTTCAATTAGCGGAACGAGGTGATTCTGACATCGCTGTGCTTTCGATGAATAAGGCGGGGGAGAAAGAGGGATGGCACCAAACTTAGGAGGGGGGAGTATTCAGTTTTTGGGTTCAGTAGCAGCACGTGGAGAAAGGAGTGGTCTGGGACTGGAATAATGGAACCTGGGAGACAGAATGGGAGGGAAACGGGGCTCAGATTTCAGCCTGGCGGGGGGCAAGGGGCCGGCCTGATATTTGGGAATATACGAAGATTCATTGAAGGCAACGGGGACATAAAACTACAGCGTCTGACCCGAAGCGGTCGGTGCTGACTTTCTGCTGCAGGTCCGGGTCCTGCCGCTGGATTCCCCCACCATCGGTTTTTGGGAACTGTGAATGTCGATGGTTCGGCTTTTGTAACTGGGGACACACACACACTAAATACTGAGAGAAGCCACCGATAATTTCGCACCTTTATTTTTCCCTCACGGGCCCTGCATGTCTAATATTTAGACATGTTCAGCTTTATGGATTCCAGGACTGTACTGCTACTTGTAGCAACCCAAGTGTGTCTATTAGCCGTTGTGAGATGTCAAGAGGACGACCGTAAGTGCCCGTTTCATTTCTCCATAAGAGCTGTACTGATGAAAGTTATCAAAAGGTGCATAGAGAGTTTTTGTGCAGCAGGTTTATATTTGCGCGCGGCACCTGAGCCTCGAGGAGACTTTTTTGGTGATTTGAGTGATTTGGTTATATCGCAACTTTTACGCACAGAAAGTTTGAGAGTTTGGATACTCAGTTGTATTAAACTTTATCTGATTGTTGATAGCTGTGGACCCTCTGTCTACTAAGTGCTGATCTTACTGTACCTGCAGGATGTGATAAAACTCAAAATCAGAGTTGTGAGGTGCGTAAAGGGGATGCAGTGGATGAAGGGATGTGGCAATTTTACGCAAAATAAGGCGCACAGAGCAGGAGCTGTTTGTTTTCTTGCTTCTTGGGAGTTTTTTTATTTTTTAATTTGAGTTATTTGTTGTTGCAGCAGTTATTTATCATTTTCGTTATATTGGACATTTTGGAAAGCAAAACCACGAGATTCAGATTTTGATCCCCTCCACTGAAGCCAAGTGCTTTACCCTGCTTCCCCCTTCTTTCTTAGGTTAAGCTGCGGGACACCTGTGGGTGCTTCAGAGGCCTTGACAGGCTCTCCTTTTAGCTGCAGATTCACTTAATATAGAGGGTGCGAGGGGGAGGGGACAGCCAAAAAGTGAAAGGTGGTCAGGCTCAGGGGCCTTGGGTGAAAAGTGTTCACATTCCATTGCTGTCAGAGGGCATCCAGGCAGATCCTGGCTTGTCGGGGTGGAAAGGGACTAATAACCATAATAAAGTGTTTTCAAAGTGACTATTTTAATATTCACTCTATTTAGAGTCAAAGAACCCTTATATAACTCCTCATACCTGCAGACTTACTCCTGGAGTTATTTTTTGGGGAATAAAATCGGAGTGGGATTAATCCTCATCATTATTGATTTTAGTATGCACAGGAGACATTTGAGAATGAATGTACGCCAGCAGATTGGAGCCAGGAATAATGTTCCATATGATTTCAGGATTTCCATCTGCGCAAAAGATTACCCATAAGCTGTGACAGTCAGCCCAGAGACAGAGGCTAGGTGCCAGAGATAGGTGATTGGAAAAATATAAAGGACTTTGTTATTGTAACTCCGAGGAGTGCAGACTTCAACAAGTCAAAGTTTTTGAGTAAAGAAAAGAGGTATTTTCAAATAAGAGAAAAAAAAATAAAACAGTCAAGTTGCAGGTTATGCTTGTACCTATAGTATCTCCTTGATATAATGCCCTTCTTTCATCTGTGCTAAGTAGGGAATGCTGAAGTGGTAAAGAGGTCTGATTGTAACCTCAGCACAGCAGGCTCAATGGCCCCAAGTCACTCAGAGGGGACAGGGGTCAGCTCTTTAACTCTCAATTCTGAGGCCACTGACTGAGCATTCATGTAGGAGAGAAGGCCATAAAGTCAGTCTGACAAGTGTAGAAGACATTGAGGGCCTGTCAGTGAATAAATACAGTGAAAACAGAGTTGACTCCACTGTCCTCGGAGTACACCTGGGTTCACTTTACCATTTTCATTGTTCATTTTACTCCTCTGGAAAACAGTATGGCTGCCAACACATGGGAGAGAGGAGACTTACAAATTATCCTCAGTGACGAAAAGCCAGCTTTCTATCAGCTCTGCAGTGCACAGAGGAGCCCTTGTCTCAGACAATCAGGAGAATCTTTCATATTTGAGCCAATGAAAGGACAGGTGCAGTCTTTTGACAGAGCATCCCGGCCCGTAAAACTAAATGTCAAAACCCGCAAGGTATGTGCGTGAAAGCTGAGCATTTTTATTTTCTCTGACGCATTTGAATTGGCATCTGACACAGCTATGGCTTCCAGATGGGGTTTAAAATGAGCCCCCATGTTTATACAAGGCAATAGTTTGTGAATTGCCCACTCTGTCCCCTTCCAGAAAGACCTCTTTCATTGCTGCTGAGGTCCGTCAGGTTACCTAGACTTAAGCAGTGCTCAAAGGTAAATATAGCTACTGTACTTGCTTCCTGCTCCCCTCACACTCTCGGCTGTCTGAACCCTGAGGCCTTTCTCTTGGTGCGTCGACCACTTTCACCCCTCGGTGCAGGTTCAGTGGCTCCAATCAGTGAATTTCTTTGAGCAACTGTTTGGCCTTCTGTTGACTTTTTAAGGAAGCTGTCAGACTGGAAAATGAGCAGGAATATGGCTAATTACTGAGTTCATTGTTAAAATTCTCTTGAGTGGTGTGATTTAGAGCAAGTACAGTACCTGTATTGAAACAAGCTCCACCTCCATCACGTTCAGCTCAGCTCTCTTTGCCAAGCTGTGGTCTGAAAAAAAAAAAATCCAAACAGTTTTCATGTACTGAATGCAAAGTCTGTCTCCTTTGCTGCAAATTAGGGAGTCTCCCGCAATGTAAACTGGCCCTATATTTAACTTGTCGAGGAATTTAGATCTCTCAAGCTCTTGTGAAGTTACTGGAGGTTTCCTGCAGCTGCACTGTGGTTCTGTGGTGTTACACTGCCACCCCGAGACCGTTTGAGAGGTTGCATGCTTGTGTATTAATTTAATAACTGGACTCACTGTTGGTGATTGAAAAAAGGAGTGATGGCACAATATTTTTAAGTCATTTTAAAATGACTTTAGGGACTTTTTAGCCTTTATGTGTATAGTTTAGAGCACAGAACATGTGGAGGGAAGAGAGGGGGTGACATGCAACAAAGTTTCAACAGCTGGAAGTTGTGGTTTATGTAGACTAGAGCTACAACGATTAGTCCATCAATCAATTGGTCAGTCAACAAAACATTACCCTGCAACTATTTTGAGAAGAAATTGATTATTTTATTAATTTTTCAAGCAAAAACAGCAAATATTTGCTGGTTCTAACCTCTCCAGTGTCTCGATGCTTGATGCTTTGATGCTTTTCTTTGTCATTTATATAGTTAAGTTAATGTCCTTTTATTTTGGACTGTTAGAATCTTTCTTTACAAAACAAGCAACATAAATACATCATATTTGGCTGTGAGATATTATAACATGTATTCTTCATTATTTTCAGATATTTTATGGATAAAATGATTCATCGATAAATCAAGAAAAAAATAAGCAGAATAATCAAAAATAAAAGTGGGTTGAAGTCCTAACATAGGTTCTCCAAGACCACTGTAACACCCCAGAGGATTTTTTAATAATAGATTTGCCATCCACATTAAAGCAGTAGATCTGTGATACTCAAGTTATGGCCTGTGGGCCAAATCTGGCCCGCAATAGGGTGCCAGGTGGCCATTTTCTACTTTACACTGATGGGATTTTTTCCTTTTCTGTACTTTGACTGTAAATAAGGTGCCAGGCTGCATAAAACTGGCCCCTGGTCTGGTTTATTAGATTATTATAATTCAAGTTGTTGCCACCTACCCATCCTAACCAGCTCAGTAAAATATCTAATCAAATTATTATTAAGATTCTGTTTTGGGATTACTATTTCATTTATTTATTATTTACTACAATTTAACTTGAGTTTAAGCACTCTAAAGTATCCACCTGTTGATGCACTCTGCATGTGTTTAGGACCGAAACACAACTTCATTTGCTTTATATCTCAAAGACACATGATGACATGGAGTAAATACAGTAGTTGATGTTTTTGAGTAACACATTGCAGTGACTGCTATCCATCTGATGCCTAATGTCCTTTTTCTTTCCATCATCCACCTGTCCGGCCTCTGTGTGTCCCTCACTCTGACCTCACACACAGAGGACGATGATTTTACCTGTCTACAAGATGGACAGCGCTATAGCGACAAGGACGTATGGAAACCAGAGCCTTGTCGCATCTGTGTGTGTGACACTGGAACCGTCCTGTGTGATGAAATTGTCTGCGAGGAGCTTAAAGACTGCCCCAAACCTGAAATCCCATTCGGAGAGTGTTGCCCCATCTGCGCAGCTGACCAGTCTCCACCCATTGGTCGTAATTTATTTATCTCACACCTCTTCATAAATAAATTACTGTACGAGATCATGTTGTTTATTTTGGGGAGAAAACGACACATGGGCAAATTTGTATTAATCAAAGGTTGACTATCAACTATTTAACACTTTAAATCAGGCTTCATGTCAGCCTTTGATTTGAATACAGTTTTCTGTCGCCAAAGTAAACAAATGATACAAAATAAACGACAACAGTGACATATCTGAGCAGATTTCAGTGGTATGCTACCTCACCGTCATTTTTCCATAGCTGGCTCACCTTGGCCCCATCTTGTTTGAATACTCTCTTCTTCCCTGAGTATCATGAAAACATGTGGGAGTCATTAAGGAAATACCTCAGTCAAGCAGACACGGCCTCACATTTCTACTCTATATCCTCTCGAAGGATTTCTGCAGATCTGATGGCAACAAAGACTGTGACACTCTACTGAGACTCTTTGAAGGAAATATTCACCACATTTTAAAACGGCCACTTTCTCCTGGTAAACAAGGAGCTCTCTGGTCAGCTTTGGAAATATAAACACAGACAGTTGAGGAGCATCTGTGAAATCCGAAGTGTCGCTGTTTGCAATGCATGCTTGTGAATTAAAATGCTTTATAAAATGCTTATCTTCCATTTAAGGCAAAATTAAGTGCTTATGACATATGTAACACATATGGCCTTATTTTAAGTTGTCAACCACCTAAAAAAAGGACTGGCTATTGATACTATCAATACTTTTTTTGTAATGATAGAAATGAACTACGGACTATCAACCTTTGTCAAGTGCCAAAAGATAGCAGCGTAACATCTGTCAGATATGATCTTGTTCACGCATTTTGTGACTGACTCAAGTCAACATTTGACAGATTTTCGATCAGGGATCTTCGTCATCTTTTGCGTTAACTAGTTCACGTGATTGCACAAGGACTTATCATTAATGTTGTGTAGTGTTTTTTTTTGAATAGGGCCCCTTTTATCTTCCCTAATAATATATTGGATTCATGTTTAGTATTTTTAGACCCATTTTATTTTTTTAAATAAAATAAATTTAAACTTACATTAAATTATTAAACAGTAATTTGGCTGAGGACCCCCAAGGGGTCACAGACCCTCTGTTGAAGACCCAGACTTTAGACTACTTTATATGACGATTTTGTACAGCTACTTGAATTTAAACATTTAATGTTTGAAAAGTTCAGATTCTTTTGTTTTTATAAGCTTGTAGAAAAACTCTTATCAGTACTTTAAAGTTGGTAGAGTATCTGCATTAGCATTAAAAAAAAATACACTTTAGTTCTCAACAATACCCAGCCTTATCGAAAAAAAAGATGCAAATTAAATTATCAGTAATGCTACTTAACAGTGCTTATTAAAATGCTTTGAAACATGAAAAACAAAAATGCAACCATTGCCTCACAGATTTAATGTAGTGAAATTGGCTACTATAGTTATTTGCTTCCTATTGTTCACTTTTACTTGCAGCCGCTTTGCTTCTGCTTTGCTTAAGATGGTGATTCAACAAACACTTCCCATCCTGATGGGCTCTTTGGGTGCCACAAATATGAATTGGTTGTGGTCGTTAGAGTAGTTTAAGAAAGTACAATTGGCCATCAGTGTGTTAAGACTTTCTGGATTTCTGTGAAATACTGTACGCTCGTGAATTGTTTGTGTTCTTCATTATGCTAACTGTGATCCTTTTTTTCCCCTTTAACTTGCTTGACCACATAACAGGAGCACCTGGAGCCAAGGTGAGACACTGCAGAATATTAATATGCTCTGTCTGCATGTGTGTTTCATTTGAACACCTGCAATTAAATTTGTATTGGTCCCAGACATGTATCAGTGCTGCAGTTCTCTCTGTAGTTTATGGATTTAGATGAGACTTTGATATGATAGAGCTTCGCCAGTTGGATAATTGTTATTTCCTCCTCAACACTGTGTGTGCCATATTTATGTTTCTAATGATACCGTAGGGGACACTTATTTCCATAATTTAACTGTTTCCTCAAAATTCCCCCTGTGCATTCCTGATGGTCTCTTAGAGGCAGGGTTGTAAAGCAAGTGTGAGAAAAGACATAACTGAAAAATGCTGGAAAATCTTTTTGTAATCTTTCTATAATCCTGATGTTTTTATGCTTTATCTTTTTGAAACCAGGGTCAGAAAGGTGAACCTGGAGACATTACCGATGTAAGTAAGACACCACACAACAATAAATGTTCATTTGTGAATGCTTTGGAGGTTAAAAGCTGAGGTAGCCAGTGGTGGAGGAAGTATTAGATTCTTTACTTAAAGGTGGAGTAGGCAATTCTGGTCAAACAACAGTTGATTGTTGAGTCTTACTCCCAGATTGTCAAATATCAAAGCGTTGAGTTGTTGGTTCGGTCTGAATACCAAGCCGAGTTGGTATTTGACGACCTGGGAATGAGACTAAACAATCGTTCTTTGGACTCTCCTTCTTTATGTTAAATTAAAATGTAGAAATACTGCTCTGTAAAAATACATTATGACAAGTAAAAGTCCTGCACTGAAAATGTCACTTACATAAAAGTATGTATTATTGGGAAAATGTGCTTGAATGATTTAAGGTAAAAGTATTTATTACAAAAAATGGACCATGTTATTGTTAATCTATTAGATATTATGCAATTATTATGATTATGATGATGATTAATTATTGTAATTATTATTACAACGATACAAAATATGCTGATATCACAAAATCTGCAACAACATGATTTCTATTTGATTCGAGTCAAGGGCCTGTGACCGATATGAACAATATCAGTTTACATCCTCAGTGTCTTTTTCTTGGCTGCTCACCATTGTCTGCTTGGCTCTGTTTGAATGTTTAGAGAGTCGATGTGCTTTCGATAGAAATGGTGACACACGTTGCATGGCATGGGAATATCGAAATGAGGGTGTATCACTTTGTATGGATGATTGATCACTGACTGTTGAATCAATATATCGAACCAGATCAATTTAGGGTTATACCTAGAGTTGTTGTGTCAATAGCATTTTTTACTTCTCAATACCAATTCCAATACCTGAACTTGCATATCAGCACATGCCAAATACCAATCAGATACCATTGCATCAAAAAACAAAAAAAAAAACAAACAAAACTGCCGTATACTATTAATCCTGTCTGAATATGAAATGCCATTATTGTTTTATGGCAGGTTAAAACCTTTGTACAATATGAGCAAATACATACAGAGAAGAGATGCCATAGAGCTTTCTTTTATACAGTGAAAAATATTGACAAATTGCTAATCGCTAACTTTACACTATTTATCAGAAATCATTTTATTTATCCAGGTCTGAAACTACTTTAAAGTTGATATGCATAGACTTGTGTACTCGTCAATACCCAATCCAACATTTTAGGCAGTATCGGAGGTATTTTAAATACCGGTATCTGTATTGGAACAACTATAGGTACACCCCCAATACTGGAGTACAAAGTACCATATTTCGCCCTAAAATGTTGTGGAGTAGAAGAGTAAAGTAGCATGAAATGAAAATACTCAAGTAAAGTACTTCAAAGTTGTACTTGAGGAAATTCACTTTGTCGCATTCCACCACTGCTGGCGGCATATTATCCCCATCTGTGAATGTATACGAATAGTTTTTAGTAATTATAGAAATAACTGAATAATTCAAAGCATCAATACCATCAGTCTAAGTGAGAAAGAAAGAAGGCTGAGTTAGAGGGAGAGGAGGCGAGTCTGTTAGCCCACACGTCAGGAAGACAGCCAAGCACAATAAGGCCTCCATACAATCCTCCATAAAGAGCCCCATAGGCCAGTGAAGACAGCAAGTAAACTCCCTGCTGCTGCTGCAGAGCTGCACCTGGAACTGCTTTACCCCTCTGAGGGAATACAAGTTCACAGCAGAAAATAAGAAGGCATTGTTTATTGTATGTTTCTTATAATGCTTTGCCCGAAGAGATCAGCAATTAACAAGGCTGCTCTGATGGGGTAGAAGATAATGTTTTCCCTCCGTGTGCAAAGAGAGCAAAACCTCACGTGTGCAAATACATCTGGTGAATGCAAGCTTCAGGAGTGGGAGGAAATTTAAAGAGTTTGCCCAACACGTCTAAATATGCAACATTTACATAATGTCAGAGATTTAACATCTTATATTTTCTTTCTTTTTGCTTGACCAGGTTGTAGGACCAAGAGGACCAGCTGGCCCAATGGTATGCACCAGTTTCTGCATTTATACACTTTTCCTTTGAAAGCTCCAACAGTTCGCTTCATGCACAAATAACTCAAGATGGAAAGAGACAGCATTTACAGTAGAGTAACCACATTAAATAAAACTGGCAGCTGCAGTGAAAGGAAATGGGATCTGATCTGACATAACAGTAGCAGAGCTCACAGCTGTTTGAGATAACACCTGAAGTTACTGACTACTTCACTGCCTCGTGTCCACCAGGGCCCACCAGGAGAGCAAGGACCCCGCGGATCAAGAGGAGATAAAGGAGAGAAGGTCAGTTTGAAAAATAAAAATTTCACTCCCCCTCGTCTTGTCATTTTCACGCCACAAACAGGACCCACACTGTGCTCCCTTTAGTGGCACAGTATTTCCTGCTGAATATGATAGCTCTATGTCTTTAGGGGGTGAGGTGGGTGGATGGTGTGTCTGCAGCATGAAGGACTGCAGAATAGTAGTCTTTCATTGAGCAGCTCAGTCTCACTAGTCATGTGTCGTCTCCATTAGGCTGTGTGGTCTGGGTTGTTTAACAGATGTGGGACTGTCGGAGACTCATAATGTAAACCCTCCGCTTCTCTCTGAGGCCTCAAGTCAGTCAGTGTGGGAAATCTGCATCGCCACACTCGCCAGTCTTTGATCATTGCATTAATGTAACAACTCTTGGATGTGATAATGGCCACAGGCTAGGAGTTTATATCTTGTAGTTATCTTGTTTATGCAGATTTGAGCACAAGGCGTACTCAGTTTTGGCGAGCAGAGGTTAAGCAGCTTTTTAGGTGTTCAGCACATTCTTTGCACAGGATCCCCTTGCAGGGTAATTTGTCACTACATGCACAGAGGTATGCCAGGCAGTCTGATCTGGTCTGATAAGTCATCAGCATGCTCTACAACCTCTGTATCTTGTTTTGGGTTGTATATTTGGCAGTGGTGCAAGTATTATAGCTATTTTGTGAGTATTTTTACCTTTAAATGTCTGGTTTGGTTCAATTCAAAGACAAAGTTCAGTAATGATGGATCTCTGTTTGTATCAGCTGGTCAGGTGTAGTCGAGTTCACTCCTGTAGACCATCAGCACAGCTTGAACAAGGTTAAATTAAGCATAAGGCTTCTGTCTACTAGATCTGACAAATGCAGTCCAGTGGTGAGTTGACTGCCAGCTACTGTGTAATGATTTATCCAAAGCACTTCTCAATTCAGGATTTTTTTCACAAAGGCCTGAAATTAATCAATGGTGACTGGTTATGATTATTATTTAACACTTTCCTGTACTCATATATGCTTAGAAAGTCACAGGTATTTTGGCTCGGTGTGCTTAAAAGTTAATAAAACAAGAAAAGGTGATGAATTCTCCTCACTGGTAATTTAAATTTGCATTTCATATCAAATTTTTAGTCTTAGATGTCAAAAAGCACATTAAATTATGGTATTAATCAACAAATTGATCAATACAAAATGTATTAACAACTATTTAGTGACTTGTGTCACTGTGTCACTTTTAAGACAAAAATTACAAAAATCAACTTAATCAGCTTTATTGTTGTTTTGTTTTCTATAAACTGAATTTTTGTTTTGGACTGGTTTTGTTTGGACAAAACAAGACATTTAAATATGCCAACTTGGACTTGGACAAGAAATTGTCATTCTTTTGTATATTTTTCTCACATTTTATGGATCAAATGACATATGGATTTGAGTTTTTCTTACCTGCAAAATGACCATTTTCTATATCAATTATTCTCCGTGTGTTACCTTTAATTTGTGCAGAAAACTTACTTGCATGCCTCCACAGAAAACAGAGAATCCACTTGAGGAATTGAAGTCACTGGGGTGTGCATTTAACAACAGCAAAACTATATCAAAACATCCATTTGCACACTTTCATGTGTAATATATTTCGAGTCTCATTTCTCCAGACTTATGCTCAGAACTTCTGCATGCATTATTATATAACATTCTGATTTAAAACACATCAGTACAAAAAGTCTCATGCACAGAGGAGTACTGTGCCTGGGCAAACGCATGTGTTTCAAGTAGATCTCATACACATGCTTGCGCTCAGGTCCGCTACTCACAGGCAGACGTGTAATATTGTATATTAAGAAAGATACAGAGTTTAGCAAAAATGCATGTTTTTGGAAAGTACTGAACTACGACTGGGTAAATGAGACTTGGATTAAACTGCCTAAGTCCTGTGAAAATTTGTAAACAGGAGTTTTTACAGACTTTTCTGTTGTTAAATGCAGCCCCTTTTACTCCAATTCATCGTTCATTTTGTCTGTTTTCGGATTCTTTATTCACCATGGAGGGATACAGATAAAATATTTTTTTCTTCTGGAATCGTCCGTAACATGCAGTGACTAACTGATGTACAAATGACCATTTTGCAGGTCAAGTATTCCTTTAAGAGCATCATTTGGCCATTTCAGAATACAAATAAGAATCAGATTTGTAGATTTGGTATGAGTCACTGCAAATGACAAGGGTTCGCTGTGACCTAACTCTGGGTCATATTCTTTCCTTTTAATGGATTTTTATGGAGTTTAATATTATCTATCGACTTCAGGGAAGCCCTGGTCCCCGCGGCAGAGATGGTGAGCCTGGCACCCCCGGAAACCCTGGCCCCCCTGGACCTCCAGGACCCAATGGACCCCCTGGCCTTGGTGGAGTAAGTATTCCATGACAAGTAGGGGTGGGTTAGCATTCACTGCAGATATCGGAGCTGACAGGTTGAACACTGATGCAAGGCCAAGAATGGGTTCACTTTGACTGGGTGGAATAAGCAGAGAGAATGGGAAAATGGAGCGAGCAAAGAATCCAAGAGCACAAAAGATGAGGGGAATTGCTGGTGTTGGGGAGGAGGCAGAAAGACAACGGCGAGTAGATGCAGAGAGGGAGAATAGATCGAATGCCTCTCATTCTTTGTAGGAGAAAAGGAGGGAGGAGGTGGATTGAGGGGAGGGGAGGTGGAAGGGCAGGAGGTAGCATGATAGACTTGGGGAGGGGGGAGCTTTTTTTAGGGGAGAAACAAGGAAACTCTTTGTGAAGGAGAGAGATGAAAACTGTTCACATGCCCTCTGTCTCTCCTCTGTCTGTATCAGGATTCACATAATAAGCTCTGCTGCTCGCAATCTATTAAAAGCTAATCCCCGCTGCTGCCAAAGTGACACAGCATCCTCCATACTGTGCAAATAAATGACAGAACATTTGGCTTCCGAGATACATATTTTAATTCTGCGCCATAGACAGTAAAACAATGCTCACCTTTAAGTTGACTAGAGCCATCAGTGGTTAAAAAATTTCAGCGGCTGTTTTTTTTATATTTAATTTTCTTTTAATAAAATATTCAGGTCCATCAGTTTTCCTTAGAAAATTGTTATGTTGCACCTCATATTGTTAAAAATTGTCAAGATAAAGCGAATAGATTAGTGCTGTACCCGACTCAGATTTATGCCAGTCGAATCATATTTGGCTGTTCAATATAAGTATTTGTTTTGTTTTCTTTTCAAAGTTTTAAAGTTTAAACAGGCTTCAAAGGACATTCAGTGTGACTGCAGCATGTTTATGTTTATAAGCTAACAGCTCTAATGACAGGTTGTAAATGCACAACGTAATTTTTTTGCCAACATTATTTATCAAATAAAAGCCAGACACCATATCTTATTAAACTGCTGTGAGCTGCAAATTCCCCACTTTCAAGCAGAAGGTCTCTCTTTCTCTTCCTCTGTGCCGCTGCCTGCAAGTCCACAGCTCTAAAGAGTAGCGAGAAAGTTAAGAAAATCTGGGAACCCAGAAACACTGCTCAGCATGCTGACTAGCAAAAAAATAGACAACACTGCACAGCTTGATGCTATCTCAGATGACCTGGGGTCTCAAACTGACCATTCGAATTTCTGACTTTAAAAGTGCAGCCCTAGAATACAGATATATAAATAGAGAGAGAATGCAGTCATTTTTGTACTCGTTGTGATTTTTTTTCACTTATAATTTTGCACTTTTAGTTAACGATTCTTCGTTGCAAAGACAACATCTTTTATCTACTACAGTGCATAATAGAGCAGCAGCGTAAGTCATAGGCTAATCTTCACAATGGACAAGAGAAATAGATTTATGGACGTACATCAGGCATTGGACTTCTTAAATGCAAGTTTTTCATTAGATTATTTTTCATTATCATATTGTCATTTTGTAAGTAGTATAAATGGACTACAACTATAGCATTTCATTATATAACCCTGTGTTGTAGAATGATGAATTAATTAACCTTTTATTGTCAGTTACATGTTAATCTTTTTATCCTTTAGCATCTTGAAAATCCATGCCTTCTAATAGAGGGTTAATTTTACCTGTTGGCAGCTCTAGGTACAGCAACCACTGGTGGTTCCAGAGTTAAAATCTTACATGTATATAAAAACACCGAAACAATCTTGATTAAAATCTTAATGATCTCTTTCCTTTTGCTTTTTCCAGAACTTTGCTGCTCAGATGGCTGGTGGTTTCGACGAGAAGGCTGGCGGCGCGCAGATGGGTGTGATGCAAGGACCAATGGTGAGCGAGCAGTGATCAGGCCTGCTGCCAATTCCATGTTATTTTTTTACAGTGAGCTGATTATGCCCTGCCTGGATGCTACAGTCTTGGAGTCCCAGGAGAAAGGAGAAATTAGTAGACCTGAATACCAAGGTGAAAGATCTGTGTTGGCACACATCGGCCGTTCTGAGGCATCTTTTTTTGGTTTTTTTGGGGTTTTTTTTAAATGTTTTTTTTGTGTGAGTGTGGCCAATCCTGCACATTTAACTCACTGGAGGACACGAACAACTTCCGTAAATGAACCAGAGAAGCATCAGATGGTTATCAAATATGAAAACTATGAGACGGATATCATCAACGTTCTTCACCAGAAGAGGAGACACATGTAGGATATACAATCATCAGTGATGGAAGGAAACAAGGAACAAATTCAAGACATATCCCAGGGATTTGTAGCAACACCTTTGTTTTTCTTCCCTCCTTTGTTAACTATTTCAAGGGAAAATTATAAGATAAGAAGTCACCCCCCCCCCCTCAGTATCGGAGACAAGAAACTGCAAAGTTCTGGGTCCTGATGGAAAATAAACACCTCACACGGAGTACAGACAAGTAATTCTATAAACTAAGGAAACAGCCATTGATCATCATTATATTTCAAGCCCATGAAAAACCGCTGCTGCTGGTTAGCTGGCATGGCAGCCTGCCCGAGACAGCTTGAGGAGCACACTGGGAGCTATTTTGGTTCAGCGAGCCACAGAGGAGCTTGGCAGAGTCTCAGCCCAGCAGAGGTTTGAGAAGCCAAAAATGGGGGAAATGGGGAGAGGGAGTGTGTGTGTGTGTGGGGGGGGGGGTCCAGCTCCCCACAGCTAGCAGCAGTTTGTGTGGCTTCACTTATACTGACCGTCCTTCCACATGTCTGTCTGGGAGCTCAGCACAATACTGGGTCCTTTTGAAGCCGGCCTACTTACTTACTTTGGCATTTTAGGGGGGGGGCTTTGAATGAACAAACTTAACTGATGTTCAATCACAAGTCAAGCTTGTAACCCCATATACGCCTACTCATATCCGTACATACCAAACAAACAACGCTCCTACTGAAATGTATGCAAACACACACACATAAGCACTCTTAAACACACATTCAAAGGACCTGAAGATATAGAGCCCCATTGATATGTTTCTACCCGCCGTGGTTAAAGGCTTCCCACACCCACTGAAAGGTGACTTTCATTCGTTTCTGAGGACCACTGTGCCGCGCCGTGATGTTTTCTTTGGCTGCCATCCCTGACTTTTTAAAGTGTAACCACAATGCTCAAGAAGTGGATTTATAAAAGCAAGCCAACTGAAAGAAATATGTTTTCATCCAAGAGGAAAAGCTGTCACACATAATCTGCATCACAGTGTTTTTTCAGTCCTATCTTTTCTTGAACAGCTGATTTTCTTTGTGTATGTGTGTGTGAGATAAAAAAGGCAGACAGAGAGAAAAAGCTATGAGGATTTGGCTCATCACTTCCACAGAATGTTATTTTCTCTTGTTGAGCAGCCATGCATGAAGTTGAAGTAAGAATTACTTTGGCGTGTGACTTCAGCCAGATACAGAGGACGGTTCAGTCAGTGCGTAGTCCTCCTGTTTTGATGCCTGAAGTCTAAAATTTAGGGATGATGAAATTTCTGAAACAGCTCAGTTTTATGTTGTTTTTCATTCCAAGTCAAAGTGTAAAAAGTCATGTAGAGTTCAAACACTTCTCTGAAAAGTACAGCGCTACCACTGGTGACCTCTGAACTATAGAAACACGCACAGGTGGGAAAAAGAGCTGAAAGGAAGAGGAGGGGGGAGGGAGCTTTGACAGTGAAAACAGACAGAGTGAGAGAAAGTCTGAATGCAGCTGAGGAATTTTTAAACGATTTATGGATTTGACAAGTCAAGCAGTTGAGTTTTGTGTTGCTTCAGGCCAAAGCAGGTGATTTTCTTTTATGGCTTCTCATAGTATTAAATTGGACAAAACTCGTCTTTTTCCCGATATAATCCCACATGCAAAATGTAAAACAAACTGTGCACATGTCTGTTTTATGTGTTTGTGTGGATTAAATGTGTGTTTTGGTGTAGGATGTGATTATGTCATTAGCTTGATGTTGTGTCTCTTGTCTCTTTCCTCCCCCTCAGGGCCCTATGGGTCCCAGAGGACCACCTGGCCCCACCGGATCACCTGTAAGTACCTCCTGCGCAACCTAGACAACACACAAACCGGGTGCACCTGTAGACTTGATCCTGTGTTTGGCCACAGACAGGCCGAGCTAAATCTTTTAATTGTAATGATCTTACATACTCCACATTGTCTATTTCCCCCCGAGTGTATTCAGTAACAATTATGACCCCAAAATGACCGGTGACTTTGAAAACCCCAACAGGGTGAGCATACCACAGGCTGTCAGAGATAAGTGTTTACACACAGCCTTGTTTTAACTGCGAGCGTCTGACACAGCTGCAGGCTGTGGGGCTTTTTCCTCTGCCCGGGCAGACTGTAGAGCACCTGACAATTTACCTTTCACAGAGCCTACTGGGCTTACACACACACACACACACACACACATACATACACAAACTGCCTTTTCCTGCTCTTGCCCGCAACCAGGATCTACCTGTAGCCCTTTGAGCCCTCCCAGCCTCCCGAGTAAAGCTATTAAGTTGTAGGCGATGCCAGCTGACGTGCCTCAACTTGACGGTTTAATCACTCGGAGCACACATTTGGAGAGACGTATTTTCTGCTTGGACGCCTTTGACTGCTTTTAGAACGGATTCAAACAGGGTAGACTTTCTCAAAGGAGATGACATGAAATTTGTAGGGAAGTAGTGTAATTCTGAGTAGCTGCAGCGAGAAATGTAGAAAAACCAACAGAGATATCGTTTAAAGTATAACCAAGTACTTTTGTATTAATTGGTGCTGTTTTACTTCGTACTGCCTCAGGTATATGTAAACACTAACAGCTGTCATTACAAGTAAGATTTATAGCCACAACTTACGATTTATTTTGCTGTCATATGATAGAGGATGAAGAAAACCAGCAAAAAATCTGAGTGGCTGGAACTGATGTATTCTTGATTCTTGACTGATGTATATATATATTTTTACTTAAAGGGGACCTGTTATGCTTTTTCTGATGTTCTCTCATATGTAAAATGTTATAATGTCAGGTGTTCATATTAAATGTGGCCAAAGTTCTGAGTAATGATTTAAAGTTGGGCAATATATTGTTATTATACTGATATATTGAATTACAGTAGAGTGATGTCATTTTCTGAAATTAACAGGCTGTTCTAGCTGTTCTATTATTTGCTTTTACCCACTTATTCATTACATCCACATTATTGATGGTCATTTTTCAAAATCTGATTAAATAAATATTTTGTGAAAAAATCAACAATCAACTTTACATTATTGATAGCAAGGAATTAGGTCAAAAATATTGTGATATTTAATTTTCTCAATACCACCTAGCCACCGTTATTTCTGCTTTCAAGACAAGCTGACATCAGCTAGTGACGGATAAAAGTTCGTCTGCTCCAGGCACACTGCTACATGCTGCTACAGACTAACATCAGGAAAACATATGGTCTTGGTTGCGGATGTTATTATTTTCTCAGCAATTTTGGATCATATTCCTGCTGAAACATGTCCAATTGTTAAGATTTTGTTTTAGTAGCTACACCATTACAGTCACTCCTCGGCTGCAATGATGGTGCAGAGATGCAGAGAAGACGCCAAAAAGCTGACCAGTCAGAGCAGACTGGGCTTTTTCAGGAGTGGGGCTTAAAGAGACAGCCCCTAAAATGGTTTGTTTCAGATAGAGGTTGAATACAAGTGTTCCAGCATAGACAGCAGCCTATGAAGAAAACTGTGTTTTTTTTTAATATTAAAGCATGTAAACATGTTTTAGTAAAAATGAACCTGAAAATGAGCACAACAGGTCCCCTTTAAATAAAAGAGATTTAAATACTTATTTAGTTATCAAAATAGTGACCCACTTAGTGATTAATAGACTAATTTTTCAGCTTTGGTACATTCGCAGTATTTGTTTTTTTAGTGTAGCCTCTTCTCAGGCATATAAGAAGTTTAGCCGTCGTAAAACAGCTTCTCTCTTCTTTCTACATCGCAGGGCCCACAAGGTTTCCAAGGCAACCCAGGAGAGGCTGGAGAGCCCGGACAGTCTGTGAGTATCCCACAGAGTACCAGTCCTCTCAGTCCTCGCCACATGGTTTATTATAAATACTTGCTCTATAGCCTATAAACCTCTTTTCTTTCCCTCTTCAAGTGGAAACTTCAGCCACTCACTGCCTCATTGTAGCTTAACTAAATCTCCACAGTCACTTCACAGTTTCTAACCTTTCATTGCTCACCACAAACTTCTACATCCTTCTTTATTTGACCAGACAGCTCCTTCAGTTTCAACATTTACAACCTGCTTCAGTCAATGCTCACGTCTCAAACTCAAAACTGACATCTAATTGTTGTAGTCACTGCTTTGTGGGGAACAAACTTGCATTTTTCTCATGACTGTCTTTAACTTTCTTCTCACACTTTCTGATGTTGACTGTACCTCCCCTGCTCTATTATATTTCCCTGAACCATCAAAAAACTCATCTCTGACAGAAGACCGAACTTATTTTATTTACTTTTCATTTTCTGTTCTTCTTACAAGTCTTACTTTTGATTTTCTCCCTTTTGCTGGCCTGGCTCTGCCCTCTATCTTGACTCAATCCCTAGAGAAGCTTCCAGAGATCATACCCACCCTCCCCTGCTCTTCCCGTCCCCTCAGCAGGTAGACAATGCAGGGTCACTGCTGTGTTAATCTGCTCCTGTGGAGTTATGCAGCCTCTGAGGTGCCTGCTCTTTTTAAAGCGTTCCAGTACATCATTATGTATGATTAAAATCAAGCCTTTTTCCAGAAAATAACCTGACAGTTGTAGAGGGGTCAGAGAAGTGTTGGTGAAGAGAGCTGATATTAGCCTTTGAAATCACAAGAGCAGAAAACCCAACAATATCCTTTTAATTGGCTAAATCAGACTGGTATTCTCGATATGACCTCCCTTATAGTGTTGCAGGCCAGTGTTTTCATCAACATTAGCAATTAGAAGTATTTGTTTGCTTAGAAAAAGACAGATTTGAAACTGGCAGAGAGAAAGACGGAAATATCTGAACTTTGCACTAAAGATTTTTGATAAAGTATTTGTTCCCTCTTATCTTGCCTATAAAACCTGCTGATTTATCTGCTTACTGAAAATATTGTCATCAAGAATCTTAATACCCTCATTACTGTTTAGGAGTGTAAATTTATTTTATGTGACTTTATACAAACAGATGATCAAGTTAATAAGAAAGCAAAGTGTGTATCATATTAGCAAGATAACAATATTTTGATTAATGTGTCATATCTGTTTTTGATTAACAGTAGTAAATGCACCAGTAGTGGCACTTTATGTGAGCAAGTTTAACAAAGGGCGAGTGCAAAGTGAAAGAGAGCAGGAGTTGTCCCCACATGCTAAGAATAATGAGTCTAAACTGTGTAACGTTGCCCTCTGTTGGTCATGAATGGGATTTTGTGTCTCACCTTTGCTTGTTTTCTCTTTACTAATAGGGCCCCATGGGTCCCCGTGGCCCCCCTGGACCTTCTGGAAAACCCGGAGATGATGTAAGTGCGCCTGTCACAACCTCATAACACTGGAAATATATTCACAACAAGCAGAAACTCTGACAACTCTGACAGTGAAGATTAGCTACTGTCCCCATATCATCTATTCTGGGATTAATACGATATTGACATCTTTGATGATTGTGCTCTAAATTTATCTTTAAAAAAATGGAGAAATAAATGCTCTTGTGGTGTTTTCTGACTCTACCTAGAGAAATACTGTGATTATCATTCTGTAGGTGATCTACACTGAGAATTTGTTTCCCATTCTTGATCTTTTGAGACATATTCATCTACTTAAGAAGATATATCTTATTAATCCTTGAGGAGATGTTTAATTTTTCTATTTACATGATTATATTTTTATTTTGTTTATTGGTTGTTATTAGTTGTTTTTTATTATTAAGAGTATAGTGTATAGTCTTGTTGCCGTCTATTAGCTCCTCATGTAAAAATATTGCTCAACTGAACAACTGAATTATTCTAGCTCACTTCTCTGACTGCTCTGACATTTCCTGGCCTTTAGTTCTGAATTTTATTTGCAACATCTTTTGGTCTTTTTTTAGCATAAAATTGCAGCCTTTAAATATCAGGGCTTTTAAAATATGCAAATATGTAAATATTCTGGCACAGTGACTACAATTTTATTAGTGTCCTCTTTGATACATGCTGCCTATGGTCTGGCCTTTTTTAGCCTCCTTTCTTTAAAGTCTGCACTTCACTTGCGTGCTGCGCTCAGAACGTCCCAAACACGGCGAAATAATAAGAAATACAGAATCTGTGCAGATAAATACACCGCAACATAATTCTAGTAGGTCACAAGTGATGATTGTGAGAGATTACTTCTGTGTGAGTATTATTTTTTAAGAAAATACTGCATTGTGTACCTAGTGTAGATTATATATTGCTTAGCAGACTTTATCAATCCCACATAGAAACGGCCTTGCCTAATTACTTTTGTATCTGGTTATTGTGAATAAACACAGCACTAGTGGTGCATTACTGGATGGATCTTTAACATCTTTTGTATTAATTTCTCTTTGCTTCTAATTCTAAAGCCGATTGGCACGTTTACTGGTAGTTATCGGACACAGAGAGCAGACTTCAAAATGTAATTCCTAAATTTCGCCACATGATGGCAGCAGACATGACATGACACAGTGTGTCCACTAGGAGCGCACACTGTCAGCATCACATCAACTACTGTAAATCTACTGTACTGAATTTTGTCTATTAAAACAGACACCCTACAAGAAAGTTAGGAATTGTTTTTTGTCACTTTTTTTCAGACAGCAGTTAATGGACACAGCTAAATTCCCCCTGCTGATCAGATTTTCCAAAATTCAAGAACTTTGTACAATTTTTGAGAGACAAAGTGTTTCATATAAAAGCTCTGTAAAATATGTCAGGAGGAGACTTAAGAAAAAAAGTAGAATAGCAGTCAGAATAAAACAACTCAATAGAGTCATTTATGTCATACCTCCACAAAATCTGGCTGTAACAGTCATATGACTTTCACCCACCTGGTTTAGAGCCCAAAGAACACATTTTTCTGAGGGCAAAGGCAGAAAGTAATCTTTTCCATTACATAAATAAAATTTACTTTATCCATCCACTCATGTATTCTCATATCCCCACTCATGAGGGATTCAGAAAGTAACCAGCACCTTTTTTGTGAGTGAAAATCAAAATACCAAACATATATTTATCAGGGCACTTTGCCTGAAAATCAGCATCAGCAAAGTGTAGAAAATTGCAAGGACAGATCAGTATTGAGTATGCTTTTTAATACTTTGTGAAATTCTGCCCAGAAAGGCGAAATTGGTTATTTTTAATAATATTCTGTTTCTGTTTTAGGGTGAGGCTGGCAAAGCAGGAAAATCAGGTGACCGTGGACCTCCTGGACCTCAGGTGAGATTTCACAGGCTGTTGATTGATTCTGATTGTTTTTAAAGCGCTGAGCTGTTTACTAAAGATAGTCTGACTTTTTTTACTGAGAGTTTTGTTTGTCTCTCTGGCGGCCAGCAACAAGCCTGATAACAGGCTGGACTTTTTCTAAAATGGACATCACATGCAGTTATAGTGATGCTGCCACTTCAAAATAACAAATATCAACTCAAACTGCCAGAGCACTTTTACGTCTATTATACAGTAAAGCAGCTTTCATAACTGACAGACATGAATGACCTCTGTATAGACTGAGTCTTTCTATACTGTGATTAGAGAGTTTATATCTGTAAATTACTTTACTGATAATTTTGTTATGATTTGCAGATGGACCATCTTAAGTTAAGAATCAGAGCACTTTTCTTTTTGGTCTGAAGATCCCATGAGGCCAATATTAGTCAGAGTATGGGACCTTAAAAGTGCATTTTAATTGAAAATCTGATGGACATAACTGCTTTGAAATTTATTAAAACTTAATTAACTTATGTGTGGGGGGGGGTCTATCCTGTTTTCTGTGGTGCTGGTTCCCAATCAGTGGAGAAAACAAAATATTATTCTACATGTAAATTACATTCCTGTGTCATTGTTTTAAGCCTGTGGTCTTTGTTAGAGCCAAACGTCTTTATCCAAACTGTTTTTGATCCCAGATGGGAGGAGCAGCCTTCAGGGGTTCTCAGCAGAAAGTCAGGTGACACGGTGTAATTCGTGGCAAATTTCCCTTAGAAAGTTGGGGTGCATGAATGGATAAAGCACAGAGCATTCCCCCAGAGGACCACAGTCTGAATCCTGTCTCAGTCAATGTCAGTTTATTATTTGATCGTATTTTGATGTTGCTAGGATGCTCAGGAAGAGCACAACTTCCATTTTGGAACCACTCAAACCATAATGGGACATCTTGATTGGACATTAAAACAGCAGTCACTGAACGTCTCATTGTGTTCTGAGTGTATATTAATCTCCTGCATCGTCTCTCCTACTTGCATCATAGGGAGCTCGTGGATTCCCAGGAACTCCTGGTCTCCCTGGCATCAAGGGACACAGAGTGAGTTCGCTCTTCTGTTAATGATTTTTAGGAAAATGTGTTGGTTGTTAATTGTTTTCCTAACTCTCTGCTCTCTCATTTAGGGCTATCCAGGTCTTGATGGTGCAAAGGGAGAGACTGGAGCTGTTGGGTCTAAGGTAGGATTTTATTCTGTGTGTGTACCCACTGTTTTCTGGTTAATTAAGGCACCGTCCACCCCACTGTTTGCGTATGTTTGTGTTGACCCAAGTAGAGAGGGTTTATCAAAATACAACAATATCAGTATCAGTTGGTCTGAGATGATTTCTCATTGAGTTCAGGAAGAGTAGTTGTTGCAAAGATAACTCATTAAAATATTCCCTCCTGTCTTTAGGGTGAGGCTGGTGCTCCCGGAGAGAATGGCGCTCCTGGACCAATGGTGTGTAATTCTACACACCGTAACACATCAAAACGTAAAAGGTGTACAAATATAGTGTCCATTATAATGGTTAACTGATTGTTAAGGTTTTTTCTCCTCTCCCTGACCTACACAGGGACCTCGTGGTTTGCCTGGCGAGAGAGGCCGTCCTGGACCCAGTGGGGTCGCTGTGAGTGTCAGCTTTTTATCTAAAACATATCTGATTCACAACAGATAGATTAGATCAGTGGCCCTCCACCTTGTTCCTGTCAAGGACCCACATTAGTTCACTGACCATCATTTGATTGGATGACACTTTAGGGACTTTGATCTTAACAGATTTAGATTGTTATTTATAATTAAGACCACCATTCTGCAGATGTCAACTACAGTTGAGGAAATACCCGCGGAGTAAGTAAAACCTATGAGCAGAATAGTCACTATAATGAGTAGGCCAAGGGTTGGGTACCCTACTTGGTATTTTTAAGGGTACTGACTAAATACCAATTCACATTAATCCATTACTGCCAAACTTTGATATGAGAGGGCATCTTGGTTAGTATGCTGGGTCCAGACAGTAAGCAGAAGTGCCAAAAAGTGACCTGAAGCCTAAAAACCATTCAGTGAGCTCCGAGCCCTGCCACAGAGCTCCACAGAGCCGCCGGGTTCAAGCCAAGACAGCATCACCCCAAAGTGACAAAGCTGCTCTGTAGGCTTTCCAACAAGCCAAAACTATTGCAGCAGCACTGGGCTGCTGCGATATTTACATCATCTGGTCTAATTATTATTATTTTTTTATATTATTTTAGCAATAGCCTAGTATCACTACAAGACACACATATTCTCACACACGCAAATAAGCAAACTGACAGAGACAGGAGATAAGCTCTATCAGTGATTAGAAAAGTTCAGAAGAGCAGAACTGCATTATAGTCTACTACATCACCCCTTCAGCTTGTTCAGAAATTACAATGTTGGTATTACAAAGTACCACAGAAAGGTACCGGGTACTGGTACTGGTACTAGTTCAACTAATGCTACCACTACTAATCCTGCTTAGGACTCTTACTGACATTGGTCTTACTTCTATAATAAATAAAACAGTGAACATAAACTATTAGCTATTTTTCTGGGGACCCCCTTGAACTCCCTTGACAACCCCTGGAGGTCCCCAAGCCCCTGATTGAGGATCACTTCACTTTGGTTGTCTTTTATAACAATTGTGCTGTAATTCAGAGGATTTAAGCTCAGTACGTCAGGTGTAAAAATGTACTTTCCTGTAACAGTGGTCTGAAATTAGGGGCCATGAGCTGATAATGTCTTTATTTCAGGGCGCCCGTGGAAATGATGGTTTGCCCGGTCCTGCTGGTCCCCCAGTAAGTATAATTTCAGTCTCATTTAATTTTCATCCTTTGAGATTAAGTGAGAAATACCGTGTATAAAATCCATCCTCACATCTTCACACACAACACTCTGTGCAGTACAATAGTACTCTCTACACCTGGATGTGTCAGTTATTAATAGCTGAGCTGACAGCCTGTTTTTCCCTCTCTCTAGGGCCCCGTCGGTCCCTCTGGAGCTCCAGGTTTCCCTGGCTCTCCTGGTTCAAAGGTAAGTCACCCTCTCCTCATCTTCGCTTTTGTTGTGGTTTGTTTTCTGTTCATGAGGCTCAGTACCTGTCTGTATCTGTCCCTTTCTTTCTATAAGAAAACTAACCACCTTCGTACTTTACTACTTACTTCTTTTTCTCTACAAAATAAATAAATAAATGTGTGTATATCAGGTGCAAAACTGGAGTGTTGTGAATTCTGTGTGGTTATAATCGGACTTCCCTGAATCCAATCAAAAAAGTTAATATCTCAGAAAATGGCGGCGCATAGCTCAGGGAGGATTTTTATGGGGACTAGTTGAAATGCTTAAGTGAAATCTGAGACGGCTGCTCTGCATTGAAAAGTGCTTTAAGCTTCCATCTGTGTGGAAAATTAGGGAGGAGGGGGGTTTTAAAGTGTTACTCTCCCTCTCTCACTCCCCTCTTACTGTCTTTTTCTTCTTTCTCTCTCTGCTTTGCATCTGATTTATTCCTCCTGCGCTGGCAGACAGGCTCAGCTCTGTGCTCGAGGGCCCAGAGCTGGTGGTTTGCTTTCTTCTGCAGGCCCCTTGATACTTTGGGAAATCTTATAGGAATTACAAATAGAGTATCTCTTTACAAAATCCAGGAGTTTCCCTTGAAGTAATCAAAGCAAGCTACGCTCAAGATGTGAAAATGTGCATCTGTGTGTGTGTTTCTGTGTCGTATCAACTTACATCTATAAACGCTTTAAGTTTGTCTGCAGGAGAGCCTGTGAACTCGTGTGTGAATGTGCGTCTTTGTGTGACTTTATAATATTCAAGGAAGTGTCCCATGGTGAGGCTATTAAAACTCTCATATAACGTTATTGTGTTCTACCTTCAGGAGCCTGAGAGCTCATGAAGTACAGCCTCGTTTCAGTCTTTTTTTCTCTCTGGACATTATGAGCAAGGCTTTGCCGTATAAACAGGACTCAAGACTAACACAGTAAAAAGCTAGCAAGACAAAAACAACACTTATCTGAACTTAAACTGAATAAACCCTGCTCCTGAACAGAAAAAATACAAGCTGAAGAGACAAGAATCAAGCTGATTCTGGGCGAAGCCCCAATTTTTTTATGAGTCCCAAGATTGTCATGCCAGATTGTCCTGTGGCGTGAGGCTCGTTTAAGGATTTTTTTACATCCCCAATCTGTTTAAAAGTCCATCCTGGCCACACAGATTTGATATTGTAAATATTGAACCTATTAATTATCCCATTGTGAAGGGGAAACCCCGAGAACAAGCGAGTCATAATTTGCAGCAAAAATAGAGAGCTCCTATTTAAACTGGGCTGTCCCTTCGTGTTAAATCCAGCTAGCATTTAAGCCATCTCTGTTTTTATCCAAGTGTCTGACAAGATGTGTCATTAATGGGTACTGCAACTTAAAACACACACACACACACACACACACACACACACACACACACACACACACACACATACAATGGCTATTCACATCAGTCCTCGATAAATGAGTACCGTCTGTGCTTCAATTTTAATAACTGCTTGACTACGAGAAATCCTACAGAAAACAAACTTTAACTGAATTTATTTTTTATGGCATATATACACAACCCTAATAGTAGGAATACACCAAGGTATTGTTAATGTGTATTTCAAGTGAAAAATTTTGCTAAACAACAAGACAAGTGACTCAATTAGCAGTCAATATAGAGAATTTGTTTTGGTTAGTTAGAATAGTTGCTGTCAACACACTGTAAGAATAAAACTCTTAAATTAATCACTAAACTTTGTTCAGTATGGAGTCTCTCAATTTGTTAACTTCAGTTAAGAATTTAAAAATCTTTTGGTTTGAGCTAATCTTAACCCCAGATTGGTTTGTGGACTACCAGTATGAAGTATCAAGTATCAAGTTAGGCATTTTAGCTGTCACTATCTTGTTTTCTTGACCATATTAAAATGAGAGCTGTGGAGGAGCAATGGGGGGATCTTACTGGGAAAGAAAGGGACACCACCAAGCTAGCAACATAGTAGCCATGCCCTGGAGGCATACCCTGCTTTATTGTCTATTTCACTCTATATGGGACCATAATTTCACAAAATGAGCATCATGTTGTATTGTAAAAGACTTGAAACTAGTGAGACCATAAACTCTTTAGGAAAGTGTTTTCTGAGGTAATAAATCATGTGAAAAGTAGGGTCATTTTTGCGCTTAGATGCAGTCAGGCTCATTTTTGCAATCAGTTGAGTCACATCCTGCTGGCCACTAAAAATAAAGCAGATTTGAGGCAATTCCACACCAGTTTCACTTTTCACACCAATAAGATACATCTCCCTCTTTAATACATATAATACTATAATCTAACTGAGACCGCTTTTACCAAGCTCCAGTTAGTCTCTGCATTGTATTATTTATAAAAACCAAGCTATGAACTTTAAAATGCAACAAATATTTTTCACAACTTTCCATAAAACAATAGACGTCCTTTCTCTGACCCACATTTCACCTTAGCTTCTGAGCCAGTAAAACACAGGCACGGACAGTGTGCTTAGGGAAATGAACAATTCAATGACTACATCACCACTTTTGCAAACACTCCTATGTCATACTACTGAGTCTGTGAAGTCTAATAGCACAGGAATTCCATTCACCGACATACTGAAAAAGCTGCACACCAAAACGTCTGGCTACTGTCCACAGGGAGGCCGGGACTTGAATTATCGACCTCTGAATGGTCCAAGTCTTATTTTTATAGGCTACTTAACCAGAAGGTCTGCAAGACATTATGCACCTGGCTCTGGAGAAGAAACTTTGTGGCAGCATTGAAAAGACAGTCATTACAGTATTTTGTCCACTTAAAGGTGTAGTCTTTAAATCTGGAGAAAAGTTTTTAACATTCAAATTCAACACCTGATAAAATCTATCCCTCCTGTCAGTGCTGCTTTACAAGCTACAATAATATCTCCAATATTATTTAAATTTCATTACTGTTATGGTGTAGCTCTGTGGCATAAAGATTAGCTAGCATAGTGTTGTGTGTCAGTGCCAATTTGTGTCTTTTTTTTTTAAAGCATACACAACAGCTGGCTGACTGAGGAGAAATAACACAGAGCCAAACCGAGCCCGACCGTTTTCAATTTCACATTGATTTGATTGAATTCACTTATTCATATTTTTTGTACTTTGAATGTAAAAAAGATGCTAGAGTGCATAAAGTAGCATTAAAATAGAGCTTTTTTTACTAAAATAGGGGGCCAGTGAGGATCCCTCAAGCCCTTGGCAGGGGCCCCGAAAATTATTTTTAGAAAATAATGATTAATGTTTGTTTTCTATCTGGTCTCTGGCCTCCTGTTTTCTTGAGAAAGAGGCACAGGGAAAAGAAAGGTGAGCATCTCTGCGATATAAGCTGTATTTATTTTGTGTATTGGATTAGAATCAACTGAACCTTTAATTGCTACTATTTCATCAGCATTGAACTCTAAAAATCTGTTTCTGAGTTATGGTTTGTATCCTGTTTTGTTTTTTGTTAAATTAAGCCAGGCAACTTGCAATTTATAAATTAATTTTAAGCAGCCTATTCACCAATTATTATTTGATATGTATGTAGAGAGTTTATATATTTTGTGTCATAGATGGAGCTAAATTCATCAGCAGGCTAAGAAGGAGACACTTATTAACATACACTTGGTAGCAGGTAATTTCTTATTATGAAACAGCAGATGACAAAACAGCTTAAAGCGATGAGTGCAACAGCAGCGCAAAAACAACACATTTCAAATGCGATAAATATGTTAAGAGAAATAAAGCAAGATGTTAAATAAAACTCTTTAGAGTTGAAATATAGACTATTGTATCTCTGCTTTATAAATGAGGAGTGTGAAGAAAAGTATTTATGCGACACAAGACATGTAGTTACGTGTTAAGCCACTACACAGAGAATAATCAGGCCTGTGAGTGATGGGCTGTGTAAGACAACAGTGCGATGTCTAACTCCTCAAAACAACAACAACAACAAGGAGGAAACATGCAACAAACCAACACATATCATCACTGACAACAAACAGCATGACAGCTTCACCACGCACACAGCAAACAACAACAAGGAGCCAAGCAAGGCCAGAAATTAGCAACCAGCAGCAACCCAAAACAGAGCAATAACATACACACAAACACTCAAACTCCAGCAAAACAGCCATCCACTCATGAGCTCTGCGTTTAATGTTATAGGAAGCAGAAAATGTACTTACGCAGTTTGGTGAAGTGAAGTAGAGATCTCAATGAAGAGGAAGTCATCTGGTCAAAGTTGGATCGTCCCCGAGCTGTAAACAAACAGGAAAACTCGGTTTGCAGTAACGTTTAAGTCGGTGTGGTGTCTTAGTTTGTTGACCTGTCGGTATGTGTGTCCCCCTCACCTTTACCTGCTTGAAGCGGCATTTCAGGTAACGTTTGATCGCAAACGTGCGTGTGCCGTGTCGTGATCGCAGCAGGAAATTGATTGATGAGTATTTCCTGTTAATAAACTGACGGGGATGGTTTGTTTTTTAAAAAAAAAAAAAAAAAGCACTCCGATCTTTTTGTATATATCACAATTTTAAATCAATGTGTTGCAAGTAAAGAGAATTTAAAACCTTAAGCTACTTTAGGGACTGTTCTTTATTTGTCAGTGGAGGACGTGGTTTTAGTGTGTGTTTTTTTGTTTTGTTTGTTTATTTTTTTTTTTTTGTTTTTTGACACTCCTCCAAGCTACAAATATTTTTCCTTGAGCCTCCCTGAGTGCCTTGTGAAAATGAGCATGAGCTGCCCTCCACCATCAACAGTTATTTGACTTTAAAACATATCCGTATTTTATCATTGATGTTACTTTTAACATTAGAAATTTAAAGTTTAAGACAAAACCATGTTGAAAAAAAATGTTTTTCACTCTTGTGCTTGCTGGTTTATTTTTCACCAAATTTTAAATGAGACATGGAATAATGTACAGAAGCTGTCAACGATAATTTCTGTTACTGCAGTTTCTGATATATGGTGTATATTGGGCGATGAAAAAAATGCATGTTTCCTTTAAAACTCTGCAGTAAAAACTAATACAACATACTGTCATGAAAGTTGTATGTCCCTCCCCTAAGCCAAAATAAAGAAACACAAAATCCTTCCTAGCGCTTACAAAAATATCTAACATGCACCACCCCCTCCCATCTCATATATACTGGACAATACCTTTAAAAGTACATAATATTTAGCAAAATGTAGCCTACTTAAAGAGTAAACAGAAAAGTACCCACTATACAGCCAAAGTGAGCTAATTCAGAGTTTAAGTTTGTTATTCTCAGGCTGCTCTTCACTTTTTTATAATATAAGAGATCTTTGAATTTATACCCAGTTTTCACATCTATCTGTTCAGATTCTCTGTGATTTATGTCTTGCAACAATTTTATTGTTTTTCGATTATAGATACTAGGTCTTACTAAGAAATCATGTTTGTTTGTTTTTTGGGGTTTTTTTTACAATTTTCATCTTTAAATGTAAATTTTCTTTAAATTTTCTTCTTTAAACACTTTAAGTTGTCATTTGAAATACACATTTGCAATACCTTGGTGTATTCCTACTTTTAGGGCTGTGTACATATGCCATAAAAAATAAATTCAGTTTAAGTTTGTTTTCTGTAGGATTTCTCTGTTTTGTTTTATCTGATTACCAATTACTATGTACTTAAACTTACCAAGATGTTTACACATGTGGTAATTAATTGTCATCTCGCTTGTTTTTTTTCTCTTTTGCTAACCAGGGAGAAGCCGGTCCTACTGGTGCTCGCGGACCTGAGGGTGCTCAGGGACCCCGTGGAGAGTCTGGCACCCCCGGATCACCCGGACCCTCTGGCGCTTCTGTAAGTGATGCAGTACACACAGATTTAAAAGGGAGAACCTTTAGCAGAACCTCACTTAAAAAGACACACTTGTTGGCATCTAAATTTCATGAAACACATGTTTTGAAGCCATTCAATGGTCTTGTAAACAACCATAATTCGTTTTTAACAACACTTTTTAACATACCCAACCATGCTAAGTATTATTTGTTGATCTGTAAAAAGGCTGTTGATGACATTTTTTTAACACTGTCGATCAATCACTCTCAGATCATTAACTGAATTAGAGCTGAACTGAGCTAGTTATGATGATGAAAGTGCGTTAACTTGCTTTGTCTCTTTTTCTGCACAGGGAAACCCTGGTACTGATGGTATCCCCGGAGCCAAAGGATCAGCTGTGAGTTTAATACTCTCGTTTGTCTGTATTTCAATCTGCTCAGTTGCGCTCATCAGTGGCCCAGAGCAGCTGCTTGGTTTCCCTTATCTCAGATATTAAGGGCACTGCCACTGGGTGTTATATTTGACAGTGAGCTACACTTTGGACATAACACAAACATGTCTGACAAAGACCAAATGTCTTTGCACATCACAAAATTTTTAGCCTTCCTACACTGGTTACCAATTTCTTTTAGAATCCATTTCAAAATTTTACTGTTTTCTCCTAAATAAGGAATCAAATGTAACTTCCAGTTAGTATTTGTTTGCCAGACACTGGCTTGGCTTTTCATTCCTGTCCTACGACACATTTTTACAGACTTGCCTTTTTGCCTGACAGTTCATTTTTTCTTACATAAAACAGCTCCTTGATGCAACTACCTGATTTTGAAGTTTATTGTTATAGTTCAACTTGTTCTGCCTTTTGGATGATTTGTAAATTTATTTCATTTGACATTTGTTATTTCTTTTATGCTCTCCATGGAAAGCCCTTCATGCTCTCAACATAAAAAGTGCTGTTTGCAAAAGTTGTATGTCTAATACAGTAACTTTTAAAAATACAGAAGGCCAGGTATATTGTACAGTATTTGAAATCTCAACACATTTCAGATCAATAAACTATAGACTCTTGGCAAAACTGGGCTGGCACATAAGTTATGAAAAACTCGACAGCTAGAATCAGAGGCAATCCAATTATATTTTTTTTTTCCATTAAGCTTTCTATTGCATCTTGAAAAAATGTGAGTCCTCTTCACTACATAAGTCAAACATCAGTTTGAGTTTAGTTGTACTATAGCCACAGGTGTCACTGATGCTTCTATAAGGCTGAATTTAGACCAGTCCACAAACAATGGGCCAGTATGTTCGTGTTTATACCAGTAAAAGTACATTTCTGACATCATGTCTCTTCCTCTGCAGGGTGCTCCTGGTATCGCTGGTGCTCCTGGTTTCCCTGGACCTCGTGGGCCTCCTGGGCCTCAGGGAGCAACTGGACCTCTCGGGCCCAAAGGAACATCTGTATGTACTGAATCATCCATTAACCACAGATAGCCCCTTTAATTGGAGCTGAGCGGAAATGTTTTAGGTCCAAGTTCAGTACCAGTTTGCAATCTGCTGCTAATTGATTACTCCAAATAATAACATGGCACAGAGAACAAGATAACAACCTCTTTCTCTCTCTCTCTTTTGTCTGTCTATCCATTATTGTTCAGGGAGACCCAGGTATCCCAGGGTTCAAGGGAGAGGCTGGACCCAAAGGAGAAATTGTGAGTATTCCCTGATTTTTCACTTGTTCATCTGGTCTGACATCAGACAGAACTGTTCAATCGTTACTTTCCATCTTCAGTCTGACACTGTCTCCTTTTTAACTGAATTTTTCTGAATCAATCAATAGGGACCAACATATCCATATACAGTCATTTTAAGACAACTCTGATATGCCAACCCACTTGAACATACTTTTAAGACAAAACCAGTATGCCAACATACTGGTTCTGCCGAGGTCTTAAGATTGGAGCGGAGCAAAGTAAAATAAACTACAGTGTCAGGCAACTATTCAGCTAAATCTAAACGCTGATATCCACTCTAAACACTATATCCAGCCAGAAAATAAGTCATTAATATAGAAGGTAATGAGCTTTTCTTCCTGAAATAGGTTTCCTTGTGCTAATGTTTGAGCATACAATAGTTACAAATAGTCACTCTTTTTAAAACTCACTTTTTATTTGGCTTTTTCTTAACTGATGGTTTTAATTATTTAATTTTTAAAAAAAATTATCCTGTTTTGTAAGTTGGACAACTTCATGTTTGTTCTTATTGTAAAGCACTTTGTACCTTTGTTGTGAAAGTAGTAATATACATTAAGCTGTTATTATAGTTCTTACCTTATATTTAATATCTTTATTTGTTGGATGTCTTTCTCTCTGTAATAACGCGGTGTGTTGCGGATGTGTTTTCCAGGGACCAGCTGGTGTTCAGGGAGCTCCTGGCCCACAAGGAGAGGAAGGCAAGAGAGGACCCAGGGGTGAGCCTGGTGCTGCTGGACCACTTGGACCTCCTGGAGAGAGAGTAAGTCCGAAAATAACTGCTTAAAAATAAGTTATTTTATAGCTTAGGTAAATGTATGCTGCTTGGCAACACTTTGCCAAAGCAGCTCGATCAGTAGGTTAACAGGTGTTAATTGAATGTTGTAGATCTTTTAACATACACATGGAATGGCCCCATTTATTAAGTTTTTGACCCACAAAATTTGTACATGAATGTTTTCTGCTCTGTTGAATCCATGACTTCATAGGTGTGTATATTACACATTTGGAGAACGTACTGGAGAGAGTAAAGCTGTTTCTACATTTTTAATAAGGATAATTCAAATCAAATTTTAATTTTAATAAAACAAGATTTTTAATGAACCTTATTTTGCTGGTCATCACCTGGGAATGTGTTTTAAGCACCACAACAATGAGATTCAGAGACTTGGATATTGTTGTTATAATCATAACCTTGACTGTGGCTCTGTGTTCTGTAGGGAGCCCCCGGTAACCGCGGTTTCCCTGGTCAAGACGGTCTGGCTGGTCCCAAAGTGAGTATCATCACAGTTACACTTGCTCCTGAGAGGAATGCTGGAACAGAGAATCTGCTCTGAGAGAGAAAATAAACACGAACGTATTCAGAGGAAACAGACCTGGCAGAGGAAGAATAAGATAAGGGGATGTATGCAGCGGATGCGTCAATAGTCACGGGTGTAAATCTGTGAAACAGACAATTAACACACTCCCATCTGCTGCATATTGCATTTGGAACTGGCTGTTAACAGAGCCTTTTTCCAATACTCTTGTTGTTATTGTTGTTTTTGTATCTATTTCTGACTGCTGCAGTGAGAGAATAACATTTCTGTATCACCCAATCACAATGTTGTCACATGCTGTAAAACTCATACTGCTTAAATATCACGTCACCATAAATTGTAATTCAATTTCACTCCATAACCTTCAAATCTAACCATGGAGAAGATAAGGAAGTCACTTTTCCAGGACTTAAGTGTAGTCACAACCTACAAATCCATCTTACAATGTTAAGTCTTTGCAGAATTTGAGAAAAGACATAATTCTGCTGAAGCACTTTAAAGAGCAGAGTCGTCACTCTCTGGGCTTCAAACTGGCCGCTATTCAGGACTGTAGGTTCCCCCTCTTTTCCAGAAAATGAATCCACATTTACACAGCTTTAAGGCTCAGCAGGAATTGAGCCTTTTGTAGAATAGGGTGGAATTTTTCTTTTTATCAGTTGCAGCTGATCCCCAGCATGTGACCAACTCACCATTTTAACAAACTGGTCAAGAAGTCCCCAAAAACTGAACATTTCCACCTTAAGGCAACTTTAAAGTGCAAGCAGTAGTGACAATTCTATCGACTCTCATGTAGTTAATATCTAGTATTAGTTGTTAAAAGAAAACATTTGAGACAAGAAGTTGACAAAGCCCTGTTTTTTTAAGGTGCAGACAAGATTTTAAGACATACTTGAGTTCATAGAAGCATTTCTGATACAGCTAGAAATTATGAGTTGTGCCAGTTATAGCTTATATAATGTACAGTATTTTTTATGATGAACGAATGAGCTTTACAAGTGTATTTCCATACAATTTAAATTCATATCAATTCTGTTTGAACCACCACAAATCATTTGATTAAAAAAATTGTTCATATGTATCTTGCCAGTGTGTCAGTTCACCTTATGAGGCTGGTTAAAGCCTCTGTGATGAAATGCATTTATTTTTTGTATTGGTGAATGAAAAACTGCATTTTAAAAATGCTCTTAATGCTCCCAACATAATGTGTCACTGACATATAGTTTTTTTTCACCTAAGAGGTTAAGGAAAATGGCTTTCAGAGGCAAATTTATTTACAAAGAGGGAGACTGTGTTTCCATAGATATTTAGCATTTAAAAGCACAATTTGAGGTGGACATCAATTTTATACTGGTAAGTTAAACATTTAGAACAAAAAGTTTGAGAATTACTAAAAAGAAAAAGACATTATTCAAGTTACTTAAGGGCAAAAAAAACAAACAACATCACTTTGACAAAAGATTTCATAGAGCTTTTTGTTGACTTAGTTGTCCCCATTGATCTCTGGATAATAATTATTCACCTAATGAACTCAAATCAAGCTAAACTGCACAAAGTTTTGATAATATAAGTTCAACAAGGCGTGTAATAACATGACTCTTCAAGGTTCACACTGAACTCAAATCAACACCCTTTACTAACAAGTAAACGAACTACATGATGAAAAATATTATCAGTGAAGGACAAAGAGTAAAATTCATCAGCCCACTTCTTCATCACTTCAGCTGAAGCTCAGTTCCAGGCAGCAGTGATACATGTAACTCCACCTTTTGGCCACAAGATGGCAGCATAGCTCAGGACCCCAACATGCACCAGTGACCTGCGTGTCCCATATCACCAAAGCCAGCATCTCATTTAACTTATCTTCCTCACACAATTTCCTTTGCACCAAATGAATCTGTCAGGCTTTAATCCTCTCATCTCCAGCAGGTCAATGAAACTCCTCAGCACTGTTAAAATAGAAACCTGTTTCCCCTGTGGTTTGAGAACTGAAGTGTCGCCTCCTAAGTGACTATTTTATTTTCCTCTCCCTCCGAACACAGGGTGCCCCTGGTGAGCGTGGACCTTCTGGAGCCAGTGGCCCCAAGGGTGCCAATGGTGACCCTGGCCGCCCTGGAGAGCCTGGTCTGCCCGGTGCCAGAGTAAGCACTTTACTTATTTTTAGTACATCAGATCTGGCTGTTGATGATCAACAGAAATGTGCTTCAAAACATGCAGAATAATCAAAGATTTTCGGATAAATTCCTATAACTAATCTTAACATTTTAAACACACTTTTTTAACTTTGTTTTAATTTGTTTATTATTATTATTATACAGGTGAAAACAATACAATGTCATCCATTCTGTTGTAATAAATCACTATCTAGCTGTAGATCTGAGCCAGTCCTCATCAAACCCAACTATTGTTGTACTTTAATTCTCAGCTTGACCAAACCGTTGCTGCTCTGTGAGAACCATGTATCCCCATAAAGTCTAATTTCATGTGTTCAAGACATGAACTGCACTGGAAGCAGGGCCTCGTTCAATTCTTCATTGGCACATGAAGCCAAAAAATTCAACTGCCATGTATAAAATGACCCAGATAAGCAAAACTGCCTCCGCACTGTGTGACCAGTCATACTGGAGACTTCCACTAGCCGAGCCCGCTACTTCTGGTCTCACACATCACTAACTGGAATGGGGATAAAGTGATTAAATCATGTGGCTCCTCTAGACTTTTCCAAATGTTATCAGACCATACGGATCAAATTTCAATAGTGAAACAAATCATCTTGCTGGGTTTGTGACCCTCAAAAAAATGTATCCACTGATTTACTGACAATTCTTTAGCCACGGGAAGGTCTTTTTGGGCTACATGACATCACGTGACAGATGTAATCACACTGTTTAGCCAATACGAAATTGGCTTCCAAGATAAGCCGACCTCCCGGGAGCCCAGTTGAAGGCTGTTTCAAGGAAAGTAGTCTTTAAGCTTTTAATTAAGTTCATTTTAATTTAATTAATAAGAACATTCCTTAACTCAGAAATGAACAATTAAAGGGGTGGCCAGTGAAGTAAAAAGGAAGAGATTCAGAAAAAGAGTTAGAATTGAATCCTCAGAGGCCCAAATATCTTTATCTATCTAGATTTAGTCCCTTGTTCCAACAAACACTGGATCCTACATAAAACAATGCAACTGATTTAATTTTTCCATTAAATTGTAGCTGCCTGATAAAGAACCTCAAGATCCAGGTGGCAGTCTACGCTCTCTCTTAAGAGTATAAGCCAATTTAGCTTTGCAACATGACATTGTTTGACTCACGGTGGACAGTTTTGGGTTTGTTTGTTTTTTTTCAGCACATTCCTTTTCCTTGTTAAACTTGCTACATTACTCATGCTGCAACTCATCTACAGACAGTTTGGTCAGAGATTTAGGTGTAATGAGATGGGATTTAGGTGAAAATGCCATTAGCAGACAGAATAACATCAGGCCTCTAGCTTCAGTGATGAGGAGCGGACTAGCAAACTCACTTTACACCCCCAGAATTGTTTCATTTCCAAATTTGTAGTCTTCAGACCCAACTGACACTGACTCAAGTGACACAAGTTCATTTTTCAGCCTTTCTGCCACTACCTTTTCTTTTTTTAAACATATGCAGTAGCACTCCCTAAGACTTGTAAACAGACTTTGATATTTAAAATAGGTGGAGAAATCTTTAAATTCAAGCTGAGAAAACTATGAGACTGAGACTTGACTAAGCTTCTCCAGAGCTACAGAAAACATTATATAGCTGTTTCCGTGTGTGTGTGTGTGTGTGTGTGTGTTGTACACTCAGTGAGGAATAATCTTAACTTTAGGTGTAAATTCAGTGGAATTACCCTTTAATCTGTTAGTCACCAATTTTGGAGATACATGGTTTTAATATGACAGCATTTGTACTTTGTCCTGGAGGGATTTCATTTCATAACAGCAACATAAGTGGTCGTTATATACATGTGCAATCATCACAGAGGAAGTCTGAACGACATGCCTGTAGTGGAACGAGCCCATTTACGTCAGCGGCCTTAAATATGATCTCATTCATATTTTAGATTTCCATCAGTAGGCGTTGGAACAGTTGCTTGTGGCACACTGGGCCAATCAGAGGTGTAAATTCAGTCTCCCATGGTGCCATATGTTCCCCCCTTTCTTCTGCGTGTCTTCATAGAGGTGTGATAACTGTGGATATTGAATGTTTCTGTTCTCCCTCTCCGACAGGGTCTGACTGGACGCCCCGGTGATGCTGGTCCTCAAGGCAAAGTTGGACCTTCTGTGAGTGCACATTTTTTCTGTTGTAATGCCTGTGATGTGTCTTTGTGAATCAATAAAAATAATCACACAGTGTGTTTCCACACTCAGCATGTATCCTCGTTCAGCATTGGGAGCTTTTTAAAATTTTACACACGGAACAATCAGGGGGAGACTTGTAATTTTATCAAATGTGCTCTCATCACGTAATGACTCATAAGTGGTTTCATCAAATTGAATTGAAGGAAATTTATCCGACCATTATCCACCAGGCTCATCCCCAGCGGTGTTTGAGTTTCAAATAAGCATTGCGTCTCGTTTTTTTAGAGTGACCAAGTCTCAAACACTGTAGATTGAGTGTAGATTTGTCTCCACTTCAATGTGCTCCTATTTGTCAGCATTTCCAATCTGATTTGAAAGCCTTTTAAAATTGTTTACACCAAATCTCTTTAATGAAACCTCTGAATTATTTTCGATGGATTGGCTCCTCATGTAGACTCATGTAGCTGTTGCCATTCATACATTTTTGTTGTTAAACTTAAAACACTGATTTGCCAGGGATCCCACACATTTTCATGGACAAAATTTTGAAAGATTTTCAAGGACCCATGATATTGGTGAGATAATTGGTGAGCAATAGACATTTCAACAAATTGGGTAACTATTGCGTACACTGGGGCCATGTTGGACATTTCTCTGTCAGACTCCACTCCTAATCACCCAACTACCCGTCTATATCCAAGTGTGATTTAGTATTTTCCATCACTGTCCCTTATCACATATCGGACTCATATTTTTACAACTGCACATATGTTATCATGACCACACGATTTCTAACGCTATATTCTACTTATTACTAGTGCTGCCAAATGATGTTTTTAAATTGCGATTAATCCCAGATTTTTAGTTAATAGTTTAATTGTATTTTTTTAAATCATATTTTCAATGCAATTACTTTGAATTTCAAAACAGCTTTTAAGTCCATATTGACAAGGTAAAGCAATTCTTACCAGATTGTCTTTATAGGGAATCAAATGACTGCATAGGACCAGCATAAAGTGGGCACGTCTGAAAAGGGGAGGAACCCCTATGAAATAACCATGTTGTTTTCCCCTCACCAAAACTGAGCCTGACTTTTGAGAATTATTCAGCACCCTTGTGGAGAAGCTAGCATGACATGCGTAGTCAACATTTAGTACATATTGATAATTCAAAGTAAAAACATGCCTATTTCCACTTAAAACGTGCTCTGTAAATAAATGACATTACTTTATTTGACCAGGGAGCTGCTGGTGAGGACGGTCGTCCAGGACCTCCCGGCCCTCAGGGAGCCCGCGGACAGCCTGGTGTGATGGGATTCCCTGGTCCCAAGGGCGCAACTGTGAGTATTTTTATAAAAAGAAAATTTTGTGATCAAGATAAAGGCGTTATCTAGTTAGAGACATAGTTCACCTGTTTCATCATAATACATTTTGGGCCAGTTGAACTTGCTTGCTGTTTTGATTGTTTTATTCTTTTCTAAAAAAAATAAGTCCCTAAATTGAGAATAGAAACTCGTTCGTATGTTCAACACCTGGAGTACTGCCGAACAATTTCATGCCATTTGATGTGCACCCTCACAGTCACCCCATCTCCTCTCGAAATAGATGCATGACCAAGCAAATCAGCAGCGAGTCTGTGACTAACGGTTGCATTTTGTTTCTGTTGTGATTAGGGTGAGCCCGGCAAGTCTGGAGAGAAAGGACTGGGTGGAGCTCCTGGTCTCAGAGTAAGCTGTTTCCCTTTTCTGCTTTCAGATGGATCTCAAAATATACATATTCATATAAATCATGAATTAATCCGGTATAGAACATAACAAATGGCTTTTATGGACTATACAATTAAAAGAAAACAATATTTAAGAAAAATAAGAGTAGCTGTTAGACCATGTTTTCGGACATGCAGAGGTCGAAGAAGTATTCCCTTTACTATACCACAGTGTAAAAATACTCTGTTACAAGTAAAGTCCTGCATTAAAAATGTTAAGTAAGTATAATCAGAAAAATGTACTTTAAGTACACAAGTACCCAATACAGAAAAACCTAAAACAAAAAAGGAAACAAGAAAACAAAAAATATTTACAAAAAATACAAAATCAAAAAGGAAATCGAAAAAAGTTAGTAGAAACTCAAACTTATCACAAAAACAGAAAAACACCCCCAAAACACAATCATATTAAATAAAAAAAAATTACCCACACAATAGTTGGCAATTAATTTTCTTTTAATCAGCTAATTGATTAATCAATTAATTGTTTCAGCGGTACTTGAATAAACTTGTACTTTATAACATATGATGTTAAAAAACTCTTCTTATATTTTTATGCAAAAATGTGACTCAAGCTATCAGATAAATGCAGTGAAGTAAAGACTACAGTATTTTCCTCTGAAATGTAGTGGAGTAAGTATAAAGTGACATGAATAGTCAAGTAAAATGCAAGTACCTTAACTTTGTACTTAAGTATACATACATTCAACAACTGCAGACATGAGTATTATAATTAAACAGATGAAAGTGAACCTTTTTCTGCAGGTAGTTTTGTACTCTCTGGTTACTGTGACTCACTGATCCTGTTATTTCTGTGGTTCAGCTTCCACATAAGAAGCACGCTGAAAAGCTCAATTATAGCTATCAGATGTCTATCTACTTTATAGCATCACCTTTGGCTTAACTGTTGATATCCATCTATTTGTTTTTCCTCCTTCCTGCGTCTCCCTCCCTCCTCCCTCTCTTCCTTCCACGCCTCAGGGTCTGCCTGGCAAAGATGGAGAAACCGGCCCTGCTGGACCCCCTGGCCCTGCCGTACGTATCTCTACCTCCCCCATCCCACTCCATATAGCTTCAACACTGATATTATCTTCACGCCTTTTCACCGTCTGCATTTAGAAGCCACCTTCGGTATCTCTATTTCGCAGACTGCCTCGACGATAGTTCTCTTTGGAGAAAAAAAAAAAAGAAAGTCCTTGACATAAATGTCTGGACATTGTAAGATGGCATCACTGACGCACAGGCATTCAGCTGGTCTTTAAGTGTGCGTTTCAGTGCACTGAAGAAAATAAAGCTGGTTTAACCTGAAAAAAAAAACTGCAATATGTAAAACGTTCTGAATGATCACCTTGATGTTTAGTGATATCAGATACATAAATGCCAAAGTAACCACCACCTTAAACACATAAATCATGACATTCCTGACATTTAACGTATGACAGAAGTTGATCGTGACTATAGATTATGGATTATTTCTTTAGGGTCCTGCTGGAGAGAGAGGAGAGCAAGGACAGCCCGGTCCCTCAGGTTTCCAGGTGAGTCTACCTGCCCGAACCTTGACCTGTAATGACCTGTTAGAGTTTAGATATGAATGCAGCTGTTTCTCTAATTATGGCCGTGAGTGTACTATGATTTCTCATAGTATATAAATATTATGATGACCCACATGCTGATTCATTGTACACAAATTTGTAACAATTTTTGTTTATTTCAGACTCAGCGTTTGTTTTTGCTAACATCTTTTTTGTTTGTGTCCTGTGCTCAGGGTCTGCCTGGACCTCCTGGCCCCCCTGGTGAGGGAGGAAAGCCTGGAGACCAGGTGAGTGCACTTTCTTGGTGAAATATACAAGGTAAATTTATTAGTCTTTTTTTTTAACATAGTTTAGAGAAAAAAAGAAATTAAAATTAAATATAGTCCATTAAACTCAGTGAAAATCCTTATTGTATCATTGTTGATGTGTTTCCTTTGGAGCAGCTGTGTATTGTATGTTGTTTTGCTCCTGCAGCACTATGACACCCACAAGAGCTTTAACATTATTGTCAAGTTGTGTTTGAGAAAATTAAGACTTAAATAAAATAAAAGATTAATTAAAAAAAATAAAATTAGTTGCTTTTTTTTACCATATTTGCTGCCTCCAATGTTATTTCGTACTGTAGGAACATCTTGGTATTAAATAGCCGTTATGTATTTTTACAGTCGTCTTATCGTTCACATCATTTCTGTATCACTGTGAATGAAAAGTGTGACATAGAGCTGTTTATAACAAGGTCCATGTTCACCTTAGTATTTGCTTTTATACGTAACATATCCTGATAATATGTGTCACTCATAATTTTGAGTCAGCTGCTGTAACAGGATCAAGACTCTACCTCAGTCTATCACTAGTACAAACTGTAGTAGTTCCTTGTTTAAAGACACACGGCTTGACTTTTCATATACTGATCCTGCAAATGTCACTTTTCTTTCAGGGTGTCCCTGGAGAGGCTGGAGCTGCTGGTGCTACTGGACCCAGAGTAAGTTGACAGTCTGTAGTTAACCTCATTGTTGTTTGACTCACTCATTGTCGGACATGCAGTTGATTGTTGCTGCGTCGCCTTTCAGGGAGAGCGTGGTTTCCCCGGAGAGAGAGGAGCTGCCGGCCCTCAGGGTCTGCAGGGTCCTCGAGGTCTGCCAGGAACTCCTGGAACTGACGGACCCAAGGTGAGTCCAACATCTGGTCAGAAAGCATCAAATTATGAAAAGTTACCGCCTGAGGAGCAGCAGCAATAATGTGAGCATGTGATCAAACTATCATCACCTCAGATATTTGTGAGTTGAGCTGTGTTGACCACATTTAGTGTTTTCACCCCAAAAAAATGTTTATTTAATGTGGTAAGCCACCCAGATCCTGATACGTCTTGTCTAATGATTTTTAGTCAGTAGATGACAGAGTAATGGAAGTCTATATGGGGACCGCTGTATAAAATAGATCCTCTGATCAGTTTTCCTGAACATTTACATTAGGGATGTTCTTAACAAATATTTCCCCTGATGCTTATACAGAAACTTAGACTTAGACTAGATGACTAATCTAAAAGTAAGAAACCTCTCAGAAAATTCAGAACTTAGAAACTGGCACGGTCATTATACATGAGGGTTGCAACTAACAGTTATTTTCAGTTAAATCTTTTGATTATTTTACTTAATTAACAGACTGTCTGACCTATAAAAATTGAGAAACTGTTGAAAAATGTTGATCAGTGTTCCCTAAAGCCAAAGATGGCATCCTCAAATGTCTTGTTGTGTCCACAACCAAAAGATATTCATTTTACTATCACAGAGGAGTAAAGAACCAACAAATATTCACAATTAAGAAGCTAGGATCAGAGAACTGGGGCTTTATTTTAAAAAAAAATGACTCTGTAAAGATCAAATTAGTTGGCCATTACTTGAGAGCTGACAACTAACTGACTCTATTGCACAAGCAGTGTGTTCATAGAAGCTTACACACCAAAAATACAGGAAAAAATGAAGCAAAACATTTTATAGGATTGGTTGTGAGACAGTATTTCTTTAAGGAGAAAGGTCTCACCCCAAATGAAAAACACTCTAGAAACCTTGTGCAGTATATTTAAAATTTCAACAGAGGACTGCATTATTACTGTAGTAAGGATTTGCACGCTTCAAGACAGACAGTCAGGATCCGGCCAATTTATTGCCAAGTACGTTTTCACATACAAGGAATTTGTTTTGGCGTGTTGATGCATAACAAAACACAAACATAATATTAGAAATAAACTAAAGTATGGCAAACATCAATAAATTTAAAAAAAGAACAGAACAAAACGTCAATAAATATATAAAAAAATATGGTAATTTCTCATTACCTACATTCAAATACTACATTTAGGCAATTCATAAAATGCTAATATTTTAAAAAGAAATAAGGTCTTTTCTACATTATTAAACTGCTGGCAGGTAAGTGTATTTTGAATCAAGCCAGACAGTCACTTGCTTATCAGCCATCAACAAATTCCAGTCGCTGCAGTCAGTCGTCCCAACTGCACTGTGAGTGAAGGAAGAGCTCAAAGCGTCTGAAATTCTCACTTTTGGTCTGTTATCTGGTCAGATTTTAATCCCAGTTCAGGTTTTCTTCCCTGAAGGTCAGACAGGAGCAGACAGAGAGGATGAGGATTATAGTCGACATGATGGTGACGGAGGAGCAGACAGTATGAGGAGCTCCATTCTGAGAAAGATGCAGAGTGATTTGTTGCAAGAAACAAAGTGTACATTTGCCCCCTTCGGTGTGAATATATTGAGAGCCAACATGCCCCGTGGTTACAGCTTAATGAGTGCAGATATGCAGCTGAGCTGGTGTTTGTGTGTCTGATCTCCAGTCTGAGGCTGCAGTGGAAAACACTGCTGATAAGCCTGACGACTTCTGACCAGGAGTGGGCCCGCTGGAGCCACTTAAAAAAAATCAAAGTCTGCATTTCCCTCCTTTACCTTGGATTTGTTATGATTAAAAAATTATCTACTCAAAATGCAGAATTCAGTGTCAGAATCAAATCAAATGGAACATGTGGGAATAGAGATATTTTTATTGTTTAACTAATGAAGTTGATTTTTATGCACTTAAATAATTAAATTCTGTCTGCAAAGATGGCAAAAGGTTATATTATTCCAAAAACTGAACAACCTGTGTCAGGTGAATAATACTAAACTGAACTGTTTTTGGTTATTTTCATTCAGCCCTTTGCTGAACAGAGCATGTCGAAACAAAGATGGCCAGGGTCTATTGTTGAATAAGTACAAGCCTTCTCTCGCAAGTTTTATCATAGGCACGTAGGTCCTATACCAGAAAGTTTTGAGTATACTTAATACTTAATTTCCTGCATTCAGGGGAATTTTTATGCACCAATTTGTGCCTTTTCTACATCCAGTTACTGTGTAAATATCTTACATTTTGTTCAAATAAAAGTCCTCTGTCACTGTCATCTTTTATTGGGCGAGACAAACTTACATTGGAAATAATGAGGGGGAAGCGTCCTCTGCGTAAAAATATACACCTATGCCCCCTCAACCTGTGACAACACCCTTAATTAACTTTCGTGTCTGCTGTCGGTGCATATTCATTTATTCCTGCTCCACAATAGGGAGCCACTGGACCTGCTGGTGCTGGTGGAGCTCAGGGACCCCCCGGCCTGCAGGGTATGCCCGGAGAGAGAGGAGCTGCTGGCATCCCTGGACCCAAAGGAGACAGAGTAAGCCATAATGGCAACTAACGACTGAATATTTAAACTTTAAGTTGCATGTGTGCCTAAACTCCTGTCAGGTGACTGACTCGTGTTTATACTCCCTCAGGGTGACATCGGAGAGAAAGGACCTGAAGGTGCTCCTGGCAAAGATGGTGGCAGAGTGAGTGTTATTGTGTTAAGCAATAATTTCTCAGTGAGGCAGAAGCTCCTCTCGTGTATTGCATCATAAATGTTCAACCCTTTAAATCCTCAATTTCTTTTGGTCTGACAAAAAAAAATGTTATTTTGGGAAAAATTATTTCTAAACAAAACTCTCATGCCAAACTTTTTCAATTCTTTACACTCTTTTGCTGTTTCCAGGGTCTCACTGGTCCCATTGGGCCTCCTGGTCCTGCTGGTCCCAACGGTGAGAAGGTGAGTCATATCATTTTAATCATTATTTACTGTAGTTACTGGCAAGTTTTCACTATAATATTTCCCCCTGAAGTTTTTCATTAAACTTGGCGTTGAGTTGAATTTAAATGTCCCACTACAATACAAGTTGCAGCGTTCATACAGATAGAGGGATTCAAGATTCAAGGACTTTCTAGTAATTTTTCAAGCACTCAGTTTTATTATCGACATAAAAATGTTTTTTCCACAACCATCTGATGCAAGAGAGCTATACAAACATACAAACCAGTGCTCATAAATGGAGCAAACACATGATACCACAGGCTAATATTAACTTACTATAAATTAACTTGTTAGAATTTTTCAGCTGTGTGATTGGCAAAGGACAAAAAAGCAGGGAAATCTCAAGAGCAGAGCATGGAGCATCGATTACTCAGCTACTCCTTTAATCCCAAACTCGCATGTTCTCAAAAACACACCCGGTGATTGTGAATTCTCTTCACTGATATAGTTTGTGCACGAAATTTCATCTATATATTCTTTTTTTTTTTTTTACAACAAATAATTTCTTCACATTCACAAACCTGCATTTCTCCAGCAATTTTTGCCTTAATGTTTAAAGTGTAATTTACGAGCACACAATTACTGATCATTATTTTTTAAAAAGCTCAATATCTGATACTTTAAAACCATAAATAACTAATTTCAGACAACTAGATAAGTCTGGTGTGAGTGTTTTTGCAGGCTAACGAAACATCCTTGAGCTGATTATTTTCCAGCGTTTACCAGCCAGTAAATAGCCAGTAATAGCTGTACTTTTCAAGGACCAAGTAATAAAATGTCTAATTTTCAAAGTATTTACGTACTAACAATTCTGAGAGCCAAATTCAAGGACTTCAAGCACCTCAAGTATGACCCCTGAAGTTAACTGCATATCTGTCTGAATCTGTGTGTGTTGCTGATGTTACTGTGTTTTCTTACAGGGTGAATCTGGTCCTGCTGGTCCTTCTGGAGCTCCTGGTACCCGCGGCGCTCCTGTAAGTGTCACAGTTTAACTCGAGTTATTCATTCCTAAAAACAGGATGGCACTGTCAATGTAAAAAAAAAAAAATTGAAGTGAGATATACAATAAATAAACATCACTCAGTAGTAGTTTTTTTCTTCAGAGCAAATCATTTTGTAAGATTATACATTATGAGTATAAAATAATCACTGTATATGTTTTTAACCCATTTCTCACACTTTCAGTCAACATTGCAGCCTGACTAACCTCTGAATGTGTGTTGCCTCTCTTTCTTCCTCTTCCTCCTCAGGGTGACAGGGGTGAGACTGGACCTCCTGGGCCTGCTGGATTTGCTGGACCTCCTGTAAGTAACATCAATAACACCAACCAGCACTTAGCTCTGCAGAAATCTGAAAAACATGGACTCCAGGGCCTTTAACTAAATGTCAGCACATGTAGTCTGTGGCCGTGTGGTCCTGTTCTGGGTCTGGACATGTTAGCATGTTTTAAAAAATGATTTAAGTTTTTAAAACAAGTTTTACTGTAGTTCTCTTCCTAGAACGCCATTCGGTCATATTTACTATTACTCACAGTTTAAAGTGCTGTTTTTAACTCTGGACAAAGACGGCTGATTTTTGAGTCTCATATCCAGGTCATCAAATACAGATACTTTGGGTTGGTGGTTCAGTCCAACTACCAACACAAAGCGTTGGTTTTGGGAGTTTTATTTATTTTAGATTTTATCAGGATGTCCCATTGAGATCAAAAAGCCTTACAGCTGTGCAAAATAGCAACATATTAAAATACCATAAATACAGTGTAAAAATAATATAAAATCAAAAAGAGGAACAGCTGTTACTTATGATGGAATGGGACTCATCATTTAAAGAGTGTAAATTTATAACACCTCATCTTTCATGATCTGAAACGAACTATGTGAAGAACAGGACTGAGAAATAGCATCAAACCAGTGGCTTGACTTCTAAAATGAAGCTGAATAACACTCAGTATACGTAGTGTGAATTGAATCTAAAAACACAAAATGTTGCACAGTAAAACTTGTGACACTAAGTTAGTAAGTAAGATATTAAGCGCAGTCGTTATTAGCTTATCCAATATTGTAAATGAATACGATTAAAGTATCTGATTAAAGCACATTAGATATACAAAACAATCTCAACATCTTGATGATAAACAATTAAAGTTGCAATATTATTGTATTGTCTTTCTAAAAAAAACTGATACAAGCGCTCGCCTTGTGTATCGTTACCTGCAAAGTGAGACTCCTGCGTAAATGGATTATTTTGTTCCACCAAGAGTCACGAGCAAGAGACGACATCATGACAGCGTTTATTTCAAACCTGTCTATTATTACCTGGTATCACTTGGTTATCTAATAGTCTTTACTTCTGTTTCAGGCCTCTGTGAATCATTTTGTATCTTGACACGTCTCTCATCTACCTCAGTGTATTTATTCTGCAGAGAGAAATTAGTGTGTAGACAGTCTGAAGTCTTCACATCACTCATCCGTTTAGATCCTCTCAGAAACTCCAGGCAGACATCACATGAATGTTTTTAATAAGCTGCATCCTTTCAAACAGATTTCCCTCAATAGCTTTGTGACAACCCAATTCATCACACTTTTTCTCTCTCTTGGTTGCCCTATGATTAATTATTGAATTTATATCAGTATGAATAACAAGACAAGGTGTCTATGTCATTTTTGGTTCACAGCTCACAGACTGTAACATCACGGCTCATCAACACACAGACTGAAAACAGACACGAGTGCTATATAAAACATCAGCAGCTCTTGTTTAATATTTTGAAATAAGGGATCACACCTCTGTCTCACTCACTTCAATCTCAGTCAAGTTTTGTGTGAAAGAAAAATCATGAAAGACAGAAAAGTGAAGGAAAACTCAGTTTTTGAGTATATTTTCCTCTACATTAAAGTCAGTAAAAAGCATTTTTCCAGAGACACAGAGGACATGTAGCCCACCTACTCAATTTAAAATTTATCACTGAATTATCATGCATGTTAACATTAATATAATGGGAGAATATCTTCACATGGGAGGTGAATTGGTGAAGGTCTCATGAAATATAAAATAAAATATATCCACTGTAACTAACAAATAAGAGCATGTGACTCTCGACTAGTGTGCAGAAAGGAGTGGTTAGCCTAATGTAGCTTTACTGTTATTGTGAGCTCAGAACTCACATTTACACTTAACTAAGCTAAAACCTGGAGTTTGCCACTTTGACACATATTTTAGAACACAAATAAATTTTAGACCACATAGATTTGATGAAATAAACATGGAAATATTGTGAACCACACCTTTAAGCCTCACTGGTGACCCACTAAAATAAAGCAAAAATAAAAGTACCCACATTTTTTATAATACATTTCAGTTTGTGGCACCACAGTGTTAGCACGCTTGTATGAGCTCATTGAAATCCTCAAGAAATATATTGTCTGTAATCACTGTTCCTTTATCTTAGAAAGTGGTTGATCTGAAACCCATCCTAAGAATTTAAGAAAAGCATTTTAAATTATACACAAATGCTATCCTGTAAATTTTGTTATTTAAAGATACATTCTTGACATGGATGCCAAATGCACCTTCTCTAACAACATGGTAGAAACTTTAGCACGCTTATTTTTTCAATGTGCACATGTGACTATCATCTAGACTGATTTTCAGATGGACCTCTGAAGACATTTTGGCATTTCACCAAAAGAATCGAATTTGTTATTAATATTAAACAATCCAAATTTCTCCAAGAATAAACAGTATATAATTAATTTTCCTTATTATTTTAGCAAGACTCTAGATTTATACATTTTTTTAAAGAAATTGCCCTCATATACCAAAACCAGCTCAAGATGCATACCTTAAAACATTTTTTTCCTACTTCTAAAATAATTAGGTCAAACCCTGTGTGTGTTCATCGTTTTTCCTATTATCTTAAAATATATATTGATTATCATACCATGTGCATTAGCTTACCTACAATATTGAAAAAAAATGCAACTGGATGTAAAATCGAACACTTACTTTAGTTATTGTTAAAAGGGAGGATTTTACATTTAAAGCCTACTTCTATTAAAAATGGCTTCAATTCTTAATTATAGTGATTAAACATTTGTTCAACCAAAAGTAACGCTTGTTTTCTTTCCTTTAAGGGTCATTCTGAGTGATACTGATAAAATAATTCTTTAATATCGTGAAACCGTGATATTTTCTGAGACTGTTATCTTACTGTATGTACCGTTTTTAATGTTTTTTGAAAAAAGAAAAGCGTCCTGATGCTCTGACCTACTGAAAACCTCCGTGGTCTCCTCCAGCACGCAGCGGCCAGACCTAAACACGTCTGCTGCAGCAGCATGTGGCGGCGGCGTCTGACGCACACTACCCAGAAATGTATAAAACAATGAATCTCCGAGCTTTTAAGCATTAATGTTCATATTTTTACAGATTTCGTTGTCCATACTCACTCAGAAACTCGGTGACAAAAGGGATTTCCCGCATGGAGTCTCTCCTACCAGCTAAGCAGGGCAATGGCCAAATAGCAACACCTGGCTAGGCCGTTTGCGCCAAATTAAGACAATAACTCACTGAAAACGGCTCCATAACACGCTCTTTCTCCCTGCTATAGATTACACACTAATGTGAAAAAACACTGGATCTTTACTTGATAGGAAAAAGTAAAATAACAGACTGTACTGAACTTAAGACTAGCTCCTTTGACTTCACATCCGCTTTCTTCACTTTGTTTTTCCTCTTTTCTTAGTCCCGCCCTGTCAAAGAGGCCGAGTAGGTCAAGATGTTCACACCTCTGATCGGCACTGAGTGGCTCATAACAAACCTGCCACCCAATGTACACACAAGAACAAGGGCCGGAGACGTTCAAGAGCTTCTCAAAACATAGGACATGTCAACATCTTCCAAAAACTAGAAATATATCAACATTAAAGTTATTACACACCAGTAATCATAGAGCCAGCCCATATTTAAAGAAATATTGTGTTTTTGTAAACAGAAATACATATGAAAAAAACAACAGCATGCAAACAATGAGCAAGAAAGGAACAAATGAACCAAAAACTATTAAGAAAATTAGTAAAAAGCACAAGAAAATTACCTGTTACTACTAGTACTACCACTACTATTTCTACTACTACTACTACTACTACTACTACTACTACTACTACTGCTACTACTACTACTACTAATAATAATAATAATAATAATAATAATAATAATAATAATAACAATAATAATAATAATAATAATAACTTTGTTTGTGCTTTGACACACAAAGCAAAAGTAAATTTGGGATACAGAGAAGGCAATGTAACAACAAAAAGCCAAACAATCTAAACTAGGGAAGAGTTGGAAAAATTAAAACAAGAGTACAAATAAGGCAAGATGCAGGACGCAAAATGTCAATTTAAAAAAGTACAAACGAATAGACCAGACACATCATAAAACAACAAAAGTAATAATATGATAAATAAAAGGAAATTAAAGAAATTAAACAAATAAAATAGGTAAAATAGATGAAAAATAATAAAAAGATGACATCACATAAAAGAGTTTATAAATGGGTTTTAGTTGGTAAACAAAACCACAAAAAAAGAAAATAAGTTGACAAAAAAAACAAGGCAAACAAAATGTATTCAAAAGTGCTCAAAGAACTTTTAATAATTCTGTAACATAATTTCAAACATGTAATATTATTATTATAAATACATTTTTTTCCCTAGCGTTTTCTCTTTTTTTCTACAGACATTTTTCCATAGCTTTTCAAAAAATGATTACCCTAAATTAACAAATTTCGTGCAGTTTGTGGAACATATCTTACCAAGTTGCTCCTCGACTTTTTTTTACATTTTTGAAAGAGGTCACACCAATTTGCTCAGGATTCAAAGTTTTGAGTACTTGTGAAAGGCATCTGAAAGCAGCACACACAAAGTGATGTTGCTCCAGGTTTCAAAGAATTAAACTGACCTTTATGTGTGAAGTCAGTGGAGTGCCCATTTAACCAAATTTATTTGATGAAATCAAGAAGCATCACGTAAACATCTGTAAAATCACAGATTGACGTATTTCATTCGTTCACCTGTTTTGCCTTTTTATTTCAGGGTGCTGACGGTCAGCCAGGCACTAAGGGAGAGCAGGGAGAATCTGGACAGAAGGGTGACGCTGGTGCCCCTGGACCCCAAGGACCCTCTGGTGCCCCTGGACCTGCAGTGGGTGTTTTTGTTTTTTTTATGGACTTTGCTTGAATCCTAAACAATGAGGGTTAACACCAAAGTGGTGGATGTTTCCGACCTTGTGAATTTTTCTATTTAAAACATTATGCAACAAGAAGGCAGACACTTACTGACAATCAGAGAAGAAATGTTTTATCTATGCTGAAACTGACAGAAAATTCCTTGAGGTGGGATAAACATCAAGTCAAAAGGAAAACTTAATAAAAAGCAACTGAAGCAGACAAACCCCACTCAAAACCAAACAGATTCAAACAAGCATTTAATATTAGTTATTCATAAAACATAAAATATATGTCAGACAGTCATGTACAGTATGTTTTCTGTTCTAGGGTCCTACTGGTGTTTCTGGACCTAAAGGTGCTCGTGGTGCTCAGGGACCTCCTGTAAGTGGCCTTTTGAAAATATCTTTATCTTCAGCAGTGTTTTACTTTTGATTCACAGTAGAATATACACATTTTGTCACATTATTTCTGTTTTTTTGTAACTTAATCTTTCTCTTTTAGGGTGCCACTGGTTTCCCTGGAGCTGCTGGACGAGTTGGACCCCCAGGTCCCAATGTAAGTCCACAACTATATGCACTTGGCTGGGTCCATAACCATACAAATAATATCCATAAGATGCTGATATTGTTGGTTTTTGTTTTTTGTGGGGTAATTTATCTATTTGAGAAGGGATAATGTACATTAATCCACATTGAGATAGTGCCTGATGTCATCCTAAAATAATAAAAAGAAATATGATCTAAAGATACAATGTGTACAATGGTTAAGACAAACATCATTAAGATAAAAAGGCACACAATGTAGTTAAACTTGTACAAGTTAAGTATATAACACGATTTGACAATATGAGTGGATAAAATCCAGATAGCAGATGATGCAAGTACAGTGTGAGTATAGTCATTTTATATCACATATCTTATTGGGTTTTTTTTTTTCAAATTGTTTGTTGTTTTTGCAGTCGGACATATTTTTACATAGACTTAAAAAACAAACCAAATTCAGTCTTTGGTATCCACTGTAGAGACAGTATAATTATTATTCATTCTCCATATTAAATTGTGTATGTGTTAAGTTAAATGTGCTTCATTTATGTTTTAACAAGCAAGGTGCAGCAGAGCAGATACAGGAATGTTTTCTTAATGCCACCTGACTTACTGTCACTTAAGACTCCTTTTTAATTTGCACCTGTGCAACATTTATTCACACAGTTTCAACACCTTCACACCACCGAAACAGTATGTCTGACACAGTGGCAGCTGTTGACTGCTAATATGAAATATGTGTTATTAAAAGTTATCTGAAAATGTTTTATATATTAATATCTCATATTTCGAATTTTATTTATTCAATTTTCAGATACATTTTCAACATATATGAATTTAACCATAATTATTACATCAAACAAAAGCACTGCAGGCAGGCCAGTCTAATACTCAAACTCTTTTACTGTGAAGTCACGCTGTTGATTTATTGAAACTTAATTAATTAATTCATTGTGTATGTGAAGCGCTTTGAAATTGCATGTTTTATTGCTGTATAAATAAAGCTTTACTTACTTAATTACTTGTAACTTGTGCAGAACGTGGCTTGGCATAGTCTCGCTGGAATAAGCAGGGACGTCTGTGAGAAGACATATGCTGCTCCAAAACCTGTGTACACCACAGACTTTATCTGTATTACAATGTCATGTTATTTCACTGTCACTTCATTTCGTGTATCTTAAGTCATCCTTCTCACATGTTGTAGGGTAATCCTGGACCTGCTGGTCCTGCCGGCCCTCCTGGTAAAGATGGACCCAAGGGTGTGAGGGGAGATGGTGGACCCCCAGGCAGACAGGGTGACGCTGGGCTCCGCGGTCCTGCTGGCCCTTCTGGAGAGAAGGGAGATGCAGGAGAGGATGGTCCCCCTGTGAGTTTGTCATACCTTTATCATATTCCTATGCTTAAGACACTTCTGGGCTTTTACATAAAGCTATAACTTCTTGACCTTGTGACACCTGAAATGCCACTCCAATCCCTAGAGCACCCACATGTTTAGCCACGCTCTCTCATCCTCTCCAGACAGCACATCTCCTTGAGCAAGTCAAGGTGAACACAGGTGTCCATTATGGAGAGAAAAAAAATGTTAAATGTGTTTGTTTTCTACATTTCTGTCGACTTTTACGTAGCCCTGTCAGCCGAAAGAGCCAATTTCATCAGTAATGGACAGCAGCCGAACACACTCTCCATTAATACACAGAGCTGTCAGTGTCCATCACAGACTCTAATAGCAGACCAAGACATATGACAGCACGGGGCAGCACAGGCTCAGTGACAGACTAATGACAGGACCCCAAGCTTTTACCTTGCCATGCTATACACATACACACACACATGCCCCTCATAAAAGTGTGACGAGTGCCGGTCAAGATAATGACACATCACAGATGATTGCACACTCACACATAGAGATAGCTGCGGAGGTGACGCTCTTCCCATCTATAGATGACATATATGAAATCTTGAACCATTTATCAACACATCAAAGTGTTTGTCAGCTGAATGATTAGATCTCAGCTGTCACTTAGCATTTATAGTGAGCATGGGTTAAGGGAGCTTTTACTGTTGCACCACAGGACATGTGGCAGACTCTGTCACAGTGTGGATGAAGTGATGGAGAGATTGATTTGTGTTGTTGTGAAGATCTCAGGTGGAGAAAATGACATGAGATATAAATCAAGTAGAGAAACAGAATGAATGAAGCGTAATAACACAAAAGAAAGAACAGACCACAGATAAAACTTACTGGAGCAATCTTAAAGTTGGATAGCTTTGCACTCTCAAATACATGTCAGCAAATGTCGGCCTCTGGAAGTCACTGCTTCTGATCAAGAAGTAATCCGGCAGATAACCCCCTTAAAACCATAAATTATAATTTTCAAACTTAAACGTGTTTATGAATTAAATGAGCAGAATACAACGTGTTAATGAGCTTTAGAGGTGCTGGTAGGTACAAGCTAAGCCAACCAACTGCTGATTGTTGCTTCATCTTTACGTACAGACATGAGAGTGGCATTGAGTGAATAAGCATGTTTCCAAAAATGTCACACTATTCCTCCTGGAGATAGTTGCCCTCTTGTGTTGGATACTGTTGTGCAATTGGCTAAAAAAAATCCTTGCGATGTAAAAAGGAACGAAAGTCTTCAGACCGTTAACACCATCCACGTGAAAAAAAAAAATTAGAGGAGGAAGTTTTTTTTGTTCATTTCAAGAATAAAATCAAAATTCCGCGAAAAAAAGCGAAATACCATTTAAAGAAAAAAACTTGACGATTCAAGATTTAGTTAAACTTTTAAAAATAGGTCAAACCAATAGCATTTGCACAGATGGCTGCCTCTAAAAATGCCTTGTGTAAACAAAGTGGTAAAATTACATAAAAGAAAAAGAAAAAAGAAATTGTGGTGTAATAAAAACTGTGTCTATTCAGAATATATCATTGTATAATAGATTTCTTTCAGGTGAATTGGATACGGCATCTATGTCAGTAAAAAGACAATTCACTATAGAAATGCCAAAGAGGTGATGTATTAATGAGAGGTTGTTTAGAAACTGTTGTGTCACTGTTACAGTTCAACACAGTCCACCAGAGAGAATCAGAATTGACCCAAAAAGCATAGTATTCTCCATAGTATAAGTGTATACAGTCTATAATTTAAAGATTGTTTCATGTGTGGGGAAAAAATAGCAAATTATCTTACTGTTGATACAATTACCACACATTAATTTTCCTTCTTCTCCTCTCAGGGTCCTCTTGGTCCTTCAGGTCCTCAGGGTTTGGCTGGTCAGCGCGGTATCGTTGGTCTGCCCGGACAGCGTGGTGAGAGAGGTTTCCCTGGTCTGCCTGGACCTTCTGTAAGTTACATCCTTTTTGCTTCATCAAATAGATTAATGTGCAAATCAGAGCAGCAACCTACAGTTATTTTCATCACCTAATGACCTCAGAGCCTATTGATTAAGTGTTCTTTCTGACTATATTTGTCTTATGTGATTGTTTCTTCGTAACTAATTGCAGCTGGAGAAAACACGTGTGTCTCTTTGCTTGCCTTTTTACGTGCATTGCTTCCTTGCTGCCACTTTGACATTTAATGGTTCAAATACTCACCCAGTTAACTGAGAATATAACTGGCAGATTAAATGGTGCTGAACATAACAGTTAGCCGCAGATCAACACAATAATATAATGCAGTCAAATGGAGAAAAGCAGTCAGTTCTCACAATTGAAAGAATAAAATTCAAAAATATTGATAAAGGACTATATGATGATCAAAATTGTTGTCAATTTTTGGGCTGCACGATATGAGGAAAACATGCGACATTAAACATTATTTAATATTGCAATAACAATATTACTTGTGATAAACATATCAAAATGCTGTCAGTTCTGCATTTCCGCTGCTTTAAACATCATGCTAAAACACAACAAATTGCTTGTTGAATTAAAAAATTTTTTTTTTTTCTAACAATCTTTCATTGAACAAATTTAGCATTGAACTGAACACAAAAAACTTTTTGTGTTCAGTTCGATTTTTAAATTTTTTTTTTTTCTATTTTTGATCGCAGTGCTACTGAAACACTCTTTTAGCTAATTAAAAAAGTGCAATATCACAGTCTTTCCCAATATAAAAAAAAAACCATTTTTTTTGTGCAGCCCATATTTACAAAGTGCCTGTCAATCAGCTAAGTGTTTCAGTGCTGGAGCTAAGCACTATAACTCTCACTGCAGTGTTTATAGGTTGAAGAGAGGATTACTAAACATTGGATCTCTCTTTCAACTGCTATGAGTGACATACTGCCAACTACTAACCTTAAAAAACAAGAGAGGCTGTTTACTAAATACATGAATCTACCCTAATAGCACAAAGCCTAATGTTTAGCACAAGAGTTGAAAGAGACGGACTGTGGACTGTCAGTCTGCCGTGGCCTAAATGGATCACAGTCGCATCACGTCTCGCATGAGAGCAGCCAGGACTTTTCTCCTGGTGAACTGACGCCATTTGATGTACAGTGTGACATGTGACAAGAAGCCTCCCCTGCTCACATCTCGCTCTATTTGATATGTGACACAAGCCATGTCCCTGACTTACAGCATCTCAGTGGGCATGTCCTTACCGTTAATTATTCATCAATACGCATGAAAGGGATGCCAAGACAGAAGTGCCAAAACACACCCAGGATGTTTCAAGCAGAGAACATGCTTTTAATAGCAAACATTTCAACTGCAGATAAAGTTTATGTTTTGTTTTGTTGTTTTCTGCAAGTTTGGTCCCTCTGAAGGCAGCGGGTGCTCACAGTTTTCACCTCATACCACTGTTTCTCAATTGAGGAAAAAATTTGTGCCATGTTCTATAAAGAAGTTTAGCAATCAATTTTCAGGTCACTGCTTGTCATCTGGCTTGGTCATGGAGAAATTAGCATTTCAGATGAGCTGTGTAAGAGATAATTGATGGTTTTCTCCTTCATTAAGACGTCAACATGAAACTTTCCAACACCTGACTGGACCAACACAACATCACTATACATCACCACTAGTGGACTAATCGTGCACATCCTTAGTCCTTATCTCCATCTGAGTGGATGAGTTACATCAGGAGTTGTATCTCTGGTTAAAGGTGCATTATGTAAGCCAGTCCAACCGAATGTGGGGCAGTTTTTCATCCGTTAAATGTCAGTCTATTACTGTGTCCATACAACCACAATTTACAGTCACCAGTCATAAATAAAGGCAACTCATAACTGACAGCGAAGCAGGAATATAGCCAGTCAAAATCAGGCTGCTATCTTATGATCTTCATGTGTGGCGTTTGTGTATGGTTTACTTTATAGCTCAGTTTTAGCAACGCCACTGTAACAAGAAAACAGTCACATCACACCATTTGAAAAGTTTATCGCAAACCGTGTTGTCATTAGTTACACTAAAGATATGTTTCAGTAAATAGCCAATGTTAGATGCTACTTACCAATCAAAAAGAGTTCAGCATCAAACTAAATATTTTTACTGTCCAAGAGCTGTCTCCAGTGTTACAAAGCTACACCAATATTTACTCTACTTTTGCTTCCTCTTTCATCGCTTCTTGTCTTTGCTGTGGAGCATTGCTTCTTCCGGGAGCTGTTTGTGATGGGATAACGGTCATTTTCTTTTCTGAGCTTCTGCCATCACTGTGTTTTTTACACACTTATTACTTCACTGAGACTGTAACTTCTGTGCTGTATCCATTGACCTTGTGCTCTGGCCAGCTCAACTTCCTCATCATCTCCTGTGACACAATAGAGGCGACAGTGACTCACTATCGCCTCTCAGGCCAGGATGTATTATAACAGAAGGGACAGTGCGTCCCTGGCTGCTTAGCAGTGGATATCTCTGCAATTCAATACATAGGCATCTTGGACATAACATCAAAGGTGTTACTTCTTCACACTGTGTTTATAGGGTTTGTTTGTTCTTTTTCAATGTTTTAAACTAAAATTATGTCCAGATCTTACTTAATGCACCTTTAACTTGTGATGTCTTATGATTTAACAAATTTAGCATATATGTGGTACTGAGGTCTCTCCTCTCCTCTCAGGGTGAGCCTGGAAAGCAGGGAGCTCCTGGTGGCAGTGGAGACCGCGGACCCCCTGGACCTGTCGGACCACCTGGACTCACTGGACCTGCAGGAGAGCCTGGCAGAGAGGTAACAGCATTGGCAACACACAGCATTGCGTGATTCATATCTGCCACATTGTATTTAGTCTGTTTATGTCCTATGACTGAAATCCAGAATATTGTCCTTGAAGCCAAGTCGATTAAAATTTGCTGCTATTTGCATCACGTATACATTTGCATTGTGTTTACACCTTATTATTAATGTGTTTTGCTGGAGCAGGGTTCATTATGCAGCTAATCGGTATTCAATAGGACAGCTGGCTTGGTGGAGGTAGAAGCTATTAACACTCAATATTGTCATGTGACAGGGCAACCCTGGATCTGATGGACCTCCTGGTAGAGATGGCGCTACTGGAATCAAGGTGAGAGAAACACAATTATGCCACATAAGACACACTAGATCAAAACCTCTGTGTTGGAGGATGCTGTTCCTGCTCTGTGTTGTTAGTTTTCAAATGAGCTGTTGCTGAGGATAGGAATTATGCTCTTATGTGTTGCAAATGTGGTGAAATTTGAATTGCATTAGTGACAGGAATAGATCTGTAATTCAACTGGCTGACAACGCCAGCTATTTCAAATTATGTAAACCTGCAGCAGGAGGGTTTCCACTTAGTGTGTTTCGCCTAATTTCCCCACATCGGTTGAATATTAGTATTATTTATGAGCCAAGCCAATCAGGAGTCCCGCATCTAAAACTGCCTGTAAAATGTGGAACACGGTATCATTAACCTTTTTATTTAAATACCCAATCAACATTTTTTTCATGTTCTTCATGCATCTGAAATCATACTGAGTAACTGTGTACACACAAAGGACATTAATATTCTCCACACAATATTATTACTATTATTATCTCAACCTTTCAATTTCTAAACCTGTCTGCTGCTGTGTTCTCTGTGCCGCAGGGTGATCGCGGTAACACTGGTCCTGCTGGTGCTCCTGGTGCTCCGGGCGCTCCCGGTGCTGCTGGCCCAGTTGGTCCCACTGGCAAGCAGGGTGACAGAGGAGAGGCTGTGAGTAATAACTCTAACACTTGTGACATAATCTTTTTTAAAAACAGTGACGTCTCTTTTCAAGAGTGAAGTTTGTTTTTTCCTGTTGAAATAGCAGCATCATTGAGAAGATTAGGTTTTTCACCTGCTGGAAAAAGCTGAAGTACAGAGGAAGACGTCTCAAGTGTTTTATCCTTGATTAACTGACCTGTGGTTGAAGTGAAGAAATAATCTCTGTGTTTACTTTTCTCATATACAAAAAATGTATTCAGTGTATAGCCGCAGAGATTTTATACTGATTTAACATTATTTAATCTTTAAATGCACCTCAGTGCAAATGTGTCTTATTTTAGAAGACATATTTGAAGTGTTAGAAAGTTGCACTCTGTTCTTAAGTCATAACAGTGCTGACTGAGTGATAGCGGCAGATGATCACACACTAGAAATAAAGTATATTTACACTGACTTGAAAAATGTAAAAAAAAAAAAAAAAAAAAAAAAAAAAAAAAACCTAAAAGAAAACACAGGAAATTATGGTAGCAATCCATAAGCATTTACAAATCATTTAAACATACAGTATACATGACAGTAAATGGGATCTGTCTGTTCAAAGCCGTTCTTCAGTAATTAGGGTTTGTACTGTAACATGACCACCTTCCTTTGTTTTTTTCTCACAGGGTGCACAAGGACCTGCTGGACCTCCAGGACCTGCTGGAGCCAGAGGAATGCCTGTATGTATCTTTCTTTTTTTTCCTTCTAATCTGAACATGCACAGGATTATTATAGAACAAAAGTGAAAACAGAATTGGTGTATCCATTGCAAAAGTGATATAAAACCCTGAAAGTCAGCCTGTCTTTTCTACGACAGAATTGCTAAAATCATGCTGTTTTCAGGGTTTCTGCACAGATCGTAAAAGTACAGAATAAGAACAACACAAAGAAGAGTTTGTCACAGCCTGTAAAACAGTTCTGCCCCAACAAGTGTTTTATAACTTCCTTTTTGAGCCAAGATGTTTGACAGTAAACTTTTACCTGACTAACTGTGTAGGAGTGTGGACTGAATGGCCACAATATAAGCATCTAGTTATTAGTACTCAGATGTCAAATACGGTATGACAAATTAACCAAGTAGTCTAGTTGAGTCTGGAAAAATGTGGAATTTTGAAATGGCAAATGTGTAGAAAGCCCTTTGTTCTAATGCAACAGAAAAACTAATCCTTGGGAAATGATTATAAGTTCTTCAAGTTATGTTGTTGTCCACTTGTTCTCAGGGACCCCAAGGACCCCGCGGTGACAAGGGTGAGGCTGGAGAGGGTGGTGAGCGAGGACAGAAGGGACACAGAGGCTTCACTGGTCTGCAGGGTCTGCCTGGACCTCCGGTAAGACTGACTGAATGCAAAACAATCTGCCTCCAGACATCTGTGTAAGACTGGTCAAATTACTTAAATAATCCTTGTTTTAGCTTTACTGGATCCTTTTCTTGTCATCATCCCAGTATGTATCAGGATGCTTGCATTTTACGGCACTTATCCAGATCCAGGTTGCATGAATTTCATTAATTATATCATTAGAAATTATTGGTATATACTGCTGGGAAGTAATTTAAAAAAAAAAGGTATTTAGTAAAAATGATTCTACGTCATATTGTCGCCACAGGTTTCATACTTTGGTTAGTATGACTGTGAATCGGCTATGACACTATGGAATTGCAGTCTACGAAATAATGACAAGGATTTAAAAAGTCTAAAATTTGACTTCAGACTGCAGAGGCCCTGATGTGTGACTGTAATAATCTGTTTAGGGTCAAGCTGGAGACCAGGGTGCTACTGGACCTGCTGGACCCTCTGGACAGAGAGTGAGTGCTAATGCCAAAATACTTGGTTGCAATAAAACATTTGGAATACTTTGAATTCAAAGACTGTCTTTGATGCTTAACATCAAGAGTTTTCCCCCTTCTGTGTGTATAGGGACCACCTGGCCCTGTTGGCCCTGCTGGAAAGGATGGAGGAAACGGTCTGCCAGGACCTATTGGACCCCCCGGACCTCGAGGTCGCAGTGGAGAGACCGGTCCCGCTGTGAGTACCCACAAGAGCTGTTACATTGATTTTCCACTGAAAACAGGCTAAAAATACATTTCAGCCAGTATGTGTGACTTGAACAGTGTTTTTTGTTTGTTGGTTACAACTCTACATTGTGCTCAGTATGTTGCACATATGTTACATGAGCCTGACTAATTACGAATTAAAAAATTCAAAACTATGTTGAGAGTCTGTGAAACAGTACGAGTTTGACTCTGCAAAATTCACAACACTTCAGATCATCTTGAGCATCATGTAATGTGGAGCAGATGGACCCAAACAGGACACGGCAGGAACTCAAAAAGATCACTCTCTAATCGAAAGAAACACCAACTGAACATCACACCAGTGAATCAAGGATCCAACAAAGACTGAACTGAACACCAGGACTTAAATATATACTAGACTGACGAGGGGATGAAGTGCAGGTGGAGAAAAGGTGCGGCGAAGCTCAGGTGAGGGGAATAAGATGATGAGGCAGGAGAAAAGGTAGGGAGCTGATTGGCTGGAAAAAATTGAGGAGCAGGGGAGGACTAACAAGGCTTATGTAATAGCAAGTGCAAGTTTTACGATAAATGGCTTGAGAATGTTACAAAATGGCGGTTAAAGCAAGTAACCAGGAATACTTACGAAGCAAACTGCACTGTTCAAAGTTTGGACAGTAGCACTGAAGGTGGTTAAAACACATGAGCAGAGTGGCAAGCACAGTGTTGTTCTACCTCTACTATTTATTTTGCATCAACATCATTTTGTTTACTTGGACAAAGCATATTTTCACTTCTAATGCGTATTTACATAGCAAGGTCATTAATTTGAGCTCAAATTTAATTTAAACTTGTGTTAAAAATTACGGCAATTTAAAAAAGTCATATTCAAATGGAAACATGAACATGGAAGGGAAGAAAAATCACTTAGGTCATTTTAAAAAGATGTAGCAAGGACTCTAGTTGGCATCACTCGAGCTTGTTTGTGAAGTGCTTGTTGTTGAAACCAATAGTGAAGTCCCAGACAAGAGAACAGATTGCAGAACAGATTGCAGCATTTCCTGAAATCACTGTGGGAGATGAGGGATTTTTCTAGTCTGACTGTAGAAGACAGAGTATTTCTCCATTTATGAGCAAGAAATGAGACTACAATCTTTCATCTTTCCTCTTTTCCTCTCAGGGTCCCCCTGGAAACCCCGGACCCCCCGGTCCTCCCGGTCCCCCCGGCCCCGGCATTGACATGTCTGCCTTCGCTGGTCTGGGTCAGACTGAAAAGTCCCCCGATCCTCTCAGGTACATGAGGGCCGACCAGGCTTCCGGAAACCTCCGTCAGCATGACGCTGAGGTCGACGCCACTCTCAAATCTCTCAACAACCAGATCGAGAACATCCGCAGCCCCGAGGGATCCAAGAAGAACCCAGCCCGCACCTGCAGAGACCTCAAACTCTGCCATCCTGACTGGAAGAGCGGTGAGTGACACCAAGGAGAATTGGTTAAATTGGGATGAGATGATGAAGTAGGCTGAAGTTAGGTGACATTTTATGTTGGCAGCTTAAGTTTGGTGAGGTCATTATTTGTGTTAAATATAGTTTATGTTGTCTGGAGAGTTTGGATGTGGCTGATTCAGATTCTGTTTTTGAGATATCAGAATTACACAATATTTCTTAACATTACATAATAAGATTTTCAATGATTATCAGCTGTTTATGCGGCCATAAAAAGGGTTTAATTTGAAGCTTATTAGTTTGTGTTTTTTCTTCCTGTAGGAGAGTACTGGATTGATCCCAATCAGGGCTGCACCATCGATGCTATTAAGGTTTTCTGCAACATGGAGACCGGAGAGTCCTGCGTCAAGCCCAAACCTGCCAGCATCCCTCGCAAGAACTGGTGGTCCAGCAAGAGCAAGGACCGCAAACACGTCTGGTTTGGAGAGACAATGAACGGAGGATTCCATGTAAGTGGCACCATGGCTTTCATTTTTTAACTTCAAACAGTCTGAAACATGTGCACACCAAGTCTGTATTATTCGTATGTGTTCTTTTTCTCTTTTGTTTTTTTCATCGGCCATCTGATAAAAATAGTTACGCCCAGAAACTTTGCACACCGAGTCCGATCCGTTGTATTGTTCTTTTCATTGTAAAATTTGCAATATTTGACAAAATGGAGTCGTCAAGCAGTAAAAGCGATCCTGTGGTCCTATATTGTATGCATCCAATTCTGAAAAGGCATCCAGAGCAAGGAGAGAGTTTTATCTGCTGATAAAGGAGTTTCAGAATTATTGCCATCCTTTCCAGGTGACTGTTTCATGATGTTAGTGGTCCAGTTTGATACGCTGCTAACAACACTGAAATCACACATTCAAAAGGTCACAAATTTCTGTGATCCAACTGATCCTGAACGGGACGAATGCAATGCAGCATATCAACTCTATTTCAAAAACTTTAATAACAAAATGTGAATAGTGTGCAAACATGATTGGCACCCGATTACCTGGTCTCTGCAGGTGTCTTTAAACTGCTGACACTAGTGATATCTATTTTTAAATGTGCAACAGTTTTAGACAAAAATACAGAGTTTGATTTGCAAAGGTCTTGACTATTGACATTAGGCATTTTATTGGAAATACAGCTCAAGTCTTTTTCTTAAAAAGAAATCAGGAAATATATTGATGATGATTTTGATTATTGGCCTTTTACCCAATGTGTGTTGGTATCAGCTTTAGCCCCTGTGACCCTGCTCATAAAAAAAAAAAAAAGTTAAAAAAAACAATTTTTTACTCGTTGGTTTACTCGGTTTTACTCATCAAGGAATCTATAACAGTTCAAATAACTAAACAGCACACAACAGCCACAATAACAGACATTAACTGTTCTCCTAACTTCCTCTTCTTCACGTGTGGCACATTGCAGTTCAGCTATGGTGATGACACCCTGGCGCCCAACACTGCTGCCATTCAGATGACTTTCCTGAGACTGCTGTCCACCGAGGCTTCTCAGAACCTCACCTACCACTGTAAGAACAGCGTGGCCTACATGGACGCCTCAACGGGCAACCTGAAGAAGGCCGTGCTGCTGCAGGGCTCCAACGATGTGGAGATCAGAGCCGAGGGCAACAGCCGCTTCACTTACAGCGTGATGGAGGACGGCTGCACGGTAAGAAAGATTCAACACGTGCACACATTATCTCATGTACATACACATACATGTGCTAAATCAGATGCATGTCAGAACACGATACGATGAAATTAAAACTGGTTCATTGTTGTCTCTCTTACTCTCTGGTGTCCATTGAGCTCAACAAGCCAATTAATTCTGTGTAATTTTGGAGAATGTAGAAGGTCGTGTAACGTTTGTGTGTTTCACTCTGCACAGAAACATACGGGACAGTGGGGCAAGACAGTGATCGAATACAGATCGCAGAAGACCTCTCGTCTGCCCATTGTAGACATTGCCCCCATGGATATTGGTGGAGCAGACCAGGAGTTCGGAGTGGAAGTCGGAGCGGTCTGCTTCTTGTAAAGAACGAGGGATCAAACAGAAGAGAACGAAGAAGTGGAAATTTGCAAGAAATGAAATGAAAAGAGGAGCACACTTCAGAAAAAGGAGGAGAGAGAGAGAAAAAATCAAGACACTTTTTTTAAAATGGGACTTTTTTTCTAAGTAAAAAAGTGCTTTTTCCAAGTCGAACTCCGTAGGATATCTGCACTGAATGGCACCAGCAACTGTCATCTGTGATCCATCCAGCATCGCCCCCTCCCCCTCTTATGGATTCCCCAAAGCCCCCACTTCACCCTGGGTGAACAGCAACCCCGCCACCCTATGAACAAGACGGAGGAAGTATGAGGAGAGCACGGGAACATGCCAGGGAACTAGAGAGAGAAAAATGTGTTGGTGTTATTTATTTATTGTTTAGGTTTGGGTCCCAGGTGTGCCAGTTTGTTGCTAAGTGATAAAAAACCCACTTACACATATTTTATGAAATATCCACCAACTTCCTCTCCTACTTCCTCCTCTTTACTAATAACCCCCATCACTCCACTTTCCACTAAAGCATACATATCTCTTTGAAACCAAAAATCTAGCGACATAGAAAGTGCAGGTGTTCCTATTTCTACCACCACAGTGTGTATTGAAAAGTTACTGTGTATTATAATAAAAGTCAATGGTGCTATTGTTGTAAAACAGTCTGTATTTTTTAAACAACCAGATACTCATATGTAGTGACCTGTATATATGTATATATATGTATATGTGTGTATACATATATATACAGTTTCTCAGAGAGAGCATTTTGCCCTTTTTGGATTTCAGGGTGATAAATGTCCCCAACCTCCTGCTTCGTCCCCACAAATGTGCCTATGATGATTTTTTTTTTTTTTAAATCATGGCATGTCCAATTTGGAGGTACGTTAAATTTATTTTTTCTTTAAGTTTTGTTTTGATATTTTAAAGCTACCTCAAACTAAAAAGAAAACGTCACAAATCAAACTGAGGCCTTCTCCCCCTGAAGCTTTTTACGCAAAACCCTCTATTTTCATATCAAAATGACTGATAGAAGCTCGGTCATGAAAGCCCAGTCTGCTGCCCCCGCCCCCATTTGCTGTGACCTTTGACCCCCATCCCTCTCTACTTCCTCTCATCAGTCCCCTCACACAGGGCGTGCCCTCTGCCTCGGCGCACACACTCTCACTCTCACTCACACACACTTGAAGAGATCCAGTGTTTGACTTTTTGTTGCTCCAGTTCTGCAGCCAGCGCAGAGGGCTCGTTTGAGTGAGGTTGTGTATATTTTTTATTATTAATAATCCCCCTATTCCTAATAATAATAGCATTATTATATTATTATTATGATCATGACTTGTTTTTGTTACGTTTTAATTAATGTAAATTGGAAATAAAAGACAAAACCAAGGAACAGGCTGAACTTGCTTTTTATTTATGTCCTGTTTTTGTTCTCCCTGGTGTTGAAGTATCTAGAGCAGTCAGGGGTTTGGACTCTTCCCCAAGGAAATTTCTTTTGAGAAAAATAAATAAAAAAAGTCACAGCTAAACATCTCACTGTGCCCTGCCGCCACTGTGTGATTTTGTGGTGGATTATATTTCCAGGGGGAGAAACACCTCAGAATTTAAGAAAAGGCAGTTGAGATGAATGAACGCAGGGGGTCTTTTTTGATTTTGCTGGCAATTTGTGAAAAAAAAAAAAAAAAACAAAGAAGGTGGAGGTGGTAAAAGTTCACATCATGTACTTTTATATATGTAAAATATTTTTTTTTTCCAATCATTTCATTTAGTTTAACGCATGGTAGAGTAGAAATAGGAAACACTGCCGACCATGATCATGATGATGTCTTCCTGTACTTCTTTTACTTTTCTTCATCTTTTTGCCTATTTTCATCCTACAGTAGCAATAAAAGGTAGAAGCATTTCTATGAACAAAGTAGAGCAATGTTTCTTTTATTTTTAAGTATTTGTTCTTTTTCTTAAAATTACTTGGATAGGTCATTCATTTAATTAATTTAATGTAATGGTTTCTGAGTTATGACTTTATCCTTGTTTGAATAATTATTGGCAAACAAACAGGAGAAAAAACATCACTGGGGCAGAAACATCAACAATAAAAAGAAAAAAGTCCCCACAGAAATATCTACACACAGAGGGCATGCTTGGTTCTTGAGTTTCAGCATCATTGTTACTCAACAAGTCAAAGTGGGTTAAAGACTGTATTAAAGATGTATTTTGGGAAATTGTATGATTTGTGACAGACAGGTTAACATTCAGGAAATACTCTGAATATGTAAAGTTACACCAACAGTGTTTCACAAGTTTATCCACACAGACAGAAAAAAATATCCAACTTCTAATTTCCAGTCTTTTAGCCTGCAGTCTACCAACTTTAAACACGGACCAGATATAACAACATTAACATTGTTCTAGTCAAAGTTTAATTGATTCTAACTCTAATTCACAGTATATCTTCATCCTGAACAACATCCTGAACAACATAAACTTCAGCCTTTCCCTGTAAATTACAAAATACACCAACAGTTAGCACGTTACACTACACAGAAAGTTGACTTATTTTAGGTTTCGCCTCAGCTCCACTTTTCAAACTCAACTCTTAGACAAAATGGGGCACAGTAATGTTTTATTACATCTAGGGACACTTGGAGGGCTGTAACTGTACACTTAAAACCTTTGAAACCTGGATGAACATCACTTTTTTGTGCTGCATTCAGATGCCTTTCGCAGATATTTAAACCTTCGAAGCCTGGGCAAATTGGTTTGTATTTTTTTGACAACCTTGGAAAAAGGCAATGACCAGGCTGGCAAGAAATATTCTGCAAATTACAAGATATTAGTAGATTTAGAAAAATATTATTTAAAAATAAAATTTAAAAAAGCTAGGGGGAAAGTCCAGAAAACTGTATTTACAGTCATTATAAGTATACATTTACAATTATGTTGTGGAATTATTTTTGTTTTTAAACATTTTTTTCAGTTCCTTGTTTAATTGTTTGCTTTCCCCCCTTTTTTGGGTAATTTTCAGGTAATTTCCTAATAATTGCTCATCACTTTCTTTTCATGTTTGTGTAAAAAACCAAGCCAGTCTGCTCGGGTTTCAAAGGGTTAATCCAGAGTAAGAGTCCATGCTAGCGCCCCTGTGACGCTACTTTTACAGGCACAGTGGTGCTTTCAGCTAAATGCTAATGTCAGCATGCTAACATGCTCACAGTGACAATGCTAACATGCAGATGTTTAGCAAGTATAATGTTTACAAAGTATTTTAGAGTGTTAGCATGCTAAAATTTGCTAATTAGCACTAAACACACAGTACAGTTGAGGCTGATAGGAATGTCATTAGTTTTGCAAGTACTGGACGACAAACTCTGATGATGCTACAGTCGAAAAAAACGTGATAACAAAAGTCATTATACTTATTCCAGAGTGGAACATTAACACGTGTACCAAATTTCATCATAATCCATCCAATAGGTGTTGACTAACTGACTTACATTACCATCCTGATAGAGCCAAGCTGCTAACATTGCTAAAAACATAATATGAAGAGAAATTGAAAAGGCCACTGTTTCGTTCCATATTCAGTGTATGTTCAGTAGCTATACACGTCACAAATTACATTAATTCTACCACTGCAAGCGTTAAATACACAAACTGAGAAAATGATTCCATTTATTATCAGAGTGTTTTTGCTTATTTTTTTATGGTGGCTTGAAAAGAAATCAATTATGATAAAGCCTATGTGGAAAATGGGAGACGGGACAATTTGTACACAGCAATCAGTGTCGAGAGGACTGAAAGCAGGACTCAAGAGATTAATTAAAGCTAAACTAACAGCTTCTCTCGGGATAAATGGCTATACTAATCTATTTTTTGACAACGATCCATTCCTAAATCTGGCTGAAATGTCTCTGTAGCAAACAGTGACAAGCTATCCAGATATTTTAGTGCTGATTGCTGCAGCTTGGAGACAAAACCGTTCACCTGCAGCTCTAATGGCTTCCTGAGAGGACTAAATTTAGACCGGCAGTTCTCTACTGGCAGCAAAACCACTGGCTTAGTGACCATGGATTGAGTCAGGCTTAAATAGCATCCATGAAAAATCAGTGTTATCAAAGAAAAAATGGCCCGTACCAATGCAAAAAAAAAAAAATCCACACTCACACACTCACATGCAAAAACAAGCAATTAGATGAAGACACAAATTTGAGTTTGTACTCTCTCCCTTTCCGACCTGATGCACACACTCCAGCTGATTAGTGGCTTTCGAGTTTTCATTAAGGGTCAGTTGGTCAAAGACTCCTAATTAGAGCTTAATGAAAGATAAAAGACCGCAGTATGGGGCATGGAGAAAGAAGAATAGAGACGGAGAGAGGGAGTACAGAGGGTGATTGAAGGTTATAATAGTTCAAAGTCCTTTTCCACAGTCTTACTTCATTCTTTCATCTTCTGCTCCTTTTTTCAGTTTCCAGTCTTTTCTTAGTGTATAATAAGTAAACACATTTTGTTCAGTAAAGGAACAGTGTGTAAGATTTAGTGGCATTTAGCAGTGAGGATTCCAGATTGCAACCAGCTGAAACTCCTCCAGGTAAAATTCCTTCTGTGTTAGTTGTTCAGGAGGTTTTTACAGGGAGCCAAATTGTCCACAAATGTCTCTTTCTCTCCAAAACAAAAGGACCCAGTGATTTAAAGGGGTATAAACAAAGAATAAAGCAGTTTCACATTTAAAAAAAGCAATGTTTTTCCAGCACTCTTTGTCATGGAGGGGCTGCTAACTTTGCTGACGTGTAAACACGAATGACTCCTATCTAGGGCCAGTGTTTGGTTTGTCCATTTGGGCTACTGTAGAAACATGGCGGTGCAACATGGTAGATTCCATGGACAAGGCAAAACACCAGAAACAGCGCCAGGCTTAAAAGCCAGTTTTATATAGTGGAATTACACTGTGATACCGTTTGGCCCCAAAAGCTTTTCCACATAGATTTACAATGTGAAAGAGATGTCTCAAAATCAATAGGTACACTTTTTTTGAATCTCAAACCCCTGAAAAACAATTCATTACACTATCAGGATTTGATCTATTTGGTCCAATAACATATGAAAGTCTAGAAGAGCTGCAAGATTAAATCATTTTATCCTCATTCAATTCAGTGGAACACCAAATTGCAAATTTGCTGCTCAGTCATATTTGGCTGCACACGGCCACCATACATCTTTAATACCCTTACTATGGGCCTCACAATGTAGAAGATTCGGTTAATTTCATACCGTGGAAATAGAGCTTTTTTTTTTTATATCATGCACCACTATGCAACTTTTGTAGGTATAATTAGGACCCCCTATGCTGCATCCAGGTGTCTCAAACACATCGAATGGATGAGGGCCTGCTCCCTTTGTGGATATAAAGACCTCATTCAAAGGTAACAAAAGCACAATTCTCATTTTCAGGTACAGTACAGAAAACATTCTTATATCAAGTTCAATTTCAATATAACCCCCTAAACCCAACACACTGGAACTTTAAATTGAAAAAAATGCAAAAGGTAAAGAAATATAAAGAAAGTGGGGCTCAGTTTTAACAAATGTAATCACAAAAGTCATCTGTAAAGGGTTAATTTCCTCTGGATCAGCATTTTCCAGTAACTCCACACAGCATTTTGAAGTTTATCAGTCGCTCTCCAAAAAAAAAAAACACTATTTGCTTCTAATTCCATCAAAACTGCAGCTGAGCAGGAGTTCAGAAACCAGTGCTCAGAGTGTCTGTCTCTGTGGGGGTCTTGCGCGGGCTGGGTAAACTTTTCAGGTACTCCAAATGCCTGCGGGCCTCGGCCTGGTTCTGCCTCACATAGTACACCACATACACGATGACCATGAAGAACCACACAAACATTGTCACCAGCATCGCTACATCAGTGGTTTTCCGCTGGAGGCTGCAGAAATTCACCCCAGAATCCAACAGTTTGACCAGTGGTTGACCTGCGTGCTCGCCCTGCGACCCTGGGTCCTCCCACCTGCTGCCCTCGCCGACCCCCCTCACAGAGCTCTCACACACAATCCCATTCACTGTCTCAGGCTCCAGGTTCAGAGTCTCCATCAGCTCCTGGAGGGCGCAGTCACAGTGCCAGGGGTTATGGTAGAGGCGTGTCTTTGCGCGAGTGGTGCCGAACTCCTCCCTGCTGGCCTGCCTCAGCTGGTTGTGTGAGAGGTCCAGCAGGCGTAGCTCGGGCCCCAGGTGCCGCAGGGCCCCCGAGGCGAGCGAATCGATGCGGTTGTGGGACAGGTACAGGTCACGCAGGTGGACCAGGTCACTGAAGGCACTCTCGGGGATGTTCCGGATGTAGTTGCGATCCAGGTGAAGGGACACAGTTTCTGGTGGTATCCCCTCTGGGATCTCTCGCAGCCCGGCGTCAGAGCACAGCACCGTGGCCGTGTCCCAGGCGCAGTGGCAGCTCTCCGGGCACTGAGGGGACACTTGGCCCCACAGAACCGAGAGTAAGAGCGAGACATGCAGCCATGAATGAAGATCAGCTCCTTTACCTCTCCGTCTTCCTCCACTGACGCTGGTATACATCTCTCCTCACGCCAGCCTGTGCACATCGCCTCACCATAGCACGCTGACACACACCAGGTCCCAATCACACACACACACACACACACACACCAGGAGGAACTGACAGATTGAGAGAAAAAGGGTCAGTGTGGAAAAGATGAAGCTCTCTCTTTTTACAAACCCTTCAAACACATGCAATCAAAGTACTGACAGGTGAGATTATGATATTGAGGAGGAGGAGAAAAAGGTCAGCAGGTGAAGAGAGAGTTTTCCTGCATGGAGAGACACTAAGAGGTCAACCATTTCCGCACATCCTTTGTTATTCACCAGCAGTAATGACAGTTAAATTCATCTAATGAGGTTGAAACAGCTCTTCCTGCATTTAAAAGGACATGAGTCATTATCTGGATTCCTCCCTCCCTCCTGCTGTGTTTTTTGTGCATCTCCAATTCAAAACCAGCAGAAAAGCATCACACTACACTCATCAATACGTGTTCATCTCATTTAGCCACTCTATTTATTTCCCCATGATGCCATAGCCCTTTAATCATATTCCATGGGTGGAGATGGAGCGCATTGTAGGGACAGAGGATAGAAAAGGGGGTGGGATCGATAGCCCCAAGTATTGCCTGCTACACTATTAACAGCGAGAACATCAATCCTGCCTGTGTCCCACGGTATCAATAAGTGACAGAGCTGAAGAAAAAAAATAAGCCAGCAGTGGTCTGGTATTAGCATTTGCTCAGTGCACTTGCAGCGAGGAAGTGAAAGTTTTAAAAAAGAAAAGCAATCTGACTAGACTCCCGTGGACAAAGCCACTGGAGAATACATTACATGGGTTATGTGTGTTCAGCTATAGAGCTGATCAGGCTCACATGTCTGACTTCTTTTATATTTAAACATCCTTTTAAATGTCAAGCACTTTCTGCTGTCTCCCTGTCTTTATAATAGTATCAACACCATCATGTGGCTCTATTATCCTGTACAGACAGCATATATTAACAGTGGCCTGGATTTTGGCTGACATGTCTAAAAGTGACTGGATGATTGACTGACACAAGACTGCAAGTTTTGTTGAAATTTTGAGAGGGTACACATATGAAACCCTGTTTCATATGTGTACCCTCTCCCTATGAAACCCTGTTTCATATGTGTAGGCCTGGGGTCCTCTCTGCCAGAACATTTTGATGGGAGAAGGCAAAGAGCAACTTACCAAGACATGGCCCAAAAATAGGCAAATAATAAGTAAAAAGAAACAAGATTGGTTATTCTTTTAAAACTCATTTTCCCTTCTTTTTCTAAAACTTTTTTTTTTTTTTTTACCTTTTTTTCCTAATTTCTTGCAATTCATGGGACATTTCTTGTCCAGTTGTTCATTACCTTTTCCAAATGTTTTCAAAGGAAATCACACCAATTTGCTCAGGTTTCTAAGGGTCAAACAGATTATGAAAGGCATCTGAACGTAGCAAAAGGAAACTGACATTGAATCAGGTTTCAAACACATAATTTCTTGCATTTCTGCCCCTAATTTTGTCTTGTCTGTATCAATTTTATGGTGCAAATGTTTTTCATTTTGTCAGAATCAAATCTGATTTTATGTTTTACTTGGGGGGACAAATGCATCTAAACATTGAAGAGGATGTGTGCCCCACCCCACCCCTCCAAAACCCCCCCAAAACATTACACTACACTATGTACTGACAGCTTTGTGATGTCGATCAACTCGTCCAGTTTGTCTTATGTGAGCAGATAATTAGTTCACTGCTCATAAACTGCCCCGTTATTAACATCCAGAATACAGATGCATGCAAATCCCCAATTAAGAAAATAATTATCTGCTGCATAAATGTGAATGGGAATGAGAAAGACTGAAAGACAGGGGACGGAGAGGGACTCTCAAAGCAAATACAGATGGCACACGTGTGTTACAGCTTCAGCTTCCAATTATTTTAAAGTCCTTATTACTCAAATTACAGAGGGCATCATTTAAATTAGAAAAAAACAGAGACTCGATGCTTTCTGGGTCTGAGTTCATCTTCAGTATCATACCTTACTTTTATCAGATTAACCTGCACTAAAGTCATAACATTTCCGAATTAGTTTCATTTAGACTATTAGGCTGCATTAACGGGGGAAACATGTCAACTGGACTGTTGCAAGGTAATAAAACCCCAGTAAAACAAATTTTACTCTTGTGCAAGCGAGCAGACATCAATCGTGTTTTGCAACTTTTGAATTACAAAAAAAAATGAAGTTTGCAACATGTTTAAAGCTTTCCTGCTGTTCGCCTCGTTAGGTTGCTTTAAAAAGTTGTTGCAAATAAAAGGAAAAATGATCTTTTAAAACTAAGTGCAGCGACAATATAGTCAATAATTATCACCTCAGACACATTATTATAGCAAAAATATAGCCTTGTTACTGGTTTTATAAACGGACATAAATACATAAAACTTACCTGTGGTAGGGTTTCTTGTGAAGTTTGAGATCCAGGAAACGGTTGTGAATTTTCTTTTACACTCCGTTTGCAGTTTTTTCTCGGATGTCTCCCGACAGCAGACAGGACAGCTCTCTCTCCTTCAGCACACAAACTCAGTGAGAAGCATCAGCCGCGGATGGGTTTGGTTTGCCTGCAGACGGCTTCATCACTGCCTGTCGTAACAGAGGGTAGTTATAGCAACACAGATATGGGGCAACTCTCCCCCCGCCAGAGTGCGCGTGTGCATTTGCGCGCGCGTGTGTAAGAGACAAACGTGAGGTGTGTCACCGTAAGTCCTTGCTGTCCTCACACATGGCATCAGTCTCTCGGATTTCTGAGAAGACATTGGTTATACCTCCATATGAGATATTAACTGAATTAGCTATAGGTGTAATTCAATTGTCACAGTCTTCTCTTCCGACAAAATTTGATTGAATCCCAGGCGGGTACAGGTGAGGAGACATTTACGCTGTACATAATAACTACCGTTTTTTACCTGAAATATGAAACCTCATCTGCACTATGTGTAAGGTTATGGAAAAATATTCTTTTCCATGTGCAGCTGTCATAGTAAGACAAACAGGAATAAATACGGAGTGATAACGCTTAAAGAAAACATTAAAGGGAAGGTGTGCCTCCTTCTATAACCCATGTCTTATTCTTTCAGGCCTAGTATCAGAGGTCAATAAAGATTTTTTTTTACCTATATCACTGTGTACAGACCTCAAATCACAGTGATAAATATCACATTAAAAATAAAGATTGACTTGAACATTGAGATAATGCCACTCAGTGTTGGAGGTAGCATTTTAAATGTATATGTAACAGATTACTAGTTAAATGCCTTACCTACTTTATTAAAGTAATGTTACTTATTACATTTAATTACTTTTTAATTACTTCCTAACATTTTCAATGTGTAGTGTGTTGGAATTTGTATCATCTAGTGGTAAAGTTGAGGAACTGAACGTTTCCTGTACGTGCCAAACGTGCAGGAAAACTACAATGGCTGACCCGAAAATGTGAATGACCCAATCGAGAGCCAGTGCTTGATTTTTGCATTTTGGGCTACCATAGAACATGGTGGACTCGTATGAAAGTTTCTCAGTGGCGCATGAAGCCAAAAAAGTTGTGTATAAAATCACACGCATGATCGGCACTGATAAAATGATTCAATTGTGCAGCTCTTCTAGACTTCCAGATTGTTATTGGCCAAATGGATCCAACAGAAAACCTGCTCCGTTGGATATGAACATCTCATACTAAGGCAATGAAAACACAAGTTTTAATTTTTTAAGTGATAATAAACTCATAGAAACAGTTATGAATATTATATTCAATTTCTGCCAATAGATGCCCTAAACACTTAACACTGGACCTTTAAACTGGGCAATAACACTGAAATATGCCCGTAAATATGCTATGCCAAATATAGGCATTCCTGCAAAGCAACAGGTTTAATGTCATATTCTACATCAAGCATACTACAATATTACAATTACATGAATTGTGTGATTTAACTATGTCACTCTGTTGCATGTACTGTAACTAGTTACTCCCCAACAAAGAAACTACTACAGGCATACAAACACATGCGTCCGACCACATGACACGAGGAAACCTTGAGGACCAGTACCAGGGTCAAACATTTCCATATAAATAACAAAAACATACACAGTGACACAAGTGACACATATTGTGTAGAAAAATGATATTCATGGAGATTTAGAATGAGTGCCCTGCTCTTTCTTTTACCATAAGGGGAAAGAAATATCTGCTGCTCTCCAGAAGAGCCCTCAGGGGGGGAGAAGACGTGTCTGACAGCCACGATGGCACCTTGTATTCCTCCTCTGCCTCTCCAGCCTGCCCTGCTCCCATCAAACCTGCTCAAAACTATGACATTTCCGCTCCCAACAAATGCAATACAAAATCCTGCAAGTATAATGAGGAGCAAATTTTTGAAAATGTTTTGCCTTTGACGAGTGATTGTCTCTCTAGTTGCCAGAGACAGGGCAGCAGACAAGCTGAGTTTTGTGTTTTTTTCAGATACAAAACAAAGCGGTGCGCAATAAGACAGCACATGATGACAGAGAGAAAAATTCACCCAACTACGCGGGTCCCTGTGCTGAGAATGAATGGCATGAATTTGTGGCAAGGAAATGGGGGGAAAAAAATAGTCGAGGGAATTGGTTATGTAGTGTCTATTTGGGATGTTCTCAGAAGAAGTAGTTCTAAAAGATGTACATGCCTCGGAGCGGTTTGTTGATGGTGATGTTGACAATGTGAACAGTACTGGAAATCCTGACCTCAGAGAAGTAAAGCCGTTTGGCATCATCTGGTTTGGCTGCAGTCCTCCGAGGGGAAGAGTGAATGAACCTTGCACAAATTGGTAAATAGAGAGAGGCAAGCGGAAAAGATCTGACAGCCGGTGGCAAAACAGACTCCTCCAAGACACAGAGTGCAGGCATGGTTATGATTTTGGCTATTATCTATGTCATGAAAAAAGCAAAAACCAGAGAAGGTGTCCTTGCTGCCAAGAATGCAGGAGGGTGTGGGAGAGAGAGGTAAAAAAGCTGAGGAGCATTTCTTGTAACTAGCCTGTCATTCTCTTGGGACTGAATCCACTGACAACAGGTCAGGCTGGGGGCAGGTGTTCTGCTGAGACTCTTAGCAGCCATTTTTCCACAGCGTGGCCAACTGGGACTTGCCAGGGCTAGAGATGTCTAAAACTGCTTACGACCGAGAAGCAGCACAAAGGTTTGGTCTGCTGCTGTGTCGTTAGAAACCACAACAGAAAAAAAAACACCCCTGCTGACAAAACAAAGTATTACAAAAAATGTTGCTTTGTTGGTAATTCAGGGGACAGTAAATGACTCGGTGCTGGCAGGTTTGTCCAGTAATGCAGGGGGAAAGAAACAGCATAGGCTAAAACTAACAAATAAATGCAGAAGGTTTGTGAGAGCACTTTGAATTTTAAAATACAGTCAGAGGATCTTGTGATTTTCTGAGCCCAGCAATCAGGCAAGTGCACTTGATCATGAATAAGTCTCAAATTGTGCATGCAAGGGTAAAGTGGTGACTCAAATCAATAGATATAAGGATACTGCTTTCTATCTCATGTTTCTCTCAAAGTGTCTGCAATTACAACGCTATAGTGAATGCACCTTCGCTGTCTTTATGTGAGGCGAAGGATGGGAAAAAGGTTTATCTTCTGCATCTCCACAAACAGAGATTATAATACAGACCATGTGAATGTAAAAGGCTGTCACAAATGTGTATAGATTGGATTGAGACCTTGGCTCAGGCCCAGCACATTGGAGAGCAGAGTAATAACACTAAGATGTGTGCGAGTGTGCATGTGAAGCAGAGGTAGTGTGGAAAACAAGATGTAAGACGCACGTGCAGCTTTCCAAAGCTTTTAAAAATAGTCAATGCACTCTCAGCTAAAAGGAAAACAATAAGTCAGCAGCTGAAACTTGAGATATAGATAGATAGAAATTAGATGATACATTAAGAGCTTTGCTGTTATGGCCATCTAAGTAAAATATTTGTATTTCTGAGCAGGATCTACTCAGAACATGACAAGATGCTCCGTTTCAATTAAAAGTATCAAAGAAAGATGCACAGTCCGCACCACTGAACACAACGAACAGGGGAAAAGGAAAGAAGCAGAGACCCTGAAAGCAGCAATTCATGAATTATTTTTTCACTCGTGTGACATCTGCACGATGACTCTGGCATAAATGGGAATAAAATGCACAGCAATGAAATTATAGAGCAATATGTTGCGCAGGGCAAGAGCAGCAGAAGGGCAGCCTCGTGGAGAATGCAATAAGGTGAGAGTAACAGGTAGAGAGATAAGGAAGGGAAGAAAATCTGGAGTATTCATGAGAAAATTCAAGGCACATCCCCCCCGACTTTATTACAGGGAAATTGACTGTACAGCGCGTCCCAGTGCCGGTAACCTTGTCACGACATGACTGCCATAAGAAGCACCTCTTTGTGGTGTTCGGAAATTTAATTTCTTCGAATTAATCAGGCCTCATTATTGACGCTTTGATCTGGCAGCCTCCGGAAGTAGCCTCTGCATCTCTTTGTAGTGGCACAGTTAATGTCAGCATGCTGGAAATGAAAGGGTGAACCACTGGCCAGGTGTCTATATGAAAATCGACCCTTGAAAGGTAAGGCCGTGGTATTCACCCACTTTGAAGATGTCGGAGTAGGATCGGCCAGGCTGATTTCCTTGACGGGGAAAAAAGAGAGAGGCGAACAGAATTGGAAAAACAACAGTCACTTTAATGCTGGATTTAACCTGATTAAATGGTTACAGAGTGTAATCCAAATAGTATTTCATTACAAATTAACAAAACAGACCCACATTTATGAGAACAGGGAGATTTAGAGGAACATGACTCAACATTATGATTCAGGAGGAGCCTGTGTTGGAATATAGAAATTTAGGGAAGTGGTCCAAGGTTATCTGGCTGCTATTTCTATACCATCCACCTCCTGGGCAGGCAGAGCAAAACAACATTAGCCCTGACTGGGACGGACAAGCGGCAAGACAACAAACTAAGATTTTAATCCTCGTTATTCTCTCTAAAGACTGACCCCCGAGAACAAAATGTGCTGTTGGCTTCCCTCTCTGACCCCTCAGCTGCTTCCATTTGTGGAGTGAGCGGCGGCCTGCAGCGTCCTCCGGGCCATCTCCAGGGCTCCTTCCTTGCTCTTGTTCCCGCCAATAAAGCCTGAGGCGTGGACGAAGACGCAGCCCTCGATCCCGCTGAGCTCCGACAGTGCTTCATCGCGAACGCCGCGCCACTCCTCTAGCAGGGACAGCCTGCGACAGGAGGACAGAGGGGCAGGATGGCTTACAGATGGACACTGTGTGGTCCGATAGTCACTTCCTGTTGATACTTTGGCAAAACACACTGTACTGTACATTTCTGCACAACCAGGAAAACATCAACTCCAAAACACAGTTCTGGACTGTTGAATAATGTCAACCAAATATTGGTAAAAGAACAGAATAAAGTAAGTAAGTAAGTAATAATGCAACATTTAAACATTTGACTCCAGCCAATGAGTCACTTCTTAAGCAAACAGACATTTAATGAAGATTTGCTTCTCTTCTTTTTATGTGTGATAGTAAAATGAATATCTTTGTATCAGAGAATACATTACAGAAAGCTACAGAAAATGAATTTGCCGTCATGCTAAATTACAGTGATTATCAATGAAAGATGTCTGTTAAAATCAATGCCATTAAACCCAATAAGATTCCATGATTTTTCCAAAACTTTCAAGGATTTTACTAATACCTTAACATTTTCAGTCCTGAAAAAATGAGATTTAGAAATTGCACTATTTTATGACATTTTATTAATCGCTTGAAAAACAACTGCAAAATAATCAATGATGAAATTTCACTTGTATTATTTATTTCAGTGTTGTTTTGCACAAACAATTTTGTTCTGGTCATTTCAGATTTCATGATGAGGAAGACCCAAAGTGAACCGCTGCCATTTAAGGTAAACTGCATGACCTGTCACACACACACACAGCACCGCTACAATCAGCTCTAGAAGACAGACCAATACAAATCAACTCGATTCTTCTCCAGTAATGTGGAAAATCACAGATCGGCACTGTGGTCGGAAAGCCATACAATAGCAGTGGAGTCAACAGGCAATCTAACAAAGTGGGGAAAAGATTGGCTCTGCGAGGGTTCACAAGCTGACCTCGACAAAGTGTCTCTGCGTGTAACGTACGGTGGCTGAAAATTCATAAAAATGTAGAGCAGCTCATTTACCCCCCACTGCATGTGGCACACACTTCTATCTTCAGCCTGGCACGTCATTTAAAACGCATTACCACTTCTCTTTTGTGTGTATGTGCTTTTGTGTCATTCTTGCCTTGATGGGGTTATTATGTCCTATTACCTCACCACTGTTCTTCTTAAAAAGTGTTGACATATTCAGCCGTGATTCTGGTTTTATTCTGATTCATCACTTCACCTCTTGCCCTTTCACTGCTTCTAAAATAAATGCCTGAACAAACTGGCTAAACCTGTTAAAAGTATCAGTTTTTTTAAGTCATGCCAACCTCAGGCGCCTCTTCTTCTCTGTCACATGCTCAATGAATCATGGAGTGTGTACAGTCTAACCTGTCAGAAATAAAGTGACATACGGTTGTCAAGCACGGCTGCATTTTGAGAAATGTTTCCTCTAGTTCTCGATTTTTAAGGGTTCATTTTACAGACTTTCCACTTCCTTTTAAATATTACTGCCATTGTGAATAACATCCTCTAAAATTGTAACACTTAGAGAGTGAGGAGCTTCACAAGTCTACTCCCAATGTTATTATCTCATGTCTACACAATCATGTGCCTATTAAGACCCTCATAGGGCGACCTGGGGAGAAAAGCATAGCAAACCCCTAATCCCTGTAAAATGAAACAACCAATCGATAGCTCCACAGTACGGCTGGAAAACAAGCTCATGAGGAAAGGTCAACAGGGATGATAATTAGAGGAGGAGGAGGAGGAGGAGGGGAGACAAGACTTGTTGTTATGACAGGCCAGGAAGCTCTGATTCTAAAGATGAGCGAAGACAGGTCTAAAAAAAAAACTCCACACAATTAGTAATTTAACCTCTCAAGACCCTTCCTATACCATAACACAACAGATACTGGGAATTAGTTATTTAATTAACAAAAAAATTATTCATGATTTGACACACTGGAGATAACGGGTCATTGAAATATAAAATATTAACTGCATGTCTTTATAGAGCTTAGACTTTCTGTTTAGTCTTCCTCCAACAACAAAAGACACTTGCATTTATGGAGAGGTGCTGAATCCTCCTTCAGCCTGCTGACTCACAGTTCACGGACATCATCTTTGAAATACAGATTTTTCACACTTCACACATTAAACATCCTTTAAAGAGGACCCGTTACTCACTTTCAGGTACGTACTTGTATTTTTGGTTTCTATTAAAACATGGTTGTGCTGGAATACCTGTGTTTACCCTCCGTCTGACATGTATCCCCCCCTTCTGAAAAAGCCCAATCTTTTCTGATTGGTCAGCGTCTAAACTTACAGGTCTTCCGCATCTCTGCACCATCATTTCAGCCGGGAAATGACTGTAACAAAGTATAGCAGCGTTTTCTATCGTTAAAAAATCACTATTAAAAGCTTCTAAACCCAAAAGGACATGTTCCCCTGGGAGTATGGTCCAAAGTCAGGTTGAAATTAACAACATTCAAAACCAAGATTACACGTTTTGCAGCTAACAGTGCGCCTTCAGCCGTGTACACTGACTGTGTATAGCGGAACTTGCTTTAATAAAAATATAACTATAAAATCTTTTTAATACAGCTGTAAATGTTCAGGCAAAAATCCAAAATTGGGGAGAAATAAAAAAATCAGCAACTTAGATGACATTTTTCCTAGATGTTAACATGTAGCTGCATGGAGCATTGGAAACAGAATATTTACAACAGTCTGAAGCCTAAGGTTTTTGCCCACAGGAATTACTATTATATACACGTACCTTATTATTTGAAACTTTGGCCACATTTATTATAAATATCTGTCATGGTAAGATTATGATATGACTTACTATGCTTTTTCTTATATGACAAAAATAAGAAAAAGCATAGTAAGTCTCCTTTGTACATGGGCCAACCTGTGATTAAGCCATGTGACATCACTACAGGGCCAAAGAGGACTGATAAATGCCTAATTTTGCTGGTTTTGAAGAGAAATTATCCCAATTTAAGCTCTTCCTCACTAAATTTTCATTTTTTCCACTTCTTCAAGTCAGAAACATGATGGCATTTTATCCATTTTTAATATATGACATCACACAGATTTCATTGGTGAGTCAATTGACAAAAACTATTTTGATAATCAACAAACATTTTAAATTCATTTTTTACCAGCAACCTTTTTTAACTTTCAGGTTATTTGTGAAGATTTGCTCATTGTCTCCTTCTCATGTCATAGTTTATTAAACATCCATTTGTCAGAAATATAAATGTCAAAATCGGCTTTTAGAAATAGTGGTGGACATTTTTCACCATCTGTCATTTAATGATAATCGACAAATCATTTTATTTATTTCAGGAAACATTTTCTAGCTCCAGCTTCTTATTTGGGAAGATTTGCTTTTTGTGTTTCATTCATGTGATACTTAACTGAATATCTTTAGCTTTAGGACTGCCTGTAGGACATTTAATAGTGAACAGAAAAAGTGATGGTTACATACAGAGTGTGGGATGGGCAGATAAATGTGTGTATATGTATGTTAAAGTGTACATGTATTTGTTTTACCAAAGGAAAAAAAACTGAAAGTAGGGGGAAAGAAATACAATTACTCTGTATTGTTCATCCACATGGGCAGTTACTATTATTGTAAGTACTGTCAGTATATTTTCTGTAAAAAAAAAATAGATAAATAAATAAATTAAGATATTTACATAGTAATAGTAATTGGCAATTTTTACTATTTCTGGACATTTAATAGGCCAAACAAGTGGAAGGGGGGGAAGATAATTAAAAAATCACCAAATAAACATTAGCTACAGCAATAATAGGAGGCACAGCAGATAAGTGTGACAGCAGCCAGTGTGTTTGTCCAGAAATAGAGTTATATGTTCTGGTTAGGCTCAAATTGCTGTCAGCCTACAGTATTATCTTATACAGAACATCTCAGCGGAAGGACTGCTTCCACTCCTATCTTCCTCCTCCCGGCTCACATTTCCTTAGCAATGTGATGCTGATAAAAATAGACCTTTCCCTCCCCTCAGGTGCAGGGTCAGGGACACAGGTGATAGCAACACCCTTTTCGCAGAGTCGGCACATGCCCACTGGGAGGAAAAAGGCCACCCAGAGAAAGAGCCATCTGGAGCTATGTTGTTTTATCCATCTCACAAGCCATTGTTCCCGTGTAGCTCCGCACCAACCGCCGTGTTTGCATTAAATTAAATCTTTGAAGTGCTCTGCCACTCTAAGCAGGTGCCTGTCTTTTTGGTTGAAAGAGCTGCCGCCTGATGAGATTCTGCAGCGGAGTGGAAAAAAGTCTGGCGCAGGGGCAGGGGAGGTTTGAAAGGTGAGACAGGATGGATGACGGGGTAGAAATAGGATTAATGGGGAGAGAGCAAGACAGATGGGAAAATGGAAGAGGGTGATTATGGGACTCGAGACAGAAATACTGTACATAAGAGAGAGAGGCGGAAGAGAATCACTAATGGGAGGGTGAGCGAACCTCGTGGAAAGAGATGGAAATAGAAAGCATGTAATGGAGCAGCCACTGGTCAGATCAAGAGTACAATCAAAAAGCTATTCCACCCTCCTCCTGGGTCTTTGGGCGACCCACTGTGTATCAATAATGAGACGAGTCAAACCCGAGATAAAAGCACAAGAGCACATACTGTCACAGGTTACAACTAAAGAACACGGTGGTCAGGTGGATCTGTGGCTTAGAGACCGACTGCTGTGATACTGAGGTCTTAAGCTTAGCGTGAAGATTATAAGAGATATCACATCTGCAAAGTCAGTTTGATCTATAGAAACCTAAATCACACATTTATCTCAGAGGGCTTTACAATCTGTAAAATATGTACAACAACTATAATTGATTTGGTGAAGGAAAATTCGACAAAACGAAAAAAGGGAGAAACCTCAGGGAGAGCAATGTAGGATGGATTGAAAAACCTTAAATAGATGCCACAAGTAAAAAAAAAGCACAGAAAGAAGCAGCAGTAATAGAGTAACTCTGTGGGGAATCAGAATGAAAACATTAAAGTTACAATCTGTAACATTTTAGATATAAATAGATATACCGCCACACGGTTGTATGTCTCAGTGCATCAGTCAAGTTGCACTTACAGTTTACATCCACGTCTGTCAAAACATGGACGCGTCACACACAACTTCCCCCCGACAGCACAGATCTACACAATCACTACAGTTTCAAGCTGGACACAAAAACATGTTTTATGAGGTCACCATGACCTTTGACCACCAGATTATAATCAGGTCATTCTTGAGTCCAGGTGGACATTTGTGCCAAATTTGAGGAAAGTACCTCCAGGCCATCTTCAGATATTTCATTCACAATAATGAGATGGATGCAAGGCCACAGTGACCTTAACTGTTCAATACCAAATTCAAATCAGCTCATTGTTGAATCCAAGTGAATGTTTGTGTCATTTTTGAAGAAATTTCTCGAGGCGTCCTTGACGTATCCCATTCACAAGAATGTGCCGCATGAAGGGACAATTTTTAATCTCTGTCTTTTTGATCACTGTTCACTCTCCTAATGGTGTATCAGAGCTGTGTTAATTTACAGCTAATGCAAATCAAACTCTTCCTGTCACTGATAAAACACATGGTGACTTTTATTCTGAAGTAGTCAAAGGAATCGAAATGCATTTGTCACAGAGGTTAGTACATAAAGCATAATACTGAGCACAAAATGAGTGTTATAAGTTAGAGTTTCAATGCATAAGTTTGATATAGGTTAGACAAATTTCAGACTTAATTTACTCTCATTTCCTAATTGATTTTCATAAAAAACGTTTGCTCAGGGGAATTTCTACAAACAGAAAACGCCTTGAATCCAGTAAGTGGAAATTATATAGAAAATGTCACTGCTGTAGAAATAATTATTTTCTCGTTGACACTTATTAATAAACCTACATTTTCTACTACATTTTCCCTCTGGGTCATTTTGCATTCTAGGTGAATGAAATTCGGTCCCTAAAATCACCCAGATGTGGGGTTGGGATTAACAGATATTATATAAATCGCAATAATTACCCACCCACAAAAAAGAGTGATTGAAAGCTGAATGATTTGTGCTCCGGGGGAAATAACAAATAAGAGTGACGATGTCAGACAATGCGGTTCTATTTAATTTTATTTTGTGTAAACCCAATTAATTAAAAACAACCCTGAACGACTGCTGAGCACGCTGCATACAAAAAGTTTGCAGGTTCTTTTATAATTAGTTACACGAGTGAAAGAGGTGAGAGGGCACTGTACGCTCAGCGCAAGCAAAGATGGAGGTGAAATAGAGAACATTTCAATTTCCTATGATTCATACAGCTTGGACATAACCACACACACAGAAAACTGAGTCTGCGACTTCATCAGACAGCGGTGAGAAGTATGCAATTCTGTCACTGAGTAAATAAATTTAAAAAAAAAAGATGTTAACGAAAGAAACAAAAAGGTCACAGAGATTTGTGTTTGAGAAGTGAGGGAACCCACTGTGTCGTCCTGCTTTGTTAGAGAAATACCAGCCATTGCTGCCGCCTAATCCACCAGCCTAATCTCCATCCAAAGTGGGCAAACTACACCAACGATCTCTGACAAGTTAACTGTGTAACTTCAGGGACTGTTCGTTATTTATGAAAGGGGAGAAGGTGGTACAAAACAGAAAAGGCATATCAAATATTTTTTTTCAGCACTGAGGAGGGACCTTTTGGCTTAGGGGAGCGGAGTAGAATTTTAAATGGTTATATTTTATATTAAACACCCCTGAATCACAAAATCTGCCAGCAGACTTGAAATCATATTTTCTTTGCAGAAAATACCAAAATTACACAATTTATTACAGCCAGAAACTATTAAATCTGATTTTATGGCATCAGATTTTCACATTTCTGACAGTCCTCTAATACATCATGAGCAGTGAACTTTTGTCAGGAAAACAAATCTATACTAAAAATAGGGATATTTCATGAAGTCATACTTCATTAGGTAGCTACAGCTGATCTAATGTGCTGTCAGTGGTTTCTGTTATTTTAACCAGCTACCATTGGATGAAAATGATGTTCATCTCTACTCACTACTAATATTCTTCCACATCAGTGCACATGGTGAAGACTCACTGCTACCTTTTTGAAAAGCAGAGATAAATATCAAACAGCATAAGTCAAGAAAGCAACATAACAGTTGGACAGATTTTCTGTACCAAATGCAGTGTTGAGTCAGTGAAAGATAAAACTGAAAATGTCTTTTGTGGATTACAATGCGATAAAGCAAGTATCTCCACAGAAGATACAGAATAAGCCCGTGGCACATTTCCTCGGTCATACATTCATAATGTGTGCTGTATGCTGAGAAGCAGTCAAACAACACACCAACGATGGTACTCCAGAGGGTATGCTGATGACGTTATTAGAGCAGAGTTGTGGGTTGGAGTGTAAGAGGCTTCTCACATAAACAATTCCCCTCAAGAGGTACAAGCACAGACTTCAGAGGTGTTAGCCATCTGACAAATTCACACAGAGGGTCTTTGTCCTGTCATCACTGTCATTATGTACAGAGAGGCAAGACAAGAATGCTAATGTGACTTAATGAGCATGGATGGAGGCATCTTTTGCTTAAGTGTCAGGCTTGAGGGTTTGAGGGACCTCATTATTGCTAAAAGATTCAGAGATGCGCCACAACAACAGCAGCAGGGACTGGTGCACAAGGCGAGGAAAGATTTATTTATATGTATAAGGGTATAAGGGTTTATATGCTTTATGAGTTTAAAAGTCCATGAGAAGAAAAAAATTAATGAGCAATTCATGAAAGGAAGGAAAACATACAAGAAAATAAAAGTATCAGAAATAAATAAAATGTTAATTAAAGTAACAGCAAACACATTACTTTAACAGCAATTAGAGTTGAAGCAGAACTCCAATATTCAGGATGTTTGTTTTGGATTTCTGATGAATAAAAACTAAATGTTGCTCTACTTGTTTTATGAGCAGACCAGTCCCAGAAGAACTGAGATTTCTGGAGAACCAGAAAACATAGCTATTTTTTCCATGATCAATTTAGTGCTTCATAAACAAGTAAAAGTGTTTTTTATTCAATACTTTGACACAGATAGATGGTGCAGTGATCTGAGAACTGGATTTATGTCCTCCACTGACTGAAAAACTCAACTGGCAGCAAAGCGGTTCCAAAGCGGTCATCCAGAGTACGAAAAAATAAACATGGGGACCAGTTTTTTTTAATCATAATAGCGGCGTCACTGTAAGTTTTCATAGTATGCATAGTATACTGCGAAGTTTTGCCAGCTTCCAATTTCTTAAATCTGTGACTTAAAATCGAGTGACTTAAAAACTCGCCATTGACAGTAGCTTGACAGTTTGAAAATGGCAGGTTTATGCAGGATGTCCCATGTCACACAAGTGACATTTCTCTCTGACCAATCAGAAATCTGCAGTGTTTTAAAGCCACCTTTTTAGTATCAGCTCAGCTCAGTTGGAACCTCAATTGAGGTGGTGCCAAAAAAAGTCCCAGATAGCACGTGCAACTTTTGTTAATGGAAAACCAAAAAAGAGCAAGTCAAGTTGAGTCGTGCCGTACCATGCAAATGAAATGCGGTATTAGTGTTGGTTCAGTAAGGAATCATGGGTAAATTTGTGACAAACTGGCTGTTAAAATGGTGGCCTGACTCTTAACTACACCAACATTGCTGATTTGATTGTAAGTAGTCAAAGAGAGGGATTCAACGTGACCTTTCTTCTTTGTCAACAAAAAAATCTTTGTTTAACTTGAGAACTCTGGCACATCCAATTTCTGACTTTTTTTCAAGCTCTTATTGAAAGATTAGATGGGATTAAAAAGACTCAAAGGTGAGTAACTTTTAAGTGGCCCAAATCACGCACATTATGAGAGGATCATGAGTGGTAAATGGTGAATATTTAATTGAAGAGACTCCGCTGCTCAATAAAGCATGAATCTCTCATTCATTAAAATTCAGCCTCAGAAAAATCTGCAGCATTGGTAAGTAAGAGGTTGTAAATAAAAGTGTCAAATTGCCCAAAAAGCTGGCGTTGTATATCTGACTGCTTGCTGTATTTGGAGAGAAGGCTGTAATACACATTAGAAAAAGACAAACACCTGAGTGAGAGGGGCGGGTATGGAAAAAGGGCTCAGGTGTCTCTGTTGAGGTGTTGAGTGTTTACATCCTTTCAACTCCTCAGAGAGAAATGTGAGAACAAAACCCCTGCTTAAACTAAAGGATCATCCTCATCCTACAAACAAGCGTTTCTATCCAAGCAGGAGTTGATCTCTCACAGGACGACATGTCAATCCTCCGTGAGCAGTTGTCAAATGGCCCGATAAGCATGAAAGCTAAATCATACATCACGATTCGTCTCCATCACCAGAGCTCAACTCATTCCAACACGTCTGGGAGACTGTGAAGCTGCGCTTGTGGAGCTGTGCCTGTCACTGTCTTTTCCACGAACGTACAACAAAAATCCCGTCTGGAGAACTTCTTGTGTGTGAGTCAGTCTCACAGCAGTCCTGCGAGTTCTGCATGTTTAATTTATGCCAAGGTAACTCATGCGAGCTGCTCCCTTCGTACATGATATCATATCAGATCAGTTGTACCTCACGAAGCAGAAATGCCATTTAAATAACCTTTAATTAAATCTATCTAAAAATAACCTTCAGGTGAAGTCGCACTTGTATTTATGTATTTAGAAAAAGAATTAAAATACCTGTTCTGGAAGGTGTTGAGTCCAGCGGGGACGCACTGGACCCTCCACTGTCCATTCTGGTCGGCGTAAAGGACAAACTTGATTGGCGTCTCCACCTTGAGCTCCTTCTCCAGGGTAAACAGATGCTCCTTCCAGGGACACCCGCCCTGGGAGAACAACACCACCTCCCCACTGGGATCTACCTGGAAATGAGACGAGAAACGTAAAATTGTGTTTTACTAATGTGCAAGATAAAAGACAGCAGAGCCACAGCAGCAGTCTTCTGTGTAATGTAGGATTTCTTAGAAAAAAAATGACAAATATTATATTTAATGCTTTACAGATCAATTGAAATTTGACATAAACAATATAAATGGGTCCATTTGTACTTCCTGTTAGAGTGTGTATACATGCTGCACCTGGGCAAGTGTGTGCGTTTGAACTCTGCCTGTGTACACTGAGCAGACTTTACGCACTTGTCCAGATGCACGACTCGTCCGTGTGTGAGACCATTTATGAAAAATCTGTTAAATTATGTATGTTTATGTTTTAAATAGTAAGGTTTAAATGTATAATGTATAAATGAGACTTGAATTACTCTGCAACAGAGTTTGTAAACTGTTTATTTTGCAGTTAATAAACGCAGACCTCACAAATTCAATTTAACACAAGGTGAACACCTGATGTACACATGATGATTTTGTGGGTGAAGTACTGAACTACTTTACTGCTCGCAGTCTTTAAAAATAAGGTTACATGAATGATGGACAATCAATTATGACAGCTTCAGAAATATCTTTATTCGGGACCTATACGTGCCAATTTACAATGTTTAAAAGGACAAAAATAAATTTGACAGTCTTGTACCTGATGCCTCCCATTTACAGCTTCCTCCACCACCGCACGAGCCGGCAACCAGGAGGACTGGTAGTACTCCAGACGGTCCAGAAACTCCTCCCCAACCATCTTCATAGCCTTTCTGAAACCCTCCTGATAAAAAAGTTCACACATACAGTACATGCATCAAATTAAGTGGAAGAATGAGATATTAATACTGTATCTTTGAAGCAAGAAGGCGAGTGCAAAATACTGTATTGTAAATCTAAATTTGGACAAACAGCTTTTTCTATAGAGGGCTCTATGAACTCTGGAACACATTACCAACTGAAACCGAATTGATTCAAGACTTAAAATCTTTCACAACAAAGGTCAAGTGCCGGTTTAAAGCAAACCAGAGCTGTACGCACTCTTAGCAAATTGCACTGAAACGTTTTTTCAGTGCAGCTTCAGTGTATTATTTGAAATGTATTGGTGTATTTTGGCATGTGTATTTCAGCATATGTATTGTGGTATGTGTATTGCAACTTGTGTGATGTGGTATATGTTTTGATGTACATATATATTGTGGTATATGTCCTGTAGTATGTGTATTGCAGTATGAGTATTTTCATTGTGCCTTCCATGTTTGTATTGTAGTGTGGTTTTATAATGTTCGAAACTCAATATTTTAATAACACTGTAGATCTATAAGATTTGAATTGATAAACTCTATGTACATCGGTCTCATACTCTCAACTGGAAATTTGTTAAATTGCATCCTTCCTATCAAAAAACTCAAATACAAGTTCAGTCTTTCTGACTACAGACTTGACCTAATAAGTGAATTTAATGAATAAAAACTGCTAATTTTAGTTCATCCACCTCTGTATTTCAGTACAGTTTCATGTCAAATACTTAAAGTGAGACTGTGTGCCAGATAAACCAAACATCTCCTTGCAGCCCTGCCACATCTGCCTCCTGTCATGTCCTGCAGAAAACTCAGTCTGACCTCATTCTCTCATAGTCTCGTGAGCAGAAACTCAAGAGAGCATGAGAAAGAAAGACAGACACAAACATATGCTATCACAAACACATGCACACACAGACACGCACAGTTTGTCAGGCAGACGTCTGATCTGCATGCATCTCATTGTGGAGGTGTCCCTGAATTTTAACAGTCGTGGATGGAAAGGATGAAAATCCATTAAGTTGTTCAATTATCACATACAGCCACTGTGGAGAGTTCACCGGGCCAGTCTACCTTTAAAACAGTTTTCTATAAAAAGCCTTTCTCCTTTTTTTCTGATGCCTCTGAGCTATCTTGCCTTGCGGTGTGAGTTCGTGGGGGACTGGGAGGAAAAGTGCCAAGCCAAGAATCACAATCATGTGAATTGAAATGCAATAGGCCAGCTACTCCACAGAGACAGCCCCAATGATGGAAAAAAATGGTTACCATGTATAGAAAGCTAGACTGCAGGTATCATCATGCAGGAAACAGGTGCTGGCTCCCAGCAGGCATTCCCCTCCCGCACTAATGACAGAACAGTCACACTCGGCTTTTCTGCCATTTCTGGGTCTCTGTTGTTTCTGCACAGCTCTGAAAACTGACTGAGCTGCCTTGCACTTGTTCACTGTTGCCTGCTCTTATCTATCTTGCATTTTTGTTTCACTGCAGGTTGTCCTTTGTGTGTGATTATAATTAATGATGTGACAAAAAAGCCCTTTTTTTACTATCAATATGAAGATGTCAAACAAAGACTTCAGGTAAAGGTCTCATCCATGTGACAATAGACAAGGTACTGAGTCATCAACAACAAAGTTTCCTTGAGCTGATGTTTTCTGTTGATGACTGGTGTAATTTTGGTTTTAAAGACTTCTTTGTTGTTCAACTTAACAGCTCACCTCAAACTCAAGAATATATAATTTTTTTCATTATACCTGTAGTGCTGTTTATCCATCTAGATTGTTTCTGTGTGAGTTTTCGAGTGTTGGAGATATTGGAAGCAGAGATGTCTGCCTTCTCTCCAATATATACGGAACTAGATGGCACTCGCCAAAAAAAAGACATTTGATAAACTCAACGGTAACGTCTCTTTCCAGAAATCATGACCTGGTTACTCAAGATAGTCCACAGACCTTGTTGTGAGTTAGATTCCATTAACGTTTTGATCTTGCATGAGCATTTCATCCATGAATAGGTGCATGCTTCCTTCTGTGCAGGTTGGTGGGTGTAATTCGGTAGACAGAAAATAGTTCCTACATAAAACTGCTCACAACAAGGTCCGTGGATTATCTTAAGTAACTAGGCCATGATTTCTGGAAAGAGACATTTCTGTTGAGTTTTTCAAACATATTTTTTGGAGATTTGGCCACAAGCCATCCAGTGCCATTATATTAGAGAGAATGTAAATGCCAATATCGCCAAAACTCAGCAACTCACACCCAAAAAGTAAAAATATGTATTTTTGATATGAGGGTGAACTTGTCCCTTTAACTTTCTGTTTTTTGTTGTTGTCTGTCTGGGATCATGTTGGATATAATGGGGCTTCAACAAACAATAAGGGGATCAAGTGACTGGTCAATTTACAAAAAATAATGAGCAACTACTATGATAAATTAATTAATAATTAGTAATTCTTTGAGCAATAATGCCAAATGTCAATCTTTCCCAAACCAATGATTTGTTGCTCTTCTTTTACATTTTTTTTTAATTAACTAAACAAATAATTGTGAAACTAATCACCATAATAATTGATAATAAACACAGTTGTTGTGGCGCCTTAGAAATTTGTGTTCCTTAATTTAACATGTTATCACCTTGGATTCAATGTGTCTTGTAGCTAAAAATCCCCTCTTTGGATGCTAAATGTCAACTCTGATCTGAGTAGAGCAAAAGAGAAAAAAGGCATTACGCCTGTTTAAGTCCTTTGAATAATCTGGCAACCATTAAAGAATTTGTTTAGCATTACAGAGTTATGTCGTTTTTTTCCCCCTTAAACAGATATAATAATTTACCCAGCGAAATACTGTCCTCAAGTCGTACTGTAGGATGGAGGCGATTATAAAACACATTTATTGTATCCACAGAGCAGAGCCTTTGATGGTCATAAAACCTGCTGCTGTTCAGTATCCCACTGTTATTGAGGAAATCTTGATGTATACCATAGCGAGGGAAACCTGATTTATTCTTGTGAACACAGTTTTCACACATTCTCACACCTCCCTCTAATGAAATGTCTTGCAATGATGCAGAGACATTCACTTGGTATATTCATCAACATTAACTCCCTCGACTAAATCTATCCACTTACCCTGTAATCCTAAAATCCAAAGGAAATAGGCAATATCCGCAAACTGAGGGGCATTTTTGATGTTTCATTCCTTGTAAAGTCATGTGGCTTTAAAATTAAAACTACAGGCACTCTCATATCTTCTTATATAATCTGACATCACAGACACATTAAATGTAACCCGTGACCTTAAGTTTAAAAGACATATGATAAAAATGCTGCATCAGAACAGTCTGTGTGCTAAGTACAAGTACACATTCACACTCGTGCAATTCCTCACCTCAGTGTCCTGACTCTTGCTGTTCCAGCGTGGGTTCAGGTGGCCGACACGTGCGCTCAGCGTGGTGGAGACAGAGTAGCGGGCCTCCCCATCACACTGTGAAATGCCGTTGTCTACAGCATCCACTTCCTCCACGAAGTTCTCATACATCTGCAAGGAATTGAAAGAGACACGTGGAACGAGAGGTTAGGAAACTGTAATGACATGGGGAATGGCTGTTTTATGTTTATGCTAATTTTAAAAAGGAAGAATTGACTGTCCCTTTTTCAAGCCAGAGAAGTTAAGGAAGACGGGACTTTCAGGAGAGAGCAATGTACTGGGATTACATTATTCTGATTGAAATCCATTTGGTCACAGTGTGTGGGCAGTTACTGAGGGCTAAAGTGCACAGCTCGGTCGTTAAACCAAAAGGAAGAGACAAATTGCTTCTATTTTACAGTTCAATGGCAAACCTCCAGAAAGATGTAGAAGAGGAGCAGAGAAGTAGAGACATATTTAGGGCTGAAAAGCCGACTCCTCAGTACATCGGAAGGCCAATCACCAAACAGCTGACACTTTGCAAGTGGCTTACAAGTGGAACTAAGTTTTGGGGCACAGATAGAGATTCAGTTTATCTAAACTGGCTGAGGACAAGACATGCAACATCATAAAATAAATAAAGCCCCAGCTGTGAGTAAAAGGATTACATGGGGCTTAAACAAACTGTCACTTCAAAAGGCAAATGATAATATGAGTTAATGGTGCTAATATTTATGGTGACCTATGATTCGGCTGGATTAATGTGCCTGGCCATCATAATGTTTTGTGTGCTGTGGCCTGGCAGAGGAACTTCGCCACATCCTGTCTGCATCTTTTTTTAATACACTCTACTGCAAACTGTGTGACAAAGGCTAAATGTCACAAACTAAACTTTCATGATAAATAATCTCCGTGTTCTGCACACAGGGACCAGCAGTGAATGTAAATGAGTGCATTTATTCTACTCAAGTACAGTATTTAAGTATGATGTTCAAGTACTTGTAGTTTTATAGAGTATTTCCATTTTCGACTACTTTATACTTCTACTCCATTACATCTCAAGAAGAAATATTGTACTTTTTTTTTTGAATGAGTGTATTTCTACTCTATGACTTACTACTTTTACTTGGAGCTACAGTTAATAACTTTCAGAAAAACATCTTTGGTCATATTTACTGAACTGTCACCACATGCACTCAGTATTATATGAGACAGAGAGTCTGTGAAAAAAAATAATGTCCCTCCACCTCCTCCTCCTCTTGCCTCTAATACCATTTGTTAAAATCTACTGTAGTTTACGATAAACAGCCACTCAGAGCTGAGGAGTCTCTAACACAGACTTGGCAGCTGCATTAAAAAATATAAAATTTGAAATATTTTTAAAAGATTTTTTTTTCACAGATCATCTTTCTCTTGAACTTCAGCAAAAATGAAAAAAGGTGACTTTTATTATCACCGACTGCAGCTTAAAAGGTCCAGTGTGTAGGATTAAGTGGAATCTAGCCAAAAGGTCGAGGACTGAAACTTCTCCCATGTGTGAAGTGTGTAGGAGAGCTATGGCGGCCAATGTGAGAACGCAACTGTAGGTAGATATAAAAGGCCTATTCTAACATAATTAAAACGTAGCAATTTTTATTTGCAGGTGTTTATAAATAATGAAAACATAGTAATGGATATAATATTCAATTTCCACCAATATGTTCCCCCTATATTTGTTTTTGATGCGAAGGCGGCGAGGGGAAGCATCTGTCTCCAGTGTGCTGTGAATAAAACACAATGGTCGCTAATCCACTGCCGGCTATAAATCAGTTATCTTCCTCCTCTCACCTTGTCAAAGAGCACCTCCAGCTGCTTGTCGCCCTCCTTCAGCTGCGTCAGCTGGGCCAGCAGCTGACGACCAAAGTGTAGGTAGACCAGACCGGCTGAGCTGAGCTTGGTCACCCATGGCTTCTCTGGACACAGACTGTGGAAATTCTCCGCAAAGGTCCTGAACAAAGACAAGACATTATGTTAGCCGACTGCAACAGAAATAGAAATTGCCTTTTAACAGGAAGACAATATTCTATTCACAGTGGGTGAAAATGGTCATTGTATTAAAAAACTGCCCAGAGCTTGTACAGTATGTACAATGTCAGCCAATATTGCTCAATATTAAGTGGTTTATCTGACTCAAACTAAATGAGGGCTATAACTAATAAATCTTTTTTTACTATCAAATTATCTAGTGACTTTTTTTTTCAAATGATTGATTTTAAAAGGGAAAACATCCTAAATAAAGAATTCCAATATGTTATTGCCAGGGCCTTGTAAAGTTCAATTATTATTTGTGAAGATGAGCTACTGTCTCTGTCTAAGCCAACAACCACAGAAGTCTGAAACATGTGAGTCTGTTGTTGCTTCATAGACAATGAATGGGAGTCTGCTTTTGTGTTTTTTTTATACCCAAATGAGCTTTATTCTATTTAGGTCTTCTCAGTTCTGAAATGGAAAATGTGCCCATATACTCAGATCATTCCCAGTGTCATCTAGAACATCTTTCACCACTCACTGTCTACGGAGCAGCTCTAGACTTTATGTGACACAAGGTCAAAATTGGAGTTTTAGCACTCTAGTTTTTAGATTTGCAAGTGTTGTTCTTCTTAACTAATATTTTTGGACTGTCCACAGGAATAACATAAATGTATTCTGAAAATGGGTGTAGTACCTTATTAATTATTTAAATGCCATATTTTTGTTGTAAACTGAATATCTTTGGCTTACGGCTTGCTGGTCCGACACAAAAAGAAATTTGAAAACATAAGTTTTCATAAGTAGGGAAACTCTGATTGATATTTTAAACTACTCTTAAACTACGTTTTTCACATTTTATAGACATAACATTTAATCAAGAATGGAAATAATCAAAAATCTATTGCCTCCTTAACAGATTTAGCAGTGAAGAGAATTAGAAGAGTTGCTTTGCTTATGTAATTTTTTAATTAAATCAAATTATGAGCTTAAGTGATCACTTGTTTGCCAGGTGTTATAGCAGTACTGACTACCATGTCGCTAACATTTAAAGGAAATGTAAAAGAGCTTGTAGTAAAAAGTAAGAAACACTACATAGTCTATAGGCAGACAATATCTAACCAGTCAATACTAAAGCCAAAGCTCAGGACATTAATCTTTTGAAATCTGAGAAAATCGAGAGAAGAAGGCAATGAGCAATTTAACAAGAAATGACCCAAAATATAGCAAGAAATTGGTGAAAAGCTACAAAAAGCCTTTAAAATAATGATTATAAAAATTGTTAAACATTTATTCGCTAGCTTTAAAAAATAGAAATTCTAAATCTACTAAATCTTGCAATTTGTAGTTCATTTCTTGCCAAGTCGCTCATTGCCTTTTTTCCATTTTTTTAAAGAGATTAAACCAATCTGCTCAGAGCTCAGAGGTTTATATACTTTTGAAAGACATCTTATTGCAGCACAAGAAAAGTAATGTCAATCCAGGTTTCAAAAGGTTTAACATCAGTGTTCTGCTTATAAACAGACCATTCAACTTATATTATGGGATGTCAATCAGATATCAATAAAAGGCACATGATCTGCACAATGACTGTACAGCTTACTTGATGTAGGAGTCTGTGGTACAGTCCGATTTGGAGTAAAAATCCTTTATTAATTGATTAAAAAATAATGCATTTTTACTTAGAATCAGAGTTTCAGACTGCAAATGTATACCATCGATTTCTAGATTACGTAAGCTGGACAGCCATTGTTTTTAATTCTTATGTGACTACTTGCCCAATGCTTGAAGAGAGCCTTATTTTTGAACTATCACTTATTGACTTGACCAAGTGCAGCTCTCTCTGTTTCTTTCTTCATTGTCAATAAAAGGGGACTTGAATCCATAAATGCTCTTCAGCTTCAGAGAGCGTGTTTGCATTGACCAGAGAGAGAGCGAGAGAAAGCGTGCTCTGGCGTGAGAACACGCGAAGAAAAACCACCGGAGGTCTCTCCTCAGCCACGTGCTGAGATGGGTGGGCTCCAGCACCCAGCCACCGCTGGTCATTTAATTCAGGCTTAATTAGGATGCTTGGGCTGCAGCACAGCGGAAAACAGACCGTCAAATGAATGAGTGACATGCTAGGGAAGCAGGGGGTAATCACAGCCATTAAAGGACTAATTGGCCAAGCTGAGGCATTTCTATGCTGATTATCAGGAGATGGAAGTGAATGAGCGAGAGGAAAATGATAGATTGAAACGGAGAATGGCTGAAGAAAATTTCCAGCACACCAAGGAGAGTTCCTCAAACGACTGGTGTGAAGTCAAAGATGGCAAACTAGCATTTACCACATAGGACGAAATCAAGGTAAAGTGGGGGATAAAACCAAGAGCTGGGATGATTTTGGCAAGAATTGAGTATTACTGACTACGATTCCCGTACTGCACCAGCTGCACCACATCCTTACGCTTATTAGAAAGAATGGCTTTATTGCATCCTGTGTGCACAAAATGATGCTGCATGAATCTGTCCCCTACTTGACGCCTCAGAAGAGATATTCAAGCACCTTATGAAAAGACTGTTGTAACTGGTCAGTAATTTCCCATCATTCTGAGCACAAAAGTCCCATAAGTGATGGGAAAATTTTCTTGCAGAGAGAGAGTTCCTGTGGCAGAGCAGTTTGGGCTTACATAAGCTTTAAAGTCGACTTTTTTTTTTAATCAAAATAATGTGACAAGATGGGCTCTTCAGCTTTAACTCATCGCTCCTGTCATAATGACCTTGGTCTGTGTTTATTTCATTCATTGAGAACATTTTGTCCATCTATGCCTCTCTGACTACTGCTGTTTTCCTTCTGGTTGTAAACAAGCAAAGGTCGAGGAACGCTCCTTTCTAATTCAGTTAGATCTGACTGTGACCCTCAGGACTGTAGAGACGACTACATGACTTTATAGCGACACTTCAGAAACTGTAATGTCTCTGACTCTCTGCTGATTTAACCCCTTCTTTTCGCAGGATTAGTAAGATTTGAGAACAATTTAATATTTGTAAGCCAGTGCTATAAGACTGGGGTTGGCATCGATCCTTCCGTATTAGATTTTTAGGAGAGGAATTATCAATGTATTCATTTTTACTGTGTACACACGTTGCATTAAATATAAGATGTAATTTATTGTTACAAATGATACATCATATACAGTATATGTGTTGATCACCAAGAGAAAACTTTAATGCCACATTCATTTAATGGATTTATGTGTATGGAGGACTATTAGGGCCAGGCATAAGAGGAAAACTGACATGTGGAAGTTCTTTTTTTTTGTTGCATTACCAGAATAACGTCAAAAAGTGGAGAACAGAGCATTCAATATTGTTTGTTCTTGCATTATGGGAAGAAAATCGAAATCTTTCCAGATTAAAGTCGAAGTTTTAAGACAATCCCTGTATTCCTTTTTACTGTGTACAAATTTTAAGTCAGATATAGGATGTAAATTATTGATACAAATGATAAACAGAGTATGTGTTGATCACCAAGAAAAAAATGTAAAGAATAGTGTAAGTAAAAGTACTTGAGCCAGGCATAAGGGGAAGAAATGAGAGGAGAAAGTTCTTTTTTTATTTTGCATTACCAGAATAATGTCAAAAAGTCAAGGACTAAGTGGAACTTTCAGTATTAGTGAAAGGGATATAAAGGGGAAGGATTTCTTTTTTTGCACTGAGAGAATTATGTCTAAATGTCCAGAATAAACTTGACATTTCAGTTGAACTTCAGTGAATAAATTAAACAAACCTCTACAAAATGCCTTGTGTAGATAGATTGGGGAAATTGTTCTTCAGAATCAGTTTTGGAAACAAAGAAATTATTTCTCTTATAGCGCATAAACACAGTTTGGTGATACGTATAAGGACTTTCAAGAGATTGTGCAGAAAACTTCATCTGTGCAGAAGAGGAAACAGCACAAACTTGGAAGAGGTGGCTGCATTCGTGCGAACTGAAATGGCTGGTAATGAGCAGAAGTGAGGGGAGTTGACTTTTCTCCTCATTGACTCTGTCTTGTCAAAATGCAAAAAAATACTACTAAAGATCATTTTCCTCTGATTTTATTTTTTCTATATTCTCTAATAATAATAGTAATATTTGTTGTTAAATCAATATTTGTTGTATTTTGACCATGCCCTGCCCTATGGCTTTGTATTGTTTTTTTGTTATTATTATATGTTTTGTGCTCCATACCATGTCATTATGGTCATGAACCATATAAATAAATGGAAGCAAAGTTCAAAGAAACCTCCTCTACTCATTTTTCCGTTACTGAGACCATGTTATCATGCGTTATGCAGTTTTGGTGAATACAAGGAAATGATGACTCCACAGCCAGTGAAAGAAACTTGAATGATGTCACAACACAAAGGTGTTTAGCTATTACATTTCTCTGCTGGTGGAGCTACTGCAAAATGCTGACCACATTCATCATTGTTGCAAAAATGTGTTTGCTTGCTTTATTTTTTTCCCTGAGTGGGAGCAGTGAGTGCAGTTTCTACTGTGAGCGACCTCACACACAGTCTCTACCAGATCTAATCCGTTGTGCTTTATTAACCTTCAGTCAGTATTTGGAGAACATTTCTCATGCCTCCGACTCTTACAGCCTCTTCCCTGCTTAAGGAACTTATAAGAAATGTCAAAGATAAAAGTTTTCCATAGCTACAGTTTCTCACATTCCTCTTTTTTTGTCTTCAGGTTTGAGTCTGAGGGGAAATCATTGGTAATCACATTAACTAAATAGTCTTTTCCAAAGTTTGGATTAAAGACAAGAAATTATTCCTTATTAACTGTCTTTGAAACTGTTTTTAAAGGAACAGTTCAACATTTTGGGCTTTTCTTGGCATAAAGACTGGAGACGGCTAGCTTGGTTTTGTCTGAAGGACTACTTCTTGTTTTGCGGGGACTTTTTCCTGAATGGTCGCAGTGACTTCCTGTGGCATAGATGGTTTATAAAGATGGATGACCCCTCATGACTTTCTGCCACAGTACAAAAATGAAGCCAAAATATTCCCTGCCATCTTGCACTGTTGTCTTTTGGAGTCAGAGTCTGGGTCTGAGGGTCAAACTTTTTCAGCTTAATGTGGCAATGAGCAGATTTCATAGTAATGACCAGAGGTTTGCCTCCAAAGCTGTGTCCAGTTCTTTTTATACATCCATTATTCCCACCCACACAACCTGCTGACCCAACACTGACTGACACACACAGCTGTCAATCACAACATCAAAATGCCCTTTTAAAACAAGAAATAACTAAATTAAACTAAACTTATCAGAGAAAAACAAATCTTTAACATACAGCAGTGTGATATGAACAACACAACCTGACAGAAACAATTGTTGGGAAAAATGTATTTGGTTTGTGCTTTGATTTTTTTTTACTTTATGATCTATACTGCAGCCTGCCACTGGGAGGTGATCAAGATTTTTTGCTTCACTTTTGAAGAGCTGTAATGTTTATCTTTAGATACAGTCATTGTGCTGGAGTCTTGGTTGGTTGCTCGGCAACTTCACGGTGACAACAAGCCTCTAGTCAGTGAGAATAATGGCGAAATGGTGTTTTTACTCTTTGGTTTTTGACATAATGGTTTGGTTTTGGAGCTCATTGTCATCAGAAATTAAAAGTAAATTATCATTACAGTTAATTCACAATGTTTAGTTATTTCTGGACATACATATGTATAAATATTTCTTCTTTACTTAACACTTTGTATTGCATCCTATGTACTTCCTGGTTTTTGTTGTTTTTCATTTATTTATGATCATGTTTAATGACCAGTTACTTTTTCAATTTAGGGGTTATTGTTTATTTTTTGTTCATTTTTTTTGGGGGGGGGGGGGGGGGTCTGTTTGCATAAGCTTCTGGCTTCTTGACCTCTCCTGACACATTTTCTGTTTTTCTGTTTAACTGGATTTTATGCAGTGTAAACTGAACATGTTGTTCAGTGAGCCATGAAGGTGCTGGTAGGGCAGATTTAGTTGCTTTTGGACAGAAGTTTCCTGTCTATAAATACTAACCTGACCAGCTACTGGCCACAGCTTCATATCAAACAGATCTGCTAGTAGCATCAGTTTTTTTTAATATAATTATCAACAAAAAAGTAAATAAGCATATTCCCTAAAATGTTGAACCCCCTTTATATGGTTTAAATTCAAGGCAGGCTCTTGCAGTTCTCACTGTGATGTGCTGATATTACTGTCAACTTCATCTGTGCACTGTCACTGTTCTTAAATTAAAATGAGGACTCTTAATTGTTCTCGAACTTCCTCCAGCACCCGAGCCCACTTTCAGTACATCCCATCTTGTGCATGTGAGTGACAGCCACATTCTCCTGCGGCCCCTGACAGTGTTGTGGCAGCCTCTGTGCCTCGTGAACCAGCAGCAGGGGGGCATTCAATTGAAAGAGCACTAATTATCACTAACCACCTGCCAGGAAGAGAGCCCTGGCATATCTTTATCACCGTGGTCATAAAAGCTATCACTGATTATCATCAGCACATTAAGCTGACAAGACATCTGGAATTGGCTGATTACTCAACGTGATGAGACTTTGAGTGAATGAAATCATTCGGACGGAATTTTGGCAGGAAATTCAGCAATAAACAGAGCGTCTTCCTTCAGGGTCCAACACTATTCAAGGATGTCAGAACGAGAAGCCACAGAGAAATAAACTCTCATCCTTCCACTTCAGATAATGTGGATATGATTCTTTAAACTTTGATTTCTGGACAACAACAAAAAAAGAGCAACAGGTCCGAAATCCTGTTTGAGTTCAAGAAGCCATGAGAGGGGAAATAACAAGATTAAAACTTAAAGCGAGGTCTTTAAAGGTTAATGTGTACATCGATACCTCGTGAACACACTGGCCTCACAACATTTACAGCTTAATAGATTTTTGCCAATTCTTCTCACCTGTGAAAACAAAACAGAGCCTGACTGACACTGGACTTTTAGGCGGACACTGATATTAATATTAGAGATTTTATAAAATTAAAAAGAAAAATATATGGACCCATAGCCTTTTTTGTGTCAATATATTATATCAGTAATGGTTTTGATAAGGACCCCTTTTTATTCAGACAACCTTTGTTTAGCCTGTCCAAAATGCTAATAACCTGTTGTTTGTTTGTCTCATCTTATTTGCTGCTGCTTTGTTTGAACTTGTCAGCCCTGTGCTGTGTAATTTTGCTATCTGTCTCTTTTGTTTTTCATATTAAGCACCTTGTGATTTTTTGGGGGAAGGGTGGTGTTATCTGTGAAAGGTCCTGTCCAAGTAATTTTTAATTCCTTGCAACTCGCCCGTTCGTTTAAATGAGAGGAAGGCGGCAGAGGTGAAGCTCACCGCCTCCCCTCTATATATTTATATATATTTATATATAGGATATATATATTTAAATAAGAGGAAGGCGGCGACTGGAGGTTTTAGATTTTGTTATTTTGTTATTAATTATAATCATAATATAATCATACTGTAATTGTATTCAGTTCTATTTTTCATACTGAACTTATTATTGGTTTTTTATACCATATGTTATCATAGTTTTTGATACTCAGTACTTAAGTGAATTTATTTTTTTATTTTTTTGTTTGTTTGTTCATTTGTTTACTGTATTGAGTGAATTGTATTTTTTGATTTTCATTTTATTATTATATTGCAATTTTTTTGTAATTCCTCACAAATTTTTTTGACTGGATTTATTTTTATTTGCACCTACTTATTTTTTCTTATTTATTATTAGATGTTTATTATATGATGTTACTTTAAAACCCCAGAATTCGATTATATTACAACCACTTTTGCTCTTTTTAAACACATTATACAAAGAAAATGTTGTTTTTTTTTTCTGAATAAATGGATGCATTTTGTTAACTTACTCTATGGTCTATAATGTCGTATCATTTTTTGAAACAGCATTTCTTACTGTGACTGTTAAAGGGTTTGAGAAGTCTCGTTTACACTGATACATTTGATTTATCTTGTAAACCAGATGCTCCCAGGAATCACAGACGATATCGATGAAAAATCTGTCTTGTAATTATGAAAATGAAATTATTTGCCACTTATACGGTGAATGCCAGTATTATTGATTTTGTTTATTATTGATTGTTTTTCGCCAAAACCTAAATCTTACAGGGTCGCATTGAACACATCATGAGAACTTGACTTTCGCTTAGTGCTCATTTTAACTGAATGGAGCTTGAAGGTATCATTAAGTAACTCAGTTTAACCTCCGTCAGTCTTCGTCACCAGCTGTTGACACATTGCAGTGATTTTTCGGCTAGTGGCTGGATGTAAACAGCTCCTCCGACGTCCACTATGTAACCGTCCATGGTGACTGATGTTTTGTTTCTTTGCCACCCACCCACCCGCTTGGTTCTCTGGTCTCCACAAGGTCAGCCTGGCGCAGTCTCAGTCAGTTTCGCGCTTGCGCTGCGGGCTCGGGACACTTCTGGCTTGTCCGAGCCCTACGCGAAACAGCTGGCCCGCAACATGTAGCATGAAGCAAGGCGCTGCCAGCGGCTGGGCCCCGGGCATCAGAGCAGTCCAGCAACACTCCCTCCAGAGACTGGAGGGAACGATGATCTGAACGCAGACCAGGGGTTCTATTCATAAACTCTCTGAAACAGATGGTGACATCATTGGTGATGTCACAAGGCATAATCCCTGCCTTGACTGGTGACATCATTCATGATGTCATGGCACATAAGTCTTGCCCATGAAGCTGGACTGCTGACATCATTCGTGATGTCACGGCACATCAGCCCTGCCCATTAACCTGGACTGGTGACATCATTTGTGATGTCACGGCACATCAGCCCTGCCCATTAACCTGGACTGGAGGTTTTAGATTTTGTTATTATAATCATACTGTAATTGTATTCAGTTCTATTTTTCATACTGAACTTATTATTGGTTTTTTATACCATATATTATCATTGTTTTTGATACTCAGTACTTAAGTGAATTTATTTTTTTATTTTTTTGTTTGTTTGTTTGTTCATTTTTTATTGTATTGAGTGAATTGTATTTTTTGATTTTCATTATTATATTGCAATTTTTTTGTAATTCCTCACAAATTTTTTCGACTGGATTTATTTTTATTTGCACCTACTTATTTTTTTCTTATTTATTATTAGATGTTTATTATATGATGTTACTTTAACCCCAGAATTCGATTATATTACAACCACTTTTGCTCTTTTTAAACACATTATACAAAGAAAATGTTGTTTTTTTTTCCGAATAAATGGATGCATTTTGTTAACATACTCTATGGTCTATAATGTTGTATCATTTTTTGAAACAGCATTTCTTACTGTGACTGTTAAAGGGTTTGAGAAGTCTCATTTCAAATGATACATTTGATTTATCTTGTAAACCAGATGCTCCCAGGAATCACAGACGATATTGATGAAAAATCTGTCTTGTAATTAAGAAAAAGAAATTATTTGCCACTTATACGGTGAATGCCAGTATTATTGATTTGTTTATTATTGATTGTTTTTCGCCAAAACCTAAATCTTACAGGGTCGCATTGAACACATCATGAGAACTTGACTTTCGCTTAGTGCTCATTTTAACTGAATGGAGGTTGAAGGTATCATTAAGTGACTCAGTTTAACCTCCGTCAGTCTTCGTCACCGGCTGTTGATACATTGCACTTGATTTTCGGCTAATGGCTGGATGTAAACAGCTCCTCCGACGTCCACTATGTAACCGTCCATGGTGACTGATGTGTTTGTTTCTTTGCCACCCACCCACCCGCTTGGTTCTCTGGTCTCCACAAGGTCAGCCTGGCGCAGTCTCAGTCAGTTTTCGCGCTTGCGCTGCGGGCTCGGACACTTCTGGCTTGTCCGAGCCCTACGCGAAACAGCTGGCCCGCAACATGTAGCATGAAGCAAGGCGCTGCCAGCGGCTGGGCCCCGGGCATCAGAGCAGTCCAGCAACACTCCCTCCAGAGACTGGAGGGAACGATGATCTGAACGCAGACCAGGGGTTCTATTCATAAACTCTCTGAAACAGATGGTGACATCATTGGTGATGTCACAAGGCATAATCCCTGCCTTGACTGCTGACATCATTTGTGATGTCACGGCACATAAGTCTTGCCCATGAAGCTGGACTGGTGACATCATTTGTGATGTCACGGCACATCAGCCCTGCCCATTAACCTGGACTGGTGACATCATTGTGATGTCACGGCACATCAGCCCTGCCCATTAACCTGGACTGGTGACATCATTGTGATGTCACGGCACATCAGCCCTGCCCATTAACCTGGACTGGAGGTTTTAGATTTTGTTATTATAATCATACTGTAATTGTATTCAGTTCTATTTTTCATACTGAACTTATTATTGGTTTTTTATACCATATATTATCATAGTTTTTGATACTCAGTACTTAAGTGAATTTATTTTTATTTTTTTTGTTTGTTTGTTTGTTCATTTGTTTATTGTATTGAGTGAATTGTATTTTTTGATTTTCATTATATTATATTGCAATTTTTTTGTAATTCCTCACAAATTTTTTTCGACTGGATTTATTTTTATTTGCACCTACTTATTTTTTCTTATTTATTATTAGATGTTTATTATATGATGTTACTTTAACCCCAGAATTCGATTATATTACAACCACTTTTGCTCTTTTAAACACATTGTACAAAGAAAATGTTGTTTTTTTTTCTGAATAATGGATGCATTTTGTTAACATACTCTATGGTCTATAATGTCGTATCATTTTTTGAAACAGCATTTGTTACTGTGACTGTTAAAGGGTTTGAGAAGTCTCATTTACACTGATACATTTGATTTTATCTTGTAAACCAGATGCTCCCAGGAATCACAGACGATATCGATGAAAAATCTGTCTTGTAATTAAGAAAAAGAAATTATTGCCACTTATACGGTGAATGCCAGTATTATTGATTTGTTTATTATTGATTGTTTTTTCGCCAAAACCTAAATCTTACAGGGTCGCATTGAACACATCATGAGAACTTGACTTTCGCTTAGTGCTCATTTTAACTGAATGGAGCTTGAAGGTATCATTAAGTGACTCAGTTTAACCTCCGTCAGTCTTCGTCACCGGCTGTTGATACATTGCACTTGATTTTCGGCTAATGGCTGGATGTAAACAGCTCCTCCGACGTCCACTATGTAACCGTCCATGGTGACTGATGTGTTTGTTTCTTTGCCACCCACCCACCCGCTTGGTTCTCTGGTCTCCACAAGGTCAGCCTGGCGCAGTCTCAGTCAGTTTTCGCGCTTGCGCTGCGGGCTCGGACACTTCTGGCTTGTCCGAGCCCTACGCGAAACAGCTGGCCCGCAACATGTAGCATGAAGCAAGGCGCTGCCAGCGGCTGGGCCCCGGCATCAGAGCAGTCCAGCAACACTCCCTCCAGAGACTGGAGGGAACGATGATCTGAACGCAGACCAGGGGTTCTATTCATAAACTCTCTGAAACAGATGGTGTGACATCATTGTGATGTCACAAGGCATAATCCCTGCCTTGACTGGTGACATCATTCATGATGTCACGGCACATAAGTCTTGCCCATGAAGCTGGACTGCTGACATAATTCGTGATGTCACGGCACATAAGTCTTGCCCATTAACCTGGACTGGTGACATCATTCGTGATGTCACGGCACATCAGCCCTGCCCATTAACCTGGACTGGAGGTTTTAGATTTTGTTATTATAATCATACTGTAATTGTATTCAGTTCTATTTTTCATACTGAACTTATTATTGGTTTTTTATACCATATGTTATCATAGTTTTTGATACTCAGTACTTAAGTGAATTTATTTTTTATTTTGTTTGTTTGTTGTTTGTTCATTTGTTTATTGTATTGAGTGAATTGTATTTTTTGATTTTCATTATATTATATTGCATTTTTTTGTAATTCCTCACAAATTTTTTTCGACTGGATTATTTTTATTTGCACCTACTTATTTTTTTCTTATTTATTATTAGATGTTTATTATATGATGTTACTTTAACCCCAGAATTCTATTATATTACAACCACTTTTGCTCTTTTTAAACACATTATACAAAGAAAATGTTGTTTTTTTTTTCTGAATAAATGGATGCATTTTGTTAACATACTCTATGGTCTATAATGTTGTATCATTTTTTGAAACAGCATTTCTTACTGTGACTGTTAAAGGGTTTGAGAAGTCTCGTTTACACTGATACATTTGATTTATCTTGTAAACCAGATGCTCCAGGAATCACAGACGATATTGATGAAAAATCTGTCTTGTAATTAAGAAAAAGAAATTATTTGCCACTTATACGGTGAATGCCAGTATTATTGATTTGTTTATTATTGATTGTTTTTCGCCAAAACCTAAATCTTACAGGGTCGCATTGAACACATCATGAGAACTTGACTTTCGCTTAGTGCTCATTTTAACTGAATGGAGCTTGAAGGTATCATTAAGTGACTCAGTTTAACCTCCGTCAGTCTTCGTCACCAGCTGTTGATACATTGCAGTGATTTTCGGCTAATGGCTGGATGTAAACAGCTCCTCCGACGTCCACTATGTAACCGTCCATGGTGACTGATGTGTTTTGTTTCTTTGCCACCCTAAAACCCCACCCGCTTTGGTTCTCTGGTCTCCACAAGGTCAGCCTGGCGCAGTCTCAGTCAGTTTCGCGCTTGCGCTGCGGGCTCGGACACACTTCTGGCTTGTCCGAGCCCTACGCGAAACAGCTGGCCCGCAACATGTAGCATGAAGCAAGGCGCTGCCAGCGGCTGGGCCCCGGGCATCAGAGCAGTCCAGCAACACTCCCTCCAGAGACTGGAGGGAACGATGATCTGAACGCAGACCAGGGGTTCTATTCATAAACTCTCTGAAACAGATGGTGACATCATTGGTGATGTCACAAGGCATAATCCCTGCCTTGACTGCTGACATCATTCATGATGTCACGGCACATAAATCTTGCCCATGAAGCTGGACTGCTGACATCATTCGTGATGTCACGGCACATAAGTCTTGCCCATGAAGCTGGACTAGTGACATCATTTGTGATGTCACGGCACATCAGCCCTGCCCATTAACCTGGACTGGAGGTTTTTAGATTTTGTTATTATAATCATACTGTAATTGTATTCAGTTCTATTTTTCATACTGAACTTATTATTGGTTTTTTTATACCATATATTATTATCATAGTTTTTTTGATACTCAGTACTTAAGTGAATTTATTTTATTTTTTTTGTTTGTTTGTTTGTTCATTTGTTTATTGTATTGAGTGAATTGCATTTTTTGATTTTCATTATATTATATTGCAATTTTTTTGTAATTCCCTCACAAATTTTTTCGACTGGATTTATTTTTATTTGCACCTACTTATTTTTTCTTATTTATTATTAGATGTTTTATTATATGATGTTTCTTTAACCCCAGAATTCTATTATATTACAACCACTTTTGCTCTTTTTAAACACATTATACAAAGAAAATGTTGTTTTTTTTCCGAATAAATGGATGCATTTTGTTAACATACTCTATGGTCTATAATGTTGTATCATTTTTTGAAACAGCATTTCTTTACTGTGACTGTTAAAGGGTTTTGAGAAGTCTCATTTCAAATGATACATTTGATTTATCTTGTAAACCAGATGCTCCAGGAATCACAGACGATACTGATGAAAAATCTGTCTTGTAATTAAGAAAAAGAAATTATTTGCCACTTATACGGTGAATGCCAGTATTATTGATTTGTTTATTATTGATTGTTTTTCGCCAAAAACCTAAATCTTTACAGGGTCGCATTGAACACATCGTGAGAACTTGACTTTCGCTTAGTGCTCATTTTAACTGAATGGAGCTTGAAGGTATCATTAAGTGACTCAGTTTAACCTCCGTCAGTCTTCGTCACCTGCTGTTGATACATTGCAGTGATTTTCGGCTAATGGCTGGATGTAAACAGCTCCTCCGACGTCCACTATGTAACCGTCCATGGTGACTGATGTGTTTGTTTCTTTGCCACCCAACCCACCCACCCGCTTGGTTCTCTGGTCTCCACAAGGTCAGCCTGGCGCAGTCTCAGTCAGTTTCGCGCTTGCGCTGCGGGCTCGGACACTTCTGGCTTGTCCGAGCCCCTACGCGAAACAGCTGGCCCGCAACATGTAGCATGAAGCAAGGCGCTGCCAGCGGCTGGGCCCCGGGCATCAGAGCAGTCCAGCAACACTCCCTCCAGAGACTGGAGGGAACGATGATCTGAACGCAGACCAGGGGTTCTATTCATAAACTCTCTGAAACAGATGGTGACATCATTGGTGATGTCACAAGCCATAAACCCCTGCCCAAATACCTTGACTGGTGACATCATACATGATGTCACGGCACATAAGTCTTGCCTATGAAGCTGGACTGGTGACATCATTCATGATGTCACGGCACATCAGCCCTGCCCATTAACCTGACTGGTGACATCATTTGTGATGTCACATCATTTGTGATGTCACATCATTTGTGATGTCACGGCACATCAGCCCTGCCCATTAACCTGGACTGGTGACATCATTTGTGATGTCACGGCAACATCAGCCCTGCCCATTAACCTGGACTGGAGGTTTTAGATTTTGTTATTATAATCATACTGTAATTGTATTCAGTTCTATTTTTCATACTGAACTTATTATTGTTTTTTTATACCATATATTATCATAGTTTTTTGATACTCAGTACTTAAGTGAATTTATTTATTTTTTTTTTGTTTGTTTGTTTGTTCATTTGTTTATTGTATTAAGTGAATTGTATTTTTTTGATTTTCATTATATTATATTGCAATTTTTTTGTAATTCCTCACAAATTTTTTCGACTGGGATTTATTTTTATTTGCACCTACTTATTTTTTCTTATTTATTATTAGATGTTTATTATATGATGTTACTTTTAACCCCAGAATTCGATTATATTACAACCACTTTTTGCTCTTTTTAAACACATTGTACAAAGAAAATGTTGTTTTTTTTCTGAATAAATGGATGCATTTTGTTAACATACTCTATGGTCTATAATGTCGTATCATTTTTTGAAACAGCATTTCTTACTGTGACTGTTAAAGGGTTTGAGAAGTCTCATTTCAAATGATACATTTGATTTATCTTGTAAACCAGATGCTCCCAGGAATCACAGACGATATCGATGAAAAATCTGTTTTATAAGCTGATTTTAGGCCACAACAAAAGACTATACTCATTACAGATTAATCTGCCTTTGTTTTTTAAAAAATCCCCAAAGTCTCATCAAATGTCCACAATCAAAGATAATAGATATCGAGTTTAAAATGATAATACAATGAAAAGCAACAAATCCCCATATTTGCAAATTATATTTTTCTGCTTGAAAATTAACTTACACAATCAAATCAATTATCAAAATAGTTTTCCACCTAATTTTTTCACTGATCCACAAACCAATTACACGACTGTTTCAGCTACAGCCAATGCAGATATATTTGCACTAAGCTAATATTGGCCAATAATATCGCTAATGAACACCAAGACAGCTGGGATTTCTCACAGCAGATACACAACAGGTTAAAGCAGGAAAAGCTCAGGTGTAATTTGTTGGAGTAGTTGCGGCAGCTGGCTCTGTGACATGGCTTACTGACAAATCTGAATGAATGAGTCATCCATCATTAATATCTGTTACCCCTGTGCTTTGCAGCTGTGACGTGTCAAAATGATCGACGTGAAAGAGGCATATTTCACAATGTCTGATAGTTTTAGAATCACTAAAAACACGGTGTGCATTTATTTTACCTTCACATAAATCCTGAGTGATCAGAGAGCAGAAAAAACACTCCATGGTCCAACAGTGATTTATGCATGTATTACAAAATCTGTTCATGTAAAGATAAAACATCAAGTTCGTTGGCTGAAGTCCACCACACTGGACTCCATGGTAATTTAAAGTCAAACCTGAACTCTCATTTTCAGCAGGCATAAAACATCTCACTAAATTACTCTGTGAGAAACTAAGTAATTTATGGTTTCTAAAGTATTAATTTAGCACCGATTTAAAAAAGAAACACTGTATAATAATTTGCCATATTAAAATATACCCACAATGATTGCCATGAAGTGATGAACAATAAATATTCATACTTGCCCCAGACTTAGTGAATAAAAATCCAAACATCTACTGAAACCAAAAACGTAATAAACTTCATGTCTTTACAGCGGTTAACTGCCAAAAGTTGTACCTCTGATGATGGTCATAGCGATGCCTCTTTGGGTCAAACTCTCCTCCAACGTCTACAACGATGTCGCACTCTGCCAGCTGTGTGGGGTCCCTGGTCCGAATAGATCTCGGCATCCTGTGCAATGAATAGAAAGTTTGTTAGATCTGCAATCTTCTATAATCAAGCATCTCATAGATTTTCAGGAAAGAAATGACATCTGGACTTTATCTATAGGCCTCATTTAAGTTTTCTAACCTTTTCTATCAAATAGCCAAATTCTGCCAAAACTGATTATTATAAAGAGTGTGACCCTAATTGGACCAACTGGAAGCAGGACTGTGGAAGGTTTTGAGCTCTTATGGGCACAGTCTGTAATTTTTTTGCTCACATACACTAACGTCCCAAAGTTTGAAATTGCCTGCCTCAAAAGCGTGATTGGGCACCGTCTGTACCCAATCAAGCTTCACTGTACCGAACAGTCAGATGGCTGAGAGGACTACTCCTGTATTTCTGAACGGTCTTTCGAAGCTTTTAGGTTACAGATGGACCTCTTGACAAATTCATGGGTTTTGTATGAAAGGTTTGAATTGTACATGTAGAACAAATCGCTGTACAAAGGTTCAAAGAGACTGACAACTGAAAGAGCAGAAAGAGACAAAGATCCCTCTGAGCGACAGAACAATAAGAAAAGAGGAAATCGGCAGTCATTGGTGAAAGACATTTGAAGCTCGGCATTAAAATCTGTGCAGATTTCAAGAGGAACGTGTTCCTGTTTCAGTGTCAAGTGCACAATAATGACTTTCATAAACTGGATTTCAAAGGCATGTTGCTTTAGCAAAGCTATTCTGCAGACTTAACAAGACATAGAGAGTAAGGTCAGGGTTGGTGCTACTGAACATGCTCAGAGAATATCAGATTAACTTAATATGGACAGACAAATTGCAGTTTTAAACTTATTTATTCTTAACACTAAGTAGACTGCAGATGACCCAAAGACAAACGGCTTTCAAAAATGTTTGGAGCCCAACTGCACCGCTGTTGTTCTGTAGCGATCTGGGGTGAGTGATGCTGTGCTGGACTGGAAAAATTGATCTTAAAGGATATTGTCATGCAACACTGTGTAGACATTGACTAAATGGGAGTTTTAATCATTTAATTTTTCTTTTCTTAAATAATAATAAAATTGGTGTCTGAATTATTGTCTGGATTATACTAGCTTATTAAACATCAATGTTGTAAGTGACAAATTTTTTGAAGGGGAAAATTGTCTAGTAGTTCACATTATGTGATTAAGAGGAGTTTTTAATAAACATATCTGCTTCTCACTCATCAAAACATGATACTGCTTTTACATTATTGATGTGGACTAACTTATAACAGTATCAGAAAAAAACAATATTGTAGTTTTTTCAAATTGTGTTGTTGTCTAGTGGTGTAAGGTTTCCCATCTACTTGTCAGTAGAGGTTTTGTCACATTTTTTACACTTTGTGTGCTCTCTAATTTGGTTCTACATGGGCTATGTTGCAAATCAATGAATCAAGCTGCTTTATGACAATACTGCATTTATAAATGTTTTTTATAAATGATACCCGTTAGTCTGGTATTTATTTTGCTAGACTAACTCAACAATTTCTCAATTCAGCGTCCAGAAAATTGACTATATTAACATATACAGTAGCCAATAAACGGCAATCAATATAATTACATGAAATGATATATCCTGTAACAGATATCTGCAACTTTGTTTACATCTGGGGCAGGGATTGTGCCGTAGATAAAATGCGGGAAAGTCTTGGTCATGCTAAACTGCCGTTGTAATTTCTCATTACAACATTAAGGCACGTTTAGATTATAAGTCATTATACACCTAAAGGAAATGTGTGAATTTGTTTATAGTGGCTGTGAAGTGTAATGTTTTAGCTTTATTTCACTGACCTTTTGCTATGGCATTTTCTTTTTTCTAAAATGTAAAATATATGATTATAGTTGAATTAATATATATATGCAAACTCTGCATCATAACACAAAATAATGTACCAGTGCTTTATTTGATTCCAATTGGCTTGTTGGTGGAATATAAAGACAATAATAATAATTATAATCTTGGTCATTAATGATACAGACATACCAATAATAATGCAATAATGACAATTATGGTGCACTTCTAATAAAAGGCATTCTGTGTAACACAAATATTTATGTAATGACAAAAAAATACTTATGTTTACACAAAATTATTAAAATTGCATCAATCAGTAAGTGAGCAAATCAACTATAAATAATAATAAAAAATAAAAAAAAAACCATTAATGGCATTTTAAATAAAATCCAATTTCTTATAAAACCTTTTGTTGACAGATAAAATCCAGTGTTTGTTATGATGTTGGTGAGCTTTCAAGAAATCAAATTACAATTAAAAATTGATGTAATTATTAGTAAACCTCACGTGATTTCTTTGGATATAAGATGTTACAGTGAATGACATTTTAGAGCGGGGGGTGTTTTTGTGTAAATCATGTTAAAAACATCTAATATTTCAACTAAAAAAAAAAAAATTACTAAAATTGCACATCATACATGCCACTCAGATTACAATTTAAGACCAACTTTCTAATAGCCAAAATCGAAGAGGGACAATTTCATTCTGCCCAAATGTTTATCATTTTTCTTAGTTTTACAAACAGAAATGGGAAATATCTGTTATTTCTGGCTGGATTTCTGTGCGATTTGTGTTCCTCACTCTGCATGTGGGATTCCAGTGCTTAGACTTCCATCAGGATGAGTTTAAGAAAAGTAATTAATTAAATTATTTCACAAAAAAAATAGATGTTACCAATTATTTGAGAATGTGCAACGTCAGAAAAATATAATACTACTTCCTGGACATTTTTAAGACTTAAGAAAGATTAATTTAAGTCAATTTAATACCAATAAAGGCTTTACTATTACATGGATGAATTCAATGCATTTTAAGACGTTTTAGGATCCGAGGGAAACTTGATTACAATGTACAGTAAAAAAAAAAAAAAAAAAAAAAAGAAAGAAAAAGAAAAAAAAAAGGCGAAATCCACTTTTTTTTTTCAAATTTTTGGGTGCTTGAAAACCTTATTTCCTCTTTGACCCACAGTATTATATTATATTAGACTGCAATGAGCTCCATTATCTGTACAGCACCACCCCCATGTGGAGTGTTACAACATGACATGGCTTATGTGACAGAAACATAAAATAAAAACGTATCCAAAATTCAGTCAACGCAATATTCAGTGAATGCAGAAGAAAAAAAACCGAAGAAACGCCGTTTTATCAACATACTTAAATTTAAGTTGTAACGACACAAACTGCACTGAAACAGCAGCATTTGGGGAACAACACAAAGTCGCATGATCGCTGTGTGGCCCTTTATAGCAGCATCACGAACCCACCTTGTACTCAGGCAGCTGTCTGAGGAAGAAACAGGCTAAAACTTCATCACAGTGAAAACTTCCATTGTGAGTCCCGATTTTTTTGACGGTCATGTTTTCAGTGCGGAGCCTCTTCGGTTCACTCGACATGAATCTCAGTGCTGCTGAGCGAGAAACGTCCAAACCACGGCAGTTAGCTCGTGAACTTAGCTGTCGCAAAACACTTTCTGGTTTAATTAAGTTTATTTGTGACGTAAATTTAGTTCGTTTTAGCGCTGTGATGCACGCACGCCACATTCAAACACGACTACACGAGACGTGCCGGTGACGGAGAGATTTGACAGCCGGACCGGATATGGTGCGACTGTTTTGTGGATCGAAGAAACCCGGGAAATAGTTTTGGGGTTTTTTTAATCACATTTCTTAATTTCGTAAATGATAATAGTAATGTTATTAAAGTAAAATGGAGCACGAAATGTTATATATAAATTATTATTATTATTATTTATATAATATAATAATTCGCCGTTCGTTTATCAGAATGCGCTTGTACGCTGACATACAGCAGGGGGCGCTGAAGGCAGTAAAAAAAAAAAACTTAAAACCTTCGGCTTCATACTTGGAGAATTTTATTTTATTTATTTATTTATTTATTTATTTATTTTTATTGTCCTTTATTTCTTTTAGTTGAAAGAGGATAGTTGTAGTTATGTAACTATTGTAAATATTTGTTTAGTTTATAATCTAAAAAAAAAAAAACAAAAAAAACAAAACATGGAGAGTTGTGGTTGTTGCATTGACTTTGTTGTTGCAGACTTTCCACATGAAATAGTAAACAGATGAGTGCTGAGTTGCTGATTTTACCGTGTTTAAATGTTGATTGTAGCAGGTTGATTTTGGTGGTCCAGACTAAAGATACCATTATTAAAGTACTTGTGCTAAAATCACGGATAACTAATATCAGTGCTGATATTTGGCTACACTACTTACTGAGCAAATTTGGCAATTGCCCCAGGCCCTCAGGTACCCAAAGGCTCCAGGTACCCGCTTGTAATTTGTTTGTTAAAATAACTGCATATTTGTTTGAAAATATGCACTACTGAAGCGGATATTTTTATTTTTATTCTATTCTACCACTGCTACTTCTACTACTACTACTACTACTACTACTATTTTCCTATCTTCTTCTTCTTCTTCTTCTTCTTCTTCTTCTTCTCTTTCTTATTACTACTACAACTCCTACTCCTCCTCCCACTACTACTACTACCAGCTAATTTAGCGGGTTTGCGTCAAAATCTCGTGTTGAAAACTTTATTATTATTATTGTTATTGTTATTGTTATTGTTATTATTATTGTTGTTGTTGTTGTTGTTGTTGTTGTTGTTGTTACAGCTAATTTCAGATTCGTTTATTTGTCATATGCAAGTTAACACACAGTCAGCAATGCAATGAAATGTTATGGACGAGGAGAACCAATCAACTCACTATTCAAAATAATAAAAATAGAAAAAATAGATTAAATAACTAGATAGATCTATATACATGTGCAAGGTATGCAATCAGTACGACTATGTTAGAATTGGTTTGGCTTAATTAAGGAGAGTTAGGCGCAACTCTCGTTCTCGCGGTATTACCTTCAAGATTATTGACAAGGTAATTAGCCAGATGGGACCTCAGTAGTAGTCAGGCTGAAGAAAACAGACACCACGGCTATCAACGGAAAACTGTTCTGTCTTTTTTTTATTTCAACGTACCCACCAGTGGAAACCAAACAGCCCAGCGTGTCGCAGCATTCATCGCCGAGCCTGCTAAAGGTATTTCTTTTAAATAAATACACTGCATATTAAATGTGATTACAGAATCTGTTTCCTGCAGGGCAGGTTTCATCCCTCCGATGGTGGGAAGCCTGCTCACTGTTAATGCATCAATCTGATACTGTGTGCACACATTGCATCAACTATAATGATAAACAGGCCTGGTGTGTTCTAGGGATTCAATTTGTATTTTTTGGGACAATAGGGGGTCTTTTAACGCCGCATATTTGAATCAGTAAATCTAGTCGTGAATATTTGGTGCTTTGTGGGTGATATTTGAAACAGCCAGGTGGCGCTGTAGGTCAGTCACTCTGCTGAGCTGCTCGACCTTGGTCACATATCAGCAGCTCTTCAGGCACGTTGACAACTCTTTATTTTAGCTTAATGAAATCGATAAACATTGATCTGAGAGGGGGCTTCCATATTCCGGAGTGGGCGACAGTGTGGGGTTTCTGACGGCTCATCTACTTCTTATAATAGCATAAGAATAGCATTTACAGCCTTAACAA